>NC_045765.1:99391934-99697184 GCF_008692025.1 Phocoena sinus | reverse complement strand
TACAGGAATAATATAATCAAATAAATATTTGGATTAGGTCTGGTGGTGGTTTAAAGGGAGTTCTCCACTCATTCTTATGACTTGAATCATAAATTGACAGTCCTCAATCCTATCTCCAAAATTGCGTTTCTCCTGAGCTCCAACAGCTGCTCCATACTCAACTGCTCTTGTTTTAGGATCCCTCTAATTGCAAAGGAGTTTGGGAAATGCAGTCCACTGGGATGTCTGGGCAGAAGGGGAGCATGGATTTGGTGAACTGTTACCAGTCTTGGACACAGTGCTTCCCCTTCCTAACTTTAAGTTTAGTTAGTGGTTTCACTTTTTTCAAAGTTAGAAGTCTTGGATATACTATGAATTGTTTCCACTCTTTCCACAATTATATGAAATTGGTCACCAAATGCCACCAATTCTATCTTTTTAATCCAGTTTCTCTCCATTCCACTGCTGTCTCATTATTTCTTGTGTGGCCAATTGCCTCCTACCTACTTCCCATTCACCTTGGTTCTCCTTCCATACTGGTGGAGCAGTTATATTACTCAAAAATTAAATGAGAATTAAAGAGATCATCTTACCTCACTTCTTTTAAGACAAGACCTCATGACTCACTGAAGTGTAAAATTTAAACAGAATTAGTTTGCTGTATACATTGCTCCTTGCAATCTGACCTTTATCAGTGTCTGCAACTCACCTATCACCTCACGCTCCAGTAACATTGAACTCTGTATATTTACCAAATATATTATTCCCGCTGTGTCCTTATGAATGTTGTTTCTCCTGCTAGCAATGCACTTCTCTTACCTCTCCAAGTGGATGAATACCTACTCATCCTTTTACCTAGTTCAAATGTTGGCAAGGATTCTCCTATGTTCCTCTATAGCCATGATCACGTTTTTCATGCATTTGTGAGTAACACTGATAACATTCTTTGACAATTTGAGTATATGTGTATTATGTTAACATTTAGCACAGTACCTGGAATATTATAGATGCTCAGTAAATGTTTACAAAATAAATAAATACCTTAAATTGATATTGCTAAGAACTCATCACTGTTATTGTATAGCTGTCCCAAGGCTTTTAGATAACTAGATGATGAAATTATTTAACTTCTGATGTATGAATCAATAATATTTAGTGCTAAAGAATTGAACTGTGACTCATTCTGAAATCACATGGTCCCCTAGAGAGGGTGATTGTTGAGAAGATCGACATTTGAGTCAATGGGGGATCTGCTAGTAACCTGGCCATGCTACATTCCCTGTGATTTAGGGCAGTATCAATCAGTGTGCCCTCCAGCCATGTCTTTCCATGTGTCAGAAATAAAAATGTGTTAAAAGATTTTTCTGGGCTTTCCTGGTGGCGCAGTGGTTGAGAGTCCGCCTGCCGATGCAGGGGACACGGGTTCGTGCCCAGGTCCGGGAAGATCCCACAAGCCGCTGAGCGGCTAGGCCCGTGAGCCATGGCCGCTGAGCCTGTGCGTCCGGAGCCTGTGCTCCGCAATGGGAGAGGCCACGACAGTGAGAGGCCCGCATACCGCAAAAAAAAAAAAAAAAAAAAAAAAAAGATTTTTCTTTAATTTGAGGCAATAATCTCATAATTGTTCATGATTAGGATTGACTTGTTTAGGTCACCTGGTCTCATCTATTTAAAACTTTCAAAGCCCGAACCCTGTTCCTTTTCTTCAAATAGGATTAAAAAAAAAGCACATTGGGAACCCGGTTGATACCTTTGAACGGAAATATACTTCCAGTTGATGAGACCTTGTCTTTATATACTCAACATTCAGCAGAAATTTTAAAAGACTGCAAAGAACATCATTTTCCTTAGAACCACAGTTTCCTGTTTTCTATAGTTGTCCTTATTAAACCTCTGAATTCCCAGATTCTGGATCCTGTCTTTATAATCCCACCTTCCGACTTTGTTGGCTTCCTGAAACTTTTTTATTCATGTTATCTATCTAGTTTCTTGCTTACTGAGTTTTATCCCTGGCCTCTTATGACCATCTCTGCTCTTACATAAATTTTTAGGATAGTTGTTATAACCTATATGTAGTTACCTGTATGTAACTTCTCTCTCCACTGTTCTGCAATGGACTGTCATAGAAAGAATTTTTAACCTGATTGGATCTAAATAAGAAAGAAAGGAAGGAAGTACGTGGAATGAGTCTGGAGCCAAGAAACACTCATGATGATTTTGCCAGCAATACAAGAGTTGCCATATTTCCCATTGGCTTTAGAGCATTGGCCAGAGCATAAGTATGGTAGAGTGCCCGTCCCTACAGGGAGCACAGTTCACTTAAACTGTGAAATGTCGTTTTGTTAAAAGTGAATGTATGAAATACTCAAATTCATAATATTTTTATCTGTGGAGTGAAAAATATGTGTTTTTCTGCTCCTTGTCTCTTTGGGGGTGACCCATCCTTCATTGTTGGTCAGCGTAACCCAGAGGACTGAACTCACTGGCTCCAGGGCTGGGTGTGTGGTCCAAGTCTTGTCAATCAGTATGACACACACTTGGACAGAACAAACAGTTCAGAGCTGGGTGTTTACTCAGGCTCAATCCGAGTCAGTTTGAGATTTTAGCAGAAACTACTGGGAGAGAGACATTCCCTTTCCACTTGGGTTACTAAACTGATAGAAAACCCTCTTGGAGCTATCAGAGGGCATCCTTACTGCGTGGGGAAGGCATATTTGACAATAAAGCAGACTGAGGAAAATAGGGTTAAGAAATAGAGACAGGAACAGTGTTCCAATGAATTTATTGAAGCAGCTGGATTCAGCACACGATTTAATCATGTGAGGTGGTAGATTCCTTTTTTGTTTTAAGCTGGTTTGAGTTGGTTTTTTTTTTTTTAAATAGATCTTTACTGGAGTATAATTGCCTAACATCATACACAAAAATAAACTCCAAATAGATTAAAGACTTAAATGTAAGACCAGATGCTATAAAACTCTTAGAGGAAAACATAGGAAAAACACTCTTGGACATAAACCACAGCAAGATCTTTTTTGACCTACCTCCTAGAGTAACGGAAATAAAAGCAAAAATAAACAAATGGGACTTAATTAAACTTAAAAGCTTTTGCACAGCAAAGGAAACCATAAACAAGACAAAAAGACAACCCTCAGAATGGGAGAAAATATTTGCAAATGAAACAACGGACAAAGGATTAATCTCCAAAATATACAAACACCTCATGGAGCTCAATATCAAAAAAACAATTCAGTTAAAACATGGGCGGAAGACCTAAATAGACATTTCACCAGGGAAGACATACAGATGGCTAAGAGGCACATGAAAAGATGCTCTACATCACAAATTATTAGAGAAATACAAATCAAAACTACAATGAGGTATCACCTCATGCAGGTCAGAATGACCATTATCAAAAAAGCTAGAAACAATAAATGCTGGAAAGGGTATGGTGAAAAGGGAACCCTCCTGCACTGTTCGTGGGAATGTAAATTGATACAACACAGTATGGAGGTTCCTTAAAAAACTAAAAATAGAATTACCATATGAGCCAGCAATCCCACTACTGGGCATATACCCTGAGAAAACCATAATTCAAAAATGTCATGTACCACAATGTTCATTGCAGCTCTATTTACAATAGCGAGGACATGGAACCAACCTAAATGTCTATCGACAGATGAATGGATAAAGAAGATGTGGCACATATATACTATTGAGTTGGGTTTTTGTCCTCTGTAACTAAAAGAAACTGGCCAAGTCGGTCATTTGAATATAGCCTTTAGATGAGACATTTAATAGTTTTGTAATTGATAGACTTACTTTTCTTGTTGGAAATACTGTAAGGCTTTAAAGCCATTTTCCTTTTCTTACAAAATATGAAGTCCCTCTGAGAAGGTACTATCTTGCTAACAAGACAGTTGATTACGTCTTGCTGAATTTTTAAAATGCAGTGGTTTTCAGACAAATTTGAAAACAAATTATTTACCTTGTCTTCTACTTGGGCTTTATGGATCATAAGCATCCATTTCCTAAACATTATGGAGAACACCTTTTTTCTTTGTTTTCTGTGATTGTATATAAGTAGTTAATGATCCTTGTAGAATGTACCTAAACAGTGGTAACTTGCTTAAATCCATTTAAAGTTTCTCTGGACCTGGAATTGTATATGTCCTATAACGGTTAAAGACATAGTTAGCTGAAGGATTTTCTACCTTCTGTGTCTTGGGAATCATTTCACTCTTTGACCCATCACTGAACTTGAGAAGGCACAGTGGCCATTTCTTAAGTCAGATCTTATCTTTTCAGATTTCTAAGGCTGCCTTTTGAACTTCTTTGTTGTTTTATGACTGTATAGGCTTGTCTCTGAGTAAATTTCCAGAATGAAAGGGAGCTTGGAAAACATCTCATTATCACGAAAACACGGTTTCTTATGAGCTCTATTCCATATGTAAATACCCACTCATTTGAGTTTCTTTTCAATGTTTGGCATTTCAGTTTGTATACATCTACATATTTATATATAAATTATTCCACACATTTTAGGAGAAACTATTATGGGGGTGGGAAACATTATGTTAAATAATTATCATTTTACAATTTGAAAGACTTTCCTTTTCTGTTTTAAAAACACTACCCTTTAGAGCTTATGTAGTAGTGACATTGCAAGTTCTACATTTCAGATCCCTGGAATTCAGATAACATATTTTATTCTTGCATAATTAAAGTTCATTGTAATTGGAGATTTCTGTGGAGACTATTCAGCATATTTCCATGGTCTCTCTACCTTGTCTGTTCAACTGATGACTTACTGTTTCTAAACTTCTCTGAAAGAAATGCACCTAATAGCTTGTGATGCAAATTATGCACATGCAGGATTATATATTTATACACATATAGCAGTATTTGTGGTGGCACTTGTGTATGAAAATGATGCTTCTGACCTCTGGTTACTTACCTGTTTACATTACACCACTGCTTGAAATTAGGAAATGACACTCCATGGTCAGAAAGATAAGTCCAGCACCCGTGCATGCTGACATGCCTAGTGTCCTGCATTCCCTGGTTCCAGTCCCATTAACATGTCCTAGGCTCTCATGTGGTTTTAGGCTGTGGGATTTTACACAGGCTGTTGTCTCAGTCTGCAGTGCTCTCTCTGCCTGCTTTTGTACCTGGCAAGCTCAAGGCTCAGTTTAAGTGTAGTATCTTAGATGAGGCCTTTATTGACTGCTCTGAGTAATCTTTTCCTCTTTGACCCTGGTGTACTTTTTACACACTATTATCAGAGCAATTATAGTATCCATATTTGTTGAGATGTAATATTAATATGGTAGAATAAGAAATGAGGCAAACTTTGACTACCCTTACTTTGCTGAATCTTAAGGCAGGGTGGCTTCAATTAAGGAGTCATGGTTTCTCTCCTCACAGCTGGTGGAAATAGAATACTTTGTGTATTTTTTGTTTTTTATGTTTTTTTGTACTTTATGTTTGCAATAAACATACTTCCAAATCTAGACCTCTTTTACAGAACTTGCTTTAAACAAGTATGAGTTTATAGTTTTGGATTTGTTTACCCCTCCGTGATTCAATCACATCTACTTCCAAGGACCTTTCATCAAAGAATATTCTACTCTTTCCCTTGATTTGGAACCGTAGGACAAATGCATGCAGTTATCTGTATCTAAGTTCAAGGCCTTTGTTTATATGTGAGACAAAAGTTCAAGGTGACATGATTAGAAGTAGGCTCTAGATCCGTCTTCTGGGCTCTGTCCCAAAGTACTTAGCCCTGCCAAAGTCAGGGCAGAGCCAACACTCAGATGAATCCATCCTCTGCTTGATTTATAGCCATATAAAACTCATTCCCAGGAATTACGACAACTGTTCTTCTTGTTGATATAGGTGGTGATTGGCTGTGGGATACAGCCACCGCTTTGGGCTTTACTGTCTCATATGCCCTAAGGATGCTCAACTCTGACTCAACCCATGTGGACAAGTGACCTCTCTTTAATGACCTAGGACACTATAAAGCCAAGAGTGGAGGTGGGTCTGGGATACAGGGACCACAGCCTGCACAGTGTTAGACCATAGCAAAGGTGTTGAGGGGGAAAACACCAGCTTTTTCCCTCAGTGTTTCTAGATGGATGAAAATGATCACACTATATCAATGAAACTGAAAATGACCGGGTAGAATCAGACATCTCTCAGGGTAAAGGACAAAGGGTGTGAGCCCTCCTGATTACATTCCCTCTCACGCTCTTGGCTTTGCATGAGTGGTGCGTTGAGAGAGTGGTGGGATTGGTAGGAGGAGACTTAGAGAAGTCATTGCAATTTAAGAATTGGTCTAAAATGGGACCTGACTCCTAGATATAGATGGTAAAATGTCTCTTAAGATTATGGAGGTCAAATGTCTCTACCTCCCATATCTTTATTTCTGTTATTCCAAGACCCAGGGGCCTGACTACAGGGGGAAATGAGTCCTCAGGAGCAGTAAAAATATTCTATTTGTCTGTTACATGTCTTTTAAATGTCTTTTTCCCCTTTCCCTACGAACATATTGTAGCACATACTTAGTCTTTTCATATCTGTATCCTCATCATCTAGCATAATGCCCAGGTCTCTATGAGGTAAATGAATGCTGAGTGAATGAATGGCAACACATGGTTTGCTTTGATAAAAAACATACATTTGATGAGACTGCTGGTGTGCTTATTTGTATCAAATTTATGACCTCTGAGCACAGCACTCTGTAAATGTTCCTTTATGAACATGCCCATTGATAACTTTTGTTTCAAGACCTTTTTGCAGTTTTGTAAGCTAGCAAGATCAATGCAGGATTCTATGAATGCCATTATTTTCAGCATTCACTCATTTTAGAAGAAAAGGAAGCTTCTTTTCCTCACCTCCCACAGCCTGAAGAAAATTTCCTTTTTGAGAACAAAATTACCATTTGTTTCAAGCTTTCTCTTCATTTATAGCAATTTCCACATGTTTTAAACTATTCTCAGTGAAAGAAAAATCAACACGTGCACTTTTGATACATAGACTAATCTGGTTGACACAGGTTTAAAGGCATCATGGCTGCAACATGTAAGTTGGAAGATTTTTCTTTATTTGCTCTCGGCTATTGCCAATGCTGTCTATGAACTCAGAAGCAGGACATTTAGTGTCACTTCGAGAAAGGGGCTGGGAGGGCTTATGGATGCCCATCTCACTTGCCCTTTGCCTTGTGCTGGCTGTCCATCTTCTTGGGGAGCAACATGGCCTAGAAAACTGAGCTTTTTTTTGAGTGCTGTTAAATGGGCCCCATAAAGTGGACCTTGAACTGTACTATCAAATAGCTCAATCTCTTCTTAAGGATGAGACAGCATACGATTTAGCTGAAGTTTTGCCTGCATATTTTTTATCATCCTCCGTAGTCACCCAGCTGTGGCCTGCCAATTCCAGCTCCTGACAGGTAGCAAGCTGGATTCTTGGCTGCAGAGAATCTCAAAGCAGTTTCGATATGCTCTAGGGAGGGCAACTGTTTAGCCTAAGCAATTCAAAGAAGCATAATTGTGCTTCACACTACACAGAAAGTCACCACATCTGTTTCATATTTTTGGCTTTCAGAACTGAACTAGAACAGAGAAATAAACATACAGCTTTGAATATAGAGTAAAAACAAGTTCATGGTGCACAGATGAGCATATTGTATGTAACTCAGTGAAAATTTCCTTAATGAGGGTTTCTTTTGGTTAAGTGAGAAATATTTCTGGTGTTAATCAAGGTTTTTTAAAAAAGATTTAATAGAAAATATTATCTATTTAAATGTCAAGGCAGCCTATCATTCCCCCTTAAATCTATTACAGTCAATTGTTGAGATGCTGCAGTGGTGTTCACGTGACCTATTGCAAATATTTGGGGAGTCATCTGCACTGCATTAGCCTTTCTAGTGGCAGTTATTTAAAAAAAATAATTTGGATGTAGTAGGCTAAAAACATTCAAGGCAATGAATTAGAACTTCATTAACCACTTTCATCTTTTATTTTGGTTCAAATGTAAATGCAGTCATTTGATATCTAAGTGTATATAATATGTGATGACTGTCTTTTAAAAATGTAATCTAGCAGAAAATACATCTTAATTTGAATGTAACAGTGTCTTAAATATAATTTTAATATTCTTCAACATCTGGCGTCTCGAAGAATGAGGTCATTTGAGGTTAAGAAACTTTTCCCTGAAAAAATAATAATAATAATAATAATCTTCAGACAAACAGTGAAAAAAGCAAGCACTTATCTAAATGATCAGATACCATGGAGAAAATAGAAGAAAGAAACTAACCTGCACCAAGGTTTTCCTTTTATAGGGGGTTTTACATTATAATACTTACGTATTTCCTACAATAGCTATTATATAGGTAACATTTTTGAAATCTTTCAGATGAAGAATCTGACATGAAATAATTAGCTCAAATATCACAAGATCTGCTGTCCTCTCTTACTTTCTTTCAATTTTGCAATTATGTGTTTTTGTGGGTTTTTTTTTTTGTTTAAACAAAATCCTGTTCTTTTAATCTTTTTTTTTTTTTTTAGATGTTGGGGGTAGGAGTTTATTAATTAATCAATTTATTTTTGCTGTGTTGGGTCTTCGTTTCTATGCAAGGGCCTTCTCTAGTTGTGGCAAGCGGGGGCCACTCTTCATCGCGGTGCGCGGGCCTCTCACTATCGCAGTCTCTCTTGTTGCGGAGCACAAGCTCCAGACATGCAGGTTCAGTAGTTGTGGCTCACGGGCCTAGTTGCTCCGCGGCATGTGGGATCCTCCCAGACCAGGGCTTGAACCCATGTCGCCTGCATTAGCAGGCAGATTCTCAATCACTGCGCCACCAGGGAAGCCCTGTGTTTATTTTTTAATGTCTATCTTCCAGCAATCTGCAAGCTCCGTGAGGCCAAAGGACTCACTGTGTACTCAGGGACCTGCTCACATATGAATAGCAACTGACTGATATATATTGATAGTAATAGATGCCAGGCCTTGTTCTAAACTACTCAAATATATTGACACATTTGGTCCCCTCAACAAAACTTTGAATGGATTATTATTACCCCTACATTATAAGTGAATAAAGACAGGCACAGAGAAGTTAAGTAGCTTGCCAAAGTTACACAGCTGTAGGTGGAAGAAGCAGGGTTTAAGCCTCGGCAGTCTGATTCTATCTAGGTCCAAGCTTTTAACTACCAAATGGACTCTTGACAAAGTAAGAAATACTCTGAAGTTCATCAAGACTGAAAAAACCTCATAGAGAAAATGACTCACTTAAATGTTAAGATAGCTTATCATTACCTCTTGAAAGCAGGCTTGCCCAACTCCAAAATCAGTGCTCTGTGTCATCGTAGAGTGCTCAAATCTCTTTCCCTTCTCTGATTATTAATCCAGTAGAGGCAGGTCTTTTTAGCCAAAATGTGGTGACACCTAGGAAGATATTAATCTTCTTGATTTTTGGCTTCCTTTTTTCTTATTTAAAGATTTGGGCTTTGTGAGTAATGTGGGTCTGTTTTTTCCTTGCCTTGAAGGAAAAGTAAGATGGGGCAGAGGCTCACCTTTGTGACAGATTTAGGCTGACGGGAGTTTAAAGTGTAGCCCTGAAGTTATGGGCCTAGAGCCGCCATGGTTCTGTGCAGTAAGCCAGAAGGAATAAATTATTCTGTTCCCTTCTTCTGTCATTTTAAATCTGCAAAGGAATTGTGTGCTATAAAAACTCAAAACCGGTTCCTCTATTGTTAACATCTAATTTTTTAATAGGCTGTCAGAGATTAGAGAGAGGCTGCACAGTTCAAGTGTTATTTTCAATCAGGTACCTATCACGCATTTTATATCAGAAAGCCAATGAGTATTTGTTAATGACAGCGATCATATAATCTTTCAAATGCAAATAGTCTGACTCAGATTTCAGTTTGTTTGGTACCAAGTGATGATGAAAGAATGGTATAGCCTGAACGTTGTTTTACTCCCATCTGTGTGCACCAGGCAATCACCACTTACAGATGGTTGTGATTCAGAGACAGGTTGCCACATGCGAAAAAAGTATGTTTCAGTTATTTTAATAAGATTTATTGCAGTAGTCACAGTTAAATGCTTAAACCTTAATGATAATTGCTGCTAATCTTTCAAGAAAATGATTAGAGTTTAATAAACCTCAAGAAGGATATTTTGCTATAAACTTCAGCAAAATTACAAAGGTAAATTTTATGTTTACTCCCTGATCTCATAAATTAGAACTCTGCTTATACCCTTTTCCAGTCTCTGAAATTAGATTTTGTATATATATACACACGTTTATATTATATGTATTGGGGACAAATTAAGACACCCAGCTGCTCTGAAAAACATAATTGGTCAGGTGGCAATGAATAATTCTGTACAAATATACTAAAACAATTTCTATTAGCCTTGTGAGCTTTTTTTGGGAAAATATATATAACATATTTATCATTTTAACTGTTTTTTAAGTGTACAACTCAGTGGTATTAAGCACACTTACGATATTGTGCATCTATCACCACTATCCATTTCCAGAACCCTTTCATTTTCCCAAGCAGAAACCTTGTACCCATTAAATAGTTAATCCCCATGCCCCCTTAGCCCAGCTCCCAGTAACCTCTATTCTGTTTTGTATCTCTATGAATTTGCCTGTTCTCAGGACCTCATATAAGTAGAATCATACAATTTTTGTTCTTTTGTGTCCGGCTTATTTCATTTAGCATAATTTTTTTCACTTAGCATAATGTCTTCAGGTTCCTTCATTTATCAGAATTTCATTCCCCTTTATGGCTGAAGAATATTTCATTGTGTGTATATACCACATTTAAAAATCCACTTGTCTGTTGATGGACATTGGCATGGACATTGGGAATAATGCTGCAAGGAACGTGGGTGTAAATCTTTGGGTCTATGCTTCCAGTTCTTTTGGGTATAAACCTATGAGTGGGATTGTTGGGTCATATAGTAGTTCTACATTTAACTTTTTGAGGAGCTGACAAATGTTTTTCACATTGGCCGCACCATTTTATATTTCTACTGGCTATGCACGAAGGTTCCAGTTTTTCTACATCCTTGCCAAAACATGGGTAAAGGGTATTTCTCCCCTTTTTTAAATAACATCCATCCTGATGGGTATTAACCTTATGATTTTTATGTTAAATAAATACTTTGAATAATTGTATGAAAATTTTTATTTACTAATTTTGTGCAAATGGTCACAAAGTTGTTAACTTAGAATGATCTTAATTTTAATTATTCCATTATTTTTATTTGTTTGGTTAATTTCCGTGACTCTGAATAGGAAAGTTGCTTTACTTAAAGGTGATGCCAAAAAGGCAAGTATAAATAATTTTTAACCCTTAATGAAAACCTAAATATTTTATCTTAGTGTATAAAATAAGGACAGCAATAAAATGCATAAATACATGAAAGAGATAAAGCAATATAGCTTATAATTCAGGGCATGTCAGTTGTTCAGGTAGGAGGCTGTATGTTTGCTTAATAGGTTGAAATAGTATATACATATATGTGTGTGTATATGTGTATATACATACATACATACAAACAGACCCACACACATACACAGAAATCTCTATAACCAGGAGACTATTGCAGGGCAGATATGGGTAGATTAATTGTGATCCTGATAGGTATGAAAACCTGGGTTACCCTCATTGACCTTGGATTTCAGGATTTGTCTTTACTGAGGAACTTGTTTTCTGGGGTTAGCCTAACAGACAGGTGTAATCTATTAGGCACATTCTAATTATGGCTATTTCCTTTTCAAGCCAGGAACCAAATCTGCCTCTTGATTTGAGTGAAATTAGTGCCTCTTTAAATATTGTGTTGTGTTAAGTCCATACTTCTGACTGGGGGAAATGTGGAGAGTGGGTGTTGGGGAAGAGTTCCACATGAGAGAGGCCACTCAGAGGGGAACTGAGCCTCCTGTTTTGGGAAAAAAATCAGTGGGTACTGAGTTTTGATTGAAGATGGCTACAAACCATCCGTTAGACAAATTTTAAGGTTTAGTGTTTCATTTCTTGTACTAAGCACTAACATTTTATCACCATATAATTCTAGGTTTATATGGATTTGGAGCTTCAACTTTGGGTTCATGTCTGAAATAAAAGTCCTTAAATTAATTTTTTGTAGTTTTCAGATGAAATAACTTAGCTGTATTTTTTTCAGAATCAAGTTCAACATGTTTTGTAGAACTATTATGTAGGAAAACTCATTTAAGAAAGTAGATACAAATGAAATAATTCTTCTTTGAGATCAACAATTTTGGTAGCATTTTCATTGATACCATTCAATGTTTATTTATAAGTATATTAGTTTATATAACACTTAAAAAGATGCTAGCGCTAAAACAAATGTTTTGCACCTCTGATCGGGGCACTGAAAAATATAAATTAAAAAAATCGTGTTCTTGTCTCGGGCAACTTACCTTCCAAACTGCACTGAAGTGCACTGCAAGATGAGCTACTGTACACATATTTAAAATGCAACCATAAATGAGAGACCACATTGTCAGGGACAGCCAATATTCTCATTGTACTGGAAATGCATGTTAGCCTGGGTAGTTGTGGAAGGGAATGAATCATAGCCTCTTTTCCAATGAATGAGTCATGGCTGACTGAATGGAGGTGGGAGTTTCAAGTGCTCTTTCTTTCAGTGATGGAAAGAATTTTTCATTGTTTTATATATTATTCAATATCTCTGTCACTATCGCTGTTGAAAAATGATATGAAAAATGATCATTTATCATTTAAAATCAATTGAGATATATACAACTATACTTTTTTTCCATGGATTTAAAAGTGCTTTCCAAAAATCAATTAATTTGCACAATATACTACTGTAAGGTTAGTCTTATTATCACCATTTTATGGACAAATTCAAAGCAAGAGAGGTTAATTAACCCATCACAGAGTCCAAAGGGCCAGAATGGCAAGGCAAAATGGACTGAGCACCAACTTGAAGGCCAGGAACTCTGCTTTTAGCATGAATTTTAATTGATTTAGATCAGTTTCTCTCACCTAAAAAGCACAAGCAATAATTCTGAATTATCATGCAGCAATATAGTGTGGATTAAATAATTAATATTCTGAAGCCCTTTATAAATGTGAATTATTATTACTCATTCTAGCCTAGACCGCTAAGTCAGCCAAGCTACCTTCCAGCCCTGGTGACTGCAGTGTAAATTAATTGACTAAGTGAGAAGTTCATCTCGTACATTTCCTGCTGAGAGATAAGACTCCTCTGTTCTGTCTGGAAATATATATATACAGGGGTGCATTTTACTCTGCTTCTCTTAATGTATATATTTGCATCTGATTCCCTAATAAACTGGGAATTCATCTTACACAGAGAGATACATGTTTAAAATACCAGTATAAAATGCTCATGCTATTAGAAAAGCATATCTCTCATCTTTTAGAGATGTACTGTTAAGAATATTTGTCATGTGGCTAGCCAAACAGTAATTTGCTTTACTAGTCTTTTACACACATGTTTGGAAGGATTACCAAAAATAGTATTTTCTCCACAAATATACTGTCCTGGGCTATTAAACTTTGTGCTTATGTTTGGTGCTTTTTCTATAAGTATACTTAGGGAACATTACAATATTGGAAATCCAAGGTTGCTTGATTGACAGTTTTCTCCCCCTAACCATTTGATTAGAAAAGTTAGTGTTAGAGAGGAAAAAAGCCCCAAACACTTCGTTTAAAGGAAAGGGAGGCTAGGGATTGAAAGGTATGAGGACTAAAACGAATTAGTGTTTTATGCCTTTTCAGGGACATAAGGAAGACCATCTAAATAAGTCTCCACAGATTATTGGATAGATGATAAGAATAATTTTCAAGATTGTGTTAAGGCAGCATTTCAGTCATTTATTCAACAAATATCTTTTGAGCACCTATTATATGCTTGGCACGGTTCTAAATGCTAAGAATAAGAAGCAGGCCTGTGACTCTGTCCGCTATCACTTACAGTAAACAAAAGAATGAAAGTGTGTATGTATGTATATATGTATTCTAAGTTGATTAGGTAAGGGCTAGGATGAAATGATGAAATGGTGAAAGGGGACAGAGTATAGTGGGAGTACTATCTTCAAAGGAGTGGCCAAGAAAGGAGGAGATTGACAGTTGAGCGGAAGTTTGAACGAAGTGAGAATGCAAGCCTTATGCGTGTTTTTGGAAAGCACATACCACTACACAGAGGCAATAGTCATGCAAGAGCCCTGGGAAGGTGGCATGTGGCAGGAGTAAGCATGGTGGTGATTCTGTGGGTCATCACAAGGCTTAGATATTTGGAAGTGTACTCAATTCTCAGAAAACAGCTAAGAGACCTTTGGAGAAGGTAATTGTGCACATGTACCTGTGGGAAGACAAACTGTAAACAACTTGAACATTGGTACAGACTATCAAGAGCTAGCAGACGCCTGGTTTATATAAAGCTAGCAGAAGCTTGACATTAATTTCAAGGATATGTAGAGAATATTCTTAAATTTTCAAAACATATTCAAGAATCTGATTTTGAAGGCCGAAGAGTAAGTATATACTGGGGAAATCTATATAATTTGGACAACTGCAGGTTGGGTCAAAAGGTCCATTGGATAACCCAGACAAACCAGTAGAGTGTACAGTGATTCATGCATCAGTAGATCATAATTTTTGCTTTCAATTCTTTTTATTAAGATAAAATTCACATGCAATAAAATTCACCCTTTTAAGTATACTATTTAGTAGTTTGTAGTATATTCACAAAGTTGTAGAAACATCACAACTATGTAATTCCCCGAGGTTTTCATGATGCCAAAAAAAATCATGTACCTGTTAGCAGTCACTCCTCTTTTCCCCTCTCCCCAGCTGCTTGCAGTCCTTAATATACTTTTTGTTTCTGTGAATTTGCCTACTCTGAACATTTCATATAGATGGGATCATACAGTAGGTGGTTTTTTGTGTCTGCCTTCTAAAACATAACATAATAATTTCAAAATCATCCAAGTTATAGTATGAATAAGTAATACTTCTTTCTTATGGCTCAATAATATTCCATTGTGTGGATATATCACATTTTGTTTATCCATTCATCTGTCGATGGACATGTGGGCTATTATGAATAATATTGCTATGAATATACCTGTACAAGTTTTTGTGTGGACATATGTTTCCAATTCTTATGTGTATATACCTGGGAGTGGAATTGCTGGGTCGTATGGGAACACTGTGTTCAGCTTTTTGAGGAACGGCCAAACGGTTTTCCAACCTGGCTACACCACTCTACATTACCACCAGTCATGTATGAGGGTTCCAATTTCCCCACGTCCTCTTCCATACTTTCTGTCTTTTTGATTACAGCCATTCTAGTGTATACAAAGTGATATCTACCTCACTGTGGTTTTTATTTGTGTGTCTGTAATAACTGACAGTATTGAGCATCTTTTCATAGCATGTTAGCTAGTTGTAATATTGTTTTTGGAGAAGTTTTTATTCAAATCTTTTGCCCATTTAAAAAATTGGGTTATCTGTTTATATGTTGTTGAGTTGAAAGAGTTCTTTATTCCTTCTGGATGCTGGATCCAGATATGCGATTTGCAACTGTTTTCTCCCATTCTGTGGGTTGTTTTGTTAGTGTCCTTTGAGGCATAAATGTTTTTAATTTTGATGAAATCTAATTTATCTTTTTTTCCTATACTGGATCCCTTGCATTTCCATATTCATTTTAGGATCAGCTTGTCAATTTCTGAAAAAAAGTCAGCTGGGAGTTTGATAGGGATTATATTGAATCTGTAGATCTATTTGGGGAATATTACCATCTTGGCAATCCATGAGCACAAGATCTAGTTCCCTTTATTTTAGGTTTTCTTTAATTTCTTTCCACAATGTTTTATAGTTTTCAGTGTATATCTTGCACTTCTTTTGTTAAATTCATTCCTAAGTATTCTTTTTAATGCTATGGTAAATAGAATTGTTTTCATAATTTAATTTTCAGATTGTTTATTGCTAGTATATGGAAATATAGTTGACTTTGGTGTATTGTTCTTGTACCCTGAAACCTTGCTGAAGTAGTTTATTAATTCTAATAGATTTTTAGTGGATCTCTTAGAATTTCCTATATGCAAGATCATGTCATTTGAAAGTATAGTTTAATTTTTCCTTTCCAATCTCGATACCTTTTGTTTATTTTTCTTGCCTAATTGCCTTGACTAGAATCTGTACAATGTTGAATAGAAGTGGCTTGGGTGGATATGCTTGTCTTTTTTGTGATCTTAGGAGAAAAGTGTTCAGTTTTTCACTGTATGATATACCTGTAGATTTTTTGTAGATAGCAGTTGAGGAATTTTTCATCTAATCTTGGAGTTTTGAGTGTTTTATAAAAAAATCTTGAAAGGGTGTTGGATTTGTCAAATGCATTTTCTGAAATGGTTAATTTTTCGTCCTTTGTTCTATTTCTCTGGTGTATTACACTGATTAATTTTCATATGCTGGTTGCATCTTTGCATTCCTTGAATAAATCCCACTTAGTCATAATGTATAGTCATTTTTATAAGTTGTTGGATTTGGTTTGCTAGCATTTTGTTGAGGATTTTTATAATGTCTTTGTCTGTTTTTTTATATCAGGGTTATTCTGGTCTGATAGAATGAATTGGAAAGTGTTCCCTCCTCTTCTATTTTAAATTTTTAGGGAAAAATTTGTAAAGGATTGGTTATTGGTTATTTTTTCTTTAAACATTTGGTAAATGACCAGTGATGATTTCTTGTCCTGGGGTTTCTTTTGTGAAAAGTTTTAAAGACTACTCTTCCAATCTCTTTACTTGTTGTAGGCATATTTATATTTTCCACTGCTTCCTGAGTAAATTTTGATAGTTTGTCTTTTTAGGTGTTTGTCCATTTCAGCTGGGTTATCTAATTTATTGTCATATAATTATTCAGAGTATTCCCTAATAATTTTGTTATTTCTGTAAGGTCAGTAATAACATGTATGCCCATAGATACAGATTTATAATTATGGTTTTAGGCTGTTATTTTTTAAATCATATAAGAGAAAAATAGAGTTAAGATAAAAAATAAGTTTATACTGTCTTTTAAATTTACTTATGTAGTTAGCTTTACCAGTGCATTTTATTTCTTTATGTAAATTTGAGTTACTGTCTAGTGTCATTTTCATTTCAGCCTGAAGGACTGATTCCTTTTTTGATTTCTTGTAGATCAGGTCTGCTAGGAAGAAATTCTCTCAAACTTTGTTTATCTGTGAATGTATTAATTTCTCCTTCATTTTTGAGTGATAGGTTTACTAGATATAGAATCCTTGGTTGACAGATATAGAATCCTTGGTCTTTTTCTTTCAGCACCTAGAGCGTCATCCCACTGTTTCCTACCTCCATGATTTCTGATGAGAAATTAACTGTTAAGCTTTTTGAGGGTCCCTCTACATGAAGATTTACTTCGCTCTTTCTGCTTTCAAGATTCTTTCTTTGTCTTTAACTTTCAGTATGTGTCTAAGGGGTGGACCTCTTTAAGTGTATCCTACTTGGATTTCATTGAGGTTCTTGGTTGAGATGTATAGCTTAATATTTTTCATCAATTGGAGAAGTTTTTGGAAATTATTTCTTCAAATATTTTTTTTCTGCCTTGTTCTCTTTCTCCTCTCTTTCTAAGACTCCTATTAAATGTATGGTGGCATGCTCAGTCATGTCCCCAGGTCTGAGGTCTGTTCACTTTTCTTCATTCTTTTTAAAATCTCTGTTCTTCCAATTGGATAATATTGATTGACCTGTCTTCAAGTTCACTAATTCTTTCTTCTGTCTGCTTAAATCTGGTGTTGAGCCCTTTTAGTAAATTTTTAATTTCAGTTGTTGTACTTTTCAACTCCAGAATTTTTATTTGGTTCTTTAAAATTTTTTTTCTGTCTCTTTATTGATATTCTGGATTTTGTGAGACATAATTCTCATACTTTAATTATTTGAACATGGTTTCTCTTAGTTTCTTTAATATAATTAAAATAGTTAAAGTATTTGCCTACTTAGTCCAACATCTGAGCTTTCTCAGGAACAGTTTCAATTGGTTGATTTTTTTCTCACTGGGTATGTGCCATACTCTCTTGTTTATTTGCATGTCTCTTGTATTTTTATTGAAAACTAGACATTTAATATAATGAGGCAACTGAAAAATCAGATTATTCCCAGTATTTGTTGTTGCTGTTGCCTGCTTGCTTCATAACTTTTCCTAACTAATTTTGTAAAGTCTGTATTCTTTGTTATATGTAGCCACTGAGGTCTCTGCTCAATAAGCTCAGTGGTCAGATAATGATTCAACAAATATTTCCTTAGATTCTTAGAACCAGTAAGTCTCCCCATCTTTTCTGAGGGGCTCTTTGTGTCATGGGGCATGTCTTCAACACTTAGCCATGAAGTTGACAACTCTACCTTAGCCTTCACTTCCCATTGTACAGAGTGTCAAAGTCTGACAGAGGTGAGAGTTTATGGTCTTCCCAGGTCTTTCTTGAGTATATGTACAGCTTTGGTCATGTGCACAGCCCTATGAATGCATGACCTTCCAGATTCCCAGGAACATGTCAGAGCTTTTCAAAGTTATCTATGGACATCTCATTCCTCATATTTTCCTTTCAAGCTTTTTGATTAGCTTATTGTTTTTATCAACCATTATCCACTGTCTCAGACAGCTGATTTGTTCAACAATTGCTTCTGATTGTTTTTGACAAACACCCCCAGGATAAAGGCTATTCTGCAGTGAGCAAGCTCTGATTCAGGTAGCATAAAGCCAGTCTTGCTAGTGGGGTCTTCCAAGGAATCAGGTCAAGTAATGACATTTGTCTGGGAACGGAACTTTGAAAGCACTTCAACCATGTTTTTTCCCCCCCAGTGACTGCCAGGCTGCTGATTTTCACCATGAGTGCAGATTTTTGGCTTTTAAGTTTACCATGGATTAGCAGAGGGAGGAATGAAAATAAAGCAAGTCTAAATGTCACAAAGCTTATCAGGACTCAGCTGTTTTTCTTGAATAAACACTCCCCAGATTGCTACAAGCCTTTGGTTAATTTCAATTTGAAAAAATTGAATCTGACAATTTTTGCCAATATTCTTGTTGCTTTTATGGAGGAGAGAATTTTCAGAGGTCCTTACTTGCTATTTTCACTGATGTCACTAGAACACTTATTGTAAACCAATTTGATCTCTCACCTTTTGTTACATTGTTCCAAATTAAAGCCAGTTGTCTTAGCTTGGATTTTATTGGAAGCAGAGCCTGAGGTAAAGACTTGCATGCAGGTAGTTTATTTGAAAGTTGATTCTAGGGAGCAGGGGTGAAGTAGCAGAAAAAAGGAGAATGGGAAGGAGGACAAGCCAATATAAGCCTGTGTTACTGAGGTAACTGCTACCAACAGTTGAGGCTTAGCTGCGCCAAGACCTCCATGGAAGCACATTTTCCCAGACCAGAGGTTAATGCATTTATCCATCAGCCTTTGTCTTTCATTGGTTGAGGATTACCTGCAAGGTTCTTAACTCCCTTACACTTCCAAGTCCCAAATTGCTATGGAGTTAATGTGCCATTCAGACATTAGTGGGAGAGGATAGGAGACACTATCAGCACAAAATTAATCAAAGCTTTCAATGATATTGTCTTCCCTAGCTGAGATGGCAGTCAGAGGTGAGGGCAAGAGGACATGAATTGGAGTACCTATGTGCGTTGGTCAGGGTTGTCCAAAGAAACAGAACCTGAAGGAGAAACAGAACCAATAGGGTGTGTGGTTGTGTGTGCCTGCACATGTGTGGTGTGTATATAATAAAGAATTGGCTCACACAGTCATGGGGCTGGTAAGTCCCAAGATACGCAAGGTTAGCCTGAAAGCTGGAGATAAAGGAGAGCTGATGATGTAGTTCCTGTCTGAAGTTCAGCAACCTTGAGGCCCAGGAAGAGCTGATGTTTCAGTTTGAGTCCAAAGGCAGGAAAAAAACCCATGTCCCAGAATGAAGGCAGTCGAGAAGGAAGAACTTTCTCTTACCTGGAAATGAGTCAACCCTTTTGTTTTCTTCAGACCATCAGTTGGTTGGATGAGGCCCACCACTTTAGGGAGTACAGTCTACTATACTAAATCTACCAGTGCTAATCCCATCCAAAAACATCATCACAAAACACCCACAATAATGTTTGACCAAATATCTGGGCACCCTGTGGCCCAGTCAAGTTGACACATACATTAGCCATTATGCTATAACAGTTAATAAGCCAGTCTACTTGTCAGGCATAACCAGAACAAACTAGTTAATGATTATGACAGTATAATATATGACGTTAGAAAATTCTAAGCCTTAGCTAGTCAATGTCCATAGATAAGAATAGAGCTCAAGTACTCAGGTAAGGTTGAATGACATTCCCAAAGTAATATAATGCATTGGAGGAAAAATAAGCATTAAAATATTCTGTTTTGGTTAAGACAACTCATTAGTAGCTGTAGTTGTAAAGGTAATTTATGAAATAAATAAATTATAATAAAAGCAATATAAAAATTTTTTACTATGAATAACATATATACTATATTTAATGTCTCCATCATCTCAAGTGTATATACTATTATTATATTATTATTAAGGTGTACTTTATATAAATTTATATAGTATATCAATGTTTATTAATTTATGACCCAAGTTTCTCTAAGTACAGCTGTGAGTTATTTTCCATTTTATTTGCTACCATAATATTAGGTGCTATTTTATATTAATGCTGCAATTCATTAAATTTGTCCTTAACAATCTAAGGCTCTTCTACTTTAGTGCCATGTAACAGAATTAGATTTCTAGCCCTAGGATACTGAAAGGTGGCAGCAAGTTTCTGTTGCATTTTTGCAATTTATTAGATATGTTTGGAAGAAAGAGATACCAGATGCTTAGATTAAAAAAATTTGGACTTCCAAGTTCCTTATAGTCCTGAAGAAAAAAAATGTGTTAGTAAAGAAGTTTCAACTCTCCAACTGTTTCTATAATTTTCTTCTTTTTTTAATAACAAAAAATTTATGGAGTTATAAGTTACGTTACATTGCCCTAGATTCTGTCAGGTGGATAAGATATTTATTTCATGCCAATGAAGTACTTTTTTCAGATTATTAAGTTATTATCTCTCTATTAGGTAATATTTATATATGATTAAAAAATGACTTCCAAATTAATGACCAAAAGGGCAGGGCTGCCCTAGAGGGCCCAGAGGACAGAGTGTCAAAACAGCATTATTCTCAGGCCTTGAAACCAAATGGAATTTTCTCTGCTGGATTTTGGACTGCTTAGGGAACTGTGACCCATTTCTGCTTTCCAATTTCTTCCTTTTGTAATGGGAATGTCTATCTTATGCCTGTCCCACCATTGTATTTTAGAAGAGGATAACTTGTGTTCTAGTTTTCACAGATTCACAGATGGAGAGGAATTTTGCTTCACAGGGGACCATACCCAGAGTATCAACCATACCTGATTCAGATGATTTAGGTGACCAGATTTGGAACGTTTCATACTAATATTTAGATGAGATTTTGAATTTAGAATTAATGCTAGAAATGTTTAAGGCTTCTGAGGATGTTGAGATGCGGTGAATGTATTTTGCATGTGGTATAAACATAAATTTTGGGGGAGAGCAGAGGTGGACCATGTGGCATTGGATAGTGTCCTTCCAACATTCCTGTCCACTGTGAACCTCAGGATGTGATCTTACTTGGAGACAAGATCTTTGCAGATATAATTAGTTAAGATCACGTCATACTGAATTAGCATGGATCCTAAAGCCAATGACTGGTGACTTTATAAGAAGGCCACGTGAAGACACAGAAATATACATACACACAGGCAAGAGGTTCATGTGAAGACAGAGGTAGAGATTGGAGGGATGCATCTATAAGTCAAGGAACACCAAGGATTGTTGGCTGTCACCAGAAGCTGATGGAGGCAAAGAAGGATTCTTCCCTAGAGTCCTCACAGGGAGCATAGCATTGCTGACACCTTAATTTTAGACTTCTAGCCTCCATAACTTTAAAAGAATAAATTTCTGTTATTTTAAGACTTCTAGTTTGCAGTATTTTATTACAGCAGCCTGAGGGAATTAGTGCAATTTGGGGCTCAGACATTATAGGAATGACTAAGTAAACAGAAGTTGGAGGTTTTAGAACACATAGATACAGGACAATCAAGCATTTACATGTCAGATATAGCATTGATGACTAAATTCACATTGTAGTATTGTTAGCAAGTTGCTAGTTTATATACAAATACTATGTACTTTCAACAATTTAAGAAATTGTGCTCTTATAATATAACATTTTTTAGGGATCCAGGACCCAATTAAAAAAATTTCCCAAGAATTTCTACCAAGTATATGCTTATCAGGTAGCACCAGGTATATCCTTGGAGAATGCCCAAATGTGCCCACCCAATTTGCCGCTGCTAAGTTAACTAGATACTAAAAAATTCTGTTTTCACCTAGGCTTGCATAGTTCATGATCATGTGTGCTTCATCCATAAAACAAAAAACATTTAACAGTGAAGCCTGAAAAAAGGAGAGGGAATAAATATATGTGTGAAAAGGACACATGTCATTGAACATTTCTCATAAGCAGAAACTATAGTGGAGCTGATTAAAATGTTATTTTAAACAATACTATGAAGCTAACCAACCAAAACTGACTTTTAGAGGGCTCATCCCTTTCTGCTTGGAGTTTTATCTCTATTGTCATCTTACTTCAGGGCACATCAGGGGCATGATTTCTTCCAGGATGCTTTCCTTGAACTCCAATTTTAGGTAATCACCCCACAGCTGGTGGCTGGCTCTTCACTGCTCTTTCAGATCTCTTATTGCAGTGTAATTATTTGTTTCTGTGATTGTCCTCTCCACTTGACTATCAGCCCCAAGGAAGTTCATTGGACTAAAAAAGGCTGGTTAATTATTTTTTTCAGTCTGAACATTATTTATTTTTTTTTAAACAGCTTTAACAGTGTGAGTGACATAAAATAAAATGCTTATATTTAAAGTGTACAATCTGATAAGTTTTGACATATGTATGCACTCATTGGACCATCACAACAGGAGAGCAAACATATCCATCATCCCCGAAAGTTCCCTCATGTAGATGAGCTATATTCAAATGAAGCTCTAGAAGAGAAGTCTATTGTAGAGAATTTAAAGAATTCTGGCCAAAAAGGTCAGTGAGTTGGTGGAAATTTATATAATTTATAGCAGCTAAATCAGAAGCACCAGGCAGACCATTGAGCTAGATTTCAGAGACTCATTCTGACCTTTTGAAACCCTTTCCCTGAACCACATCTAGTCAATAAATGGTGTCTTGGTTTTGATGCCAACCTTTGTGAGTCTGGAGCTCAGTAAGAGGCAATAAAAGCCAATACTGTTGTTCATTAATTCTAAGTTGTACATATTTTGTTCACATATTAACTCCTTGAAATGAGAATGCATCTTGCAATCATAATATATTAATAATATGTCATAGTTTAATTAGCATTTTTCTTGTCATTAGTATATAAAGTAATAGTCTTAATATCAATTTTGCCTTATATCTTACCACAAAATCTACTGCTTCTCCATGGTTAAGAGATCAGAGACAGAATGCCCATATATTTTCTGTAAGTGTCAGTTCCCTCCTCAGCATGCTTGACTTTGTATTCTTGGCCAGTCTCCAGAGGTTTGGATTGTGGGGCTGTTGCCATAAGGTGCAGTGACAGTCAGTTGGGAAGACCCGGGAAAATAATAGAACCATATGATGTTAAAATGACCTGATGTACAATTGAGATGTTAATTTTTCCAAAAAGAAATTAAAACCATATTAGAAATTCTTCCAAGTCATAGTATAAAAAAAGACATGTTTCAGGGCCCCACCAAAAATAAGAAAATAAGTGGGACCAGAGTAAAGGACTAATCAAAGGGTGGCAAGGAGAATGTGAAAAATGAACCTTTTTACAAGTTTTATCTGGAGCCACTCTGTCAAAGTAGAAGTTATAGATCAGAAGATTTATATTCTTGTTGTTGTTGAGTGTGTTCGGGGATGCTGCTCATTTAGGTACACCAGTTTGTTGCCTGGCAAGTCCCGTAGACTGTTGTAATTTGAATGAAAAAACAGTAGTAAAGAAATGATACTGATTGCATGAATGGCTGGCTGTCCTGGTGATGTCGAGGTGGAATTTACTTTGTGTATGAACCTCAATTCAGCGTCTTTTGTCTTGTTCTTTAAGATCAGAAATTTGATTTTGTTGCACTAAAAGTGGATCTATTTCTCAGGATCAGAGTTACGTTAGTCATGGACCTAAAACCAAATTGTTAATGAACAATGAGAAATGTGACTGTCAAATGGACTGACCTATTCATGTTGGCATGAAACACATTCTTTCATTTTAGGCAGAGCTACATGGGAAACTAAATTATAATCAGAAGACCACATGATTAGGACAGAATCATTACAAGCAGAGTTAATTGTGTGATAAACATCTGAAATAGTGCATAAATCAGTGGTTCAGGACATCCTCTCTCCATGTTATGCTTGTTCAAAAATCAACCTCTGGTGTTTAATCTTCTTTTAATTGTGCTCCAGAGTTGACCATCTATGTACCTTCTATTTCTACCATCCTTTTTAGGCTACTGTGCAATTAGTTATGTTTCAGATTGACTCACTTGTCATTATATCTCTGTCTCAATTGATGTGTTTATGGTACCTGAACTCTGTAGTCATGTATCACAGACAATATCTTGATTCACTCTTACATTTGAATAACCACTTCTGCTCTGTGTGTTTGTGACTGTGTACATACAGGTTTGTGTGTATTTAAATGCTTAATATTTTATTTTTCAGATCATGATCTAATTCTTGGACAGGGAGACACTTTATCATTGCCCAAACATATTATAATAAGATATCATACTCCACAGTACTTTCAGATATTTCTGGTCCTTGGAAATGTTTCTGGAATTTGGGTAGGCCATGTGAAAAAAGGAGATTTAAAGAGAGGCAAAAATATTTGTTTGGCAATTTCCTTAAAGCAAGTTTCAATGTTTTGGTACAATCAAAGAGATGGCTTAAAAATGAGGTGGGTACATCAAGCTTTTCTCGAATATCCATGTTTCCTCCATTATAGTCACTCTGACAGATTTATTAGTCTCTTTATCTTCCTTTTTTGTTTCACTTTTTTTTCTATCAGTAATGGAGAATGATTCTCAATTCATGCAAATGAATATTACTGTACAGATAAGCGTAGCTGACATTCACTGAATGCTAATTTTATTATTCAGATTTAGCATGTGCATAAATTAAGTTGTGTTGTTCAAGTTTCTTTATACAATTGTTATGAAATGAATACTTCCTAAGCTAAAGTCATTCTCTACTAACTTTGTTTTTACACTTCTTTATAAATATACCTATGAAAACTATTTTCCTTTCCTATTTTTTAGAAAGGAAGAATTGTAAGTAGAAAATTAACAATGGGAAGGATGTGCACTCATTTGCATAAAATTATTGTTAAGGAGAAAATTACAAGTATTGTAATGTTGAGATTGCATGCAGTACATAATGATTATGTTATTATACTTTAAATATTCTGTTATTGGTCATAATTGTCAACTTTTAAGAATAACCTTTGAGGAAAAATAAGTTAAGGGAAACGGTTAGGGTAGATCAGTAAGAAATCTTACTGGAGAGGTAGTGGTGTGGTAGAGAACGACTAGCTATTCACCAAACCAGTTTCTCTTCTTTTTTAAAAAAAATTAAAAAAAAAATTAATTTATTATTTTTGGCTGTATTGGGTCTTTGTTGCTGTGCATGGGCTTTCTCTAGTTGCAGCGAGCGGGGGCTACTCTTCGTTGCAGTGTGTGGGCTTCTCATTGTGGTGGCTTCTCTTGTTGTGGAGCACGGGCTCTAGGCGTGCGGGCTTCAGTAGTTGTGGCACGCAGGCTTCAGTATTTGTGGCTCACGGGCTCTAGAACGCAGGCTGAGTAGTTGCGGCGCACGGGCTTAGCTGCTCTGCGACATGTGGGATCTTCCCGGACCAGGGCTAGAACCCATGTCCCCTGCATTGGCAGGCGGATTCTTAACCGTGGCGCCACCAGGGAAGCCCTCTCTTCTTCTTGACCACACAGTTAAACCACGTTTTCTAGTCTCCTTTGCACTCAGGTATAGCCATGTGTTGGAGATCTATCCATTGTTATGTGAATAGCAGTGACAAGTTCCATTTCTAGCTTTGGCTTGTAGATTCTGATAGATAATTCTCCAACTTCTTCTTCCACCAACATGGCATAGGTAGGCCCAGGGTCCTTGGAAACCACATGCTGGAGATAAGAAGTCACAAATAGCCTCCCTGAATGGCTACTTAGGTGAAGTTTCCTTGCTGCTCAGAAAAAAAAATAAGTTGGATTTTATATGAGAAATTAACTTCTATTGCATTTGAGCCATCATACATTTTTTAGTTTGTTACTATAGCTAGTATTACCTTAATGCATACAAGTGGAAACAAAGAATTTCTAGGTAATTCTTTCTTAATTGTTAGTATGTTATTAAATCCATCAAAACTGTACATGGCCTCAAAAAGATATCTTTTTTTTTATTTGTGAAAGACTTTATTGTAATGACACAAGCAGTTATTACTTGTAGGGACTCTTTTATTAGTAGGTGGTAACAAAAGTCGGGAAATCTTTGACGTGTAAGGGGACTTTAAAATTGTATAGAAGCAAAAGTCATAGGTCTTTATTGTATGCACTGATTCTTAAAAAGAAAAAAAAAAAAAACGAACACCATGAGAAACGTGTTGATTTCTTCATTGTTGATGTTGTGTTTGGATTGTGTATGTTATCTTCATATTCAGCAGTATGTGTATGATTTCCCTCCCTGCCTTCCTCCTTCTCTCCCTTCTCTCCCTCCCTTCTCTCCTTTCTTCCTTCCTTAACACACAGAGTATGCCAGGCAAGCACAGGATGGTTGGGATACAGCCATTTTGAGACAAACACACTTTCTGCTTACAAAAACTAAGTTTATTATTAAAAAACCCCAATAATTGATTAATGACATATGACATGCACAGGAGAATTACATAGTACTAAGTGAGCATAGAATGAGAGATTCTATCTGAAGAGAGGGTTAGGGGGAATCAGAGAAGTCTTATATGAGAAGTTAACACTGAAGCTGAGAACGAAAGAATGAGTATGCGCTACCCAGGCAAGTAAGTGAGGGAAGTGGACTGGGACCATTCAAGGACCTAGGAAGCCAGAAGGGTCGGAGAATGGAAATCATCCATCAGCAAGGTATGAGGAGAAGTTGCGGAAGAGATAGGCATTGGATGAGGCAGGGGCTTCATTAGGTATCTTGAAGACTTGGTCTTTATATTAATAGTAGCAGGCTACTCGGTCTTTTTAAGCAGATATATAGCATGAGGAGATTTGTATTTTATTTTATTATTTTATTTTTTTACATCTTTATTGGAGTATAATTGCTTTACAATGGTGTGTTAGTTTCTGCTTTATAACAAAGTGAATCAGTTATACATATACATATGTTCCCATATCTATTCCTCCTTGCATCTCCCTCCCTCCCACCCTCCCTATCCCACCCCTCTAGGTGGTCACAAAGCACCGAGCTGATCTCCCTGTGCTATGTGGCTGCTTCCCACTAGCTATCTATTTTACGTTTGGTAGTGTGTATATGTCCATGCCACTCTCTCGCTTTGTCACAGCTTACCCTTTCCCCTCCCCATATCCTCAAGTCCATTCTCTAGTAGGTCTGTGTCTTTATTCCTGTCTTACCCCTAGGTTCTTCATGACATTTTTTTTCTTAGATTCCATATATATGTGTTAGCATACGGTATTTGTCTTTCTCTTTCTGACTTACTTCACTCTGCATGACAGACCCTAGGTCCATCCACCTCACTACAAATAACTCAATTTCATTTCTTTTTATGGCTGAGTAATATTCCATTGTGTATATGTGCCACATCTTCTTTATCCATTCATCCGATGATGGGCACTTAGTTTCTTTCCATCTCCTGGCTATTGTACATAGAGCTGCAATGAACATTTTGGTACATGACTCTTTTTGAATTAGGGTTTTCTCAGGGTATATGCCCAGTAGTGGGATTGCTGAGTCATATGGTAGTTCTATTTGTAGTTTTTTAAGGAACGTCCATACTGTTCTCCATAGTGGCTGTACCAATTCACATTCCCACCAGCAGTGCAAGAGTGTTCCCTTTTCTCCACACCCTCTCCAGCATTTATTGTTTCTAGATTTTTTGATGCTGGCCATTCTGACTGGTGTGAGATGATATCTCATTGTAGATTTGATTTGCATTTCTCTAATGATTAATGATGTTGAGCATTCTTTCATGTGTTTGTTGGCAATCTGTATATCTTCTTTGGAGACATGTCTATTTAGGTCTTCTGCCCATTTTTGGACTGGGTTGTTTGTTTTTTTGTTATTGAGCTGCATGAGCTGCTTATACATTTTGGAGATTAATCCTTTGTCAGTTGCTTCATTTGCAAATATTTTCTCCCATTCTGAGGGTTGTCTTTTGGTCTTGTTTATGGTTTCCTTTGCTGTGCAAAAGCTTTGAAGTTTCATCAGGTCCCATTTGTTTATTTTTGTTTTTATTTCCATTTCTCTAGGAGGTGGGTCAAAAAGGATCTTGTTGTGATATATGTCATAGAGTGTTCTGCCTATGTTTTCCTCTAAGAATTTGATAGTTTCTGGCCTTACATTTAGGTCTTTAATCCATTTTGAGCTTATTTTTGTGTATGGTGTTAGGGAGTGATCTAATCTCATACTTTTACATGTAGCTGTCCAGTTTTCCCAGCACCACTTATTGAAGAGGCTCTCCTTTCTCCACTGTACATTCCTGCCTCCTTTATCAAAGGTAAGGTGACCATATGTGCCTGGGTTTATCTCTGGGATTTCTATCCTGTTCCATTGATCTATCTTTCTGTTTTTGTGCCAGTACCATACTCTCTTGATTACTATAGCTTTGTAGTATAAACTGAAGTCAGGGAGCCTGATTCCTCCAGCTCCGTTTTTCATTCTCAAGATTGCTTTGGCTATTTGGGGTCTTTTGTGTTTCCATACAAATTGTGAAATTTTTTCTAGTTCTGTGAAAAATGCCAGTGGTAGTTTGATAGGGATTGCATTGAATCTGTAGATTGCTTTGGGTAGTAGAGTCATTTTCACAATGTTGATTCTTCCAATCCAAGAATGTGGTATATCTCTCCATCTGTTTGTATCATCTTTAATTTCTTTCATCAGTGTCTTATGATTTTCTGCATACAGGTCTTTTGTCTCCTTAGGTAGGTTTATTCCTAGATATTTTATTCTTTTTGTTGCAATGGTAAATGGGAGTGTTTTCTTGATTTCACTTTCAGATTTTTCATCATTAGTGTATAGGAATGCCAGCGATTTCTGTGCATTAATTTTGTATCCTGCTACTTTGCCAAATTCATTGAATAGCTCTAGTAGTTTTCTGGTAGCATCTTTAGGATTTTCTATGTATAGTATCATGTCATCTGCAAACAGTGACAGCTTCACTTCTTCTTTTCCGATTTGGATTCCTTTTATTTCCTTTTCTTCTCTGATTGCTGTGGCTAAAACTTCCAAAGCTATGTTGAATAAGAGTGGTGAGAGTGGGCACCCTTGTCTTGCTCCTGATCTTAGTGGAAATGCTTTCAGTTTTTCACCATTGAGGATGATGTTGGCTGTGGGTTTGTCATATATGGCCTTTATTATGTTGAGGAAAGTTCCCTCTCTGCCTACTTTCTGGAGGGTTTTTATCATAAATGGGTGTTGAATTTTGTCAACAGCTTTCTCTGCATCTATTGAGATGACCATATGGTTTTTCTCCTTCAATTTGTTAATATGGTGTATCACATTGATTGATTTGCGTATATTGAAGAATCCTTGCATTCCTGGAATAAACCCCACTTGATCATGGTGTATGATCCTTTTAATGTGCTGTTGGATTCTGTTTGCTAGTATTTTGTTGAGGATTTTTGCATCTGTGTTCATCAGTGATATTGACCTGTAGTTTTCTTTTTTTGTGACATACTTTTCTGGTTTTGGTATCAGGGTGATGTTGGCCTCATAGAATGAGTTTGGGAGTGTTCCTCCCTCTGCTGTATTTTGGAAGAGTTCGAGAAGGATAGGTGTTAGCTCTTCTCTAAACGTTTGATAGAATTCGCCTGTGAAGCCATCTGGTCCTGGGCTTTTGTTTGTTGGAAGATTTTTAATCACAGTTTCAAGTTCAGTGCTTGTGATTGGTCTGTTCATATTTTCTATTTCTTCCTGATTCAGTCTTGGCAGGTTGTGCATTTCTAAGAATATGTCCATTTCTTCCAAGTTGTCCATTTTATTGTCATAGAGTTGCTTGTAGTAGTCTCTCATGATATTTTGTATTTCTGCAGTGTCAGTTGTTACTTCTCCTTTTTCATTTCTAATTCTATTGATTTGAGTCTTCTCCCTTTTTTTCTTGATGAGTCTGGGTAATGGTTTATTAATTTTGTTTATCTTCTCAAAGAACCAGCTTTTAGTTTTATTTATCTTTGCTATCATTTCCTTCATTTCTTTTTCATTTATTTCTGATCTGATTTTTATGATTTCTTTCCTTCTGCTAACTTTGGGTTTTTTTTGTTCTTCTTTCTCCAATTGCTTTAGGTGCAAGGGTAGGTTGTTTATTTGAGATGCTTCCTGTTTCTTAAGGTAGGATTGTATTGCTATAAACTTCCCTCTTAGAACTGCTTTTGCTGCATCCCATAGATTTTGGGTCATCGTGCCTCCATTGTCATTTGTTTCTAGGTATTTTTTAAATTTCCTCTTTGTTTTCTTCAGTGATCACTTCGTTATTACGTAGTATATTGTTTAGCCTCCATGTGTTTGTACTTTTTACAGAACTTTTCCTGTAATTGATATCTAGTCTCATAGCGTTGTGGTCGGAAAAGATACTTGATACAATTTCAATTTTCTTAAATTTACCAGGGCTTGATTTGTGACCCAAGATATGATCTATCCTGGAGAATGTTCCATTTGCACTTGAGAAAAATGTGTATTCTGTTGTTTTTGGATGGAATGTCCTATAAATATTAATTAAGTCCATCTTGTTTAAAGTACCATTTAAAGCTTGTGTTTCCTTATTTATTTTCATTTTGGATGATCTGTCCATGGATGAAAGTGGGGTCTTAAAGTGCCTTACTATGAATGTGTTAATGTTGATTTCCCCTTTTATGGCTGTTAGTATTTGCCTTATGTATTGAGGTGCTCCTATGTTGGGTGCATAAATATTTACAATTGTTATATCTTCTTGTTGGATTGATCCCTTGAGCATTATGTAGTGTCCTTCTTTGTCTCTTCTGATAGTGTTTATTTTAAAGTCTATTTTGTCTGATATGAGAATTGCTACTCCAGCTTTCTTTTCATTTCCATTTGCATGGAATATCTTTTTCTATCCCCTCACTTTCAGTCTGTATGCATCTCTAGGTCTGAAGTGGGTCTCTTGTAGACAGAATATATGAGGGTCTTGTTTTTGTATCCATTCAGGCAGTCTGTGTCATTTGGTGGGAGCATTTAATCCCTTTATATTTAAGGTAATTATCGATATGTATGTTCCTATTCCCATTTTCTTAATTATTTTGGGTTTGTTATTGTAGGTCTTTTCCTTCTCTTGTGTTTCTTGCCTAGAGAAGTTCCTTTAGCATTTGTTGTAAAGCTGGTTTGGTGGTGCTGAACTCTCTCAGCTTTTGCTTGTCTGTAAAGGTTTTAATTTCTCCATCAAATCTGAATGAGATCCTTGCTGGGTAGAGTAATCTTGGTTGTAGGTTTTTCTCCTTCATCACTTTAAATATGTCCTGCCACTCCCTTCTGGCTTGCAGAGTTTCTGCTGAAAGTTCAGCTGTTAACCTTATGGTGATTCCCTTGTGTGTTATTTGTTGTTTTTCCCTTGCTGCTTTTAATATGTTTTCTTTGTATTTAATTTTTGACAGTTTGATTAATATGGGTCTTGGCGTGTTTCTCCTTGGATTTACCCTGTATGGGACTCTCTGTGCTTCCTGGACTTGATTAACTACTTCCTTTCCCATATTAGGGAAGTTTTCAACTATAATCTCTTCAAATATTTTCTCAGTCCCTTTCTTTTTCTCTTCTTCTTCTGGAACCCCTATAATTCAAATGTCGGTGCATTTAATGTTGTCCCAGAGGTCTCTGAGACTGTCCTCAGTTCTTTTCATTCTTTTTTCTTTATTCTGGTGTGCAGTAGTTATATCTACTGTTTTATCTTCTAGGTCACTTATCCGTTCTTCTGCCTCACTTATTCTGCTCTTGATCCCTTCTAGAGTATTTTTAATTTCACTTATTGTGTTGTTCATCGTTGCTTGTTTCCTCTTTAGTTCTTCTAGGTCCTTGTTAAATGTTTCTTGCATTTTCCCTATACTATTTCCAAAATTTTGGATCATCTTTACTATCATTATTCTGAATTCTTTTTCAGGTAGACTGCCTATTTCCTCTTCGTTTGTTAGGTCTGGTGGGTTTTATCTTGCTCCTTCATCTGCTGTGTGTTTTTCTGTCTTCTCATTTTGCTTATCTTACTGTGTTTGGGGTCTCCTTTTTTCAGGCTGCAGGTTCGTTGTTCCGATTGTTTTGTTGTCTGTCCTTTAGTGGCTAAAGTTGGTTCAGTGGGTTGTGTAGGCTTCCTGTTGGAGGGGACTAGTGCCTGTGTTCTGGTGCATGAGGCTGGATCTTGTGTTTCTGGTGGGCAGGTTCACGTCTGGTGGTGTGTTTTGGGGTGGCTGTGGACTTATTATGATTTTAGGCAGCCTCTCTGCTAATGGGTGGGGTTGTGTTCCTGTCTTGCTAGTTGTTTTGCATAGGGTGTCCAGCACTGTAGATTGCTGGTCGTTGAGTGAAGCTGGGTGTTGGTGTTGAGATGGAGATCTCTGGGAGATTTTCACTGTTTCATATTACGTGGAGCTGGGAGGTCTCTTGTGGACCAGTGTCCTGAAGTTCTCCCACCTCAGAGGCACAGCACTGACTCCTGGCTGCAGCACCAAGAGCCTTTCATCCACATGGCTCAGAATAAAAGGGAGAAAAAGTAGAAAGAAAGAAAGAAAGAAAGAGGATGAAAGAAAATAAAATAAAGTAAGATAAAAAAATAAAGTTATTAAAATAAAAAATAATTGTTAAGAAAAAAACTTTTTTAAAAAGTAAAAGAAAAAAAAAACCAAAAAAAGGACAGATAGAACCCTAGGACAAATGGTGAAAGCAAAGCTATAGAGACAAAATCTCACACAGAAGCATACACGTACACACTCACAAAAAGAGGAAAAGGGGAAAAAATCATAGATCTCGCTCCTAAATTCCACCTCTTCAATTTGGGATGATTCGTTGTCTATTCAGGTATTGCACAGATGCAGGGTACGTCAAGTTGATTGTGGTGATTTAATCTGCTCCTCCTGAGCCTGCTGGGAGAGATTTCCCTTTCTCTTCTTTGTTCGCACAGGTTCCGGGGCTCAGCTTTGGATTTGGCCCCACCTCTGCGTGTAGGTCACTGGAGGGCATCTGTTCTTCGCTCAGACAGGACGGGGTTAAAGGAGCAGCTGATTCGGAGGCTCTGGCTCACTCAGGCCAGGGTGGGGGTGGTGGTGGTGGAGGGAGGGGCACGATGCCGGGCGAGTCTGCGGCGGCAGAGGCCGGCTTGACGTTGCATCAGCCTGAGGCGCACCGTGCGTTCTCCCGGGGACGTTGTCCCTGGATCCCAGGACCCTGGCAGTGGCGGGCTGCACAGGCTCCCCGGAAGTGAGGTGTGGATCGTGACCTGTGCTCGCACACAGGCTTCTTGTTGGCGGCAGCAGCTGCCTTAGCGTCTTATGCCCATCTCTGGGGTCCACGCTGTTAGCCGTGGCTCGTGCCAGTCTCTGGAGCTCCTTTAAGCAGCGCTTTTAATCCCCTCTCCTCTCGCACTAGGAAACAAAGAGGGAAGAAAAAGTCTCTTGCTTCTTCGGCAGGTCCAGACTTTTCCACGGACTCCGTACCGGCTAGCCGTGGTGCACTAACCCCCTGCAGGCTGTTTTCACGCCGCCAACCCCAGTCCTCTCCCTGCACTCCCACCGAAGCCTGAGACTCTGCTCCCAGCCCCCTCCCACCCTGGCGGGTGATCAGACAAGCCTCTTGGGCTGGTGAGTGCTGGTCGGCACGGATCCTCCATGCAGGAATCTCTCCGCTTTGCCCTCCGCACCCCTGCTGCTGTGCTCTCCGCCACGGCTCCGAAGCTTCCCCCGCTCCACCACTCGCAGTCTCTGCCCGCGAAGGGGCTTCCTAATGTGTGGAAACCTTTCCTCCTTCACAGCTCCCTCCCACTGGTGCTGGGCCCGTCCCTATTCTTTTGTCTCTGTTTTTTCTTTTTTTTTTTTTTTTTGCCCTACCCAGGTACGTGGGGAGTTTCTTGCCTTTTGGGAGGTCTGAGGTCTTCTGCCAGTGTTCAGTAGGTGTTCTGTAGGAGTTGTTCCATGTGTAGATGTATTTCTGATGTATCTGTGGGGAGGAAGGTGATCTCCACGTCTTCTGCCATCTTCCCCCTCTCTCCAAGGTTTGTATTTTATTTTATTTTGAATTTTATTTATTTATTTATTTTTGACTGTGTTGGGTCTTAGTTTCTGTATGAGGGCTTTCTCTAGTTGCGGCAAGCGGGGGCCACTCTTCATCGCGGTGCACGGGCCTCTCACTGTCACGACATCTGTTGTCGCGGAGCACAGGATCCAGATGCGCAGGCTCAGTAGTTGTGTCTCACGGGCCTAGTTGCTTCACAGTATGTGGGATCTTCCCAGACCAGGGCTCGAATCCGTGTCCCCTGCATTGGCAGGCAGATTCTCAACCACTGCGCCACCAGGGAAGCCCCGAGATTTGTATTTTAAAGTGATCACTCTGTTTCCAGTGAAGTGAGGGATTTAGAGAAGGGAAATAATGACAGTGAGTCTCGTTTGGAAATGATGTCAGTAGTCAAGGTGAGAGATCATGGTGATTTGGACTAGGGTGATGGCACTGTCTATAGAGACCTGAGGATCAATTTGAAAGATATTTTAGGGAAGAATTATCAACATTTTGCGATTAATTTGAAAAGAGGGTAAGAGAGGAATCAAGAATAATTTCCTGTTTTCTGGGTTGTGTCACTGGGTAGATGACATGACACTTTACCAAGACAGGGAACACTGACAGAAAAAAAAGGAAGAAAGACAAGTTTATTTTCAGACATGTTGAATTTAGACCTCTTTAATGTAGCCAAGTGACTTAAGTATTTATATAGTTACCTAATGTGTGTCCATAATTAGACAGTTAGATTAAGGGTTTGAGATTCAGAAGATGGGTCTGGGCTGGAGGTAATATTAGAATTTAATGGATCCTTAGAAAAAGTTTCATCCTACCTCATTATTTTATAGATGAGGAAAATTATTCCTAGGAGGCATGTATTCTTATAGTGCTTACTGTTTACATAACACTTTATATCATCTCATTTATTCTTTACAAATTATCATTTGAGGCATTATCTCCGTATTTGTAATTGAGAAGTTCAAGACTTAAAAGTAAACATTTTTACAGTTTCCTTCTACTCTGAAGATGATGAACCCTTCTGCAAAGGATTAAAGTGACTTACACATCTAGTGACAGATATAGACATTGTAAGAGCAAGGACAGAGATTTAGCTGGTCCTGCAAGGTCCATTTTCTTCATTTCCCTTCATTTCCTTCCCATGGATACTGAGTGAAATTGCTGAGTAGAGCAAGGGCAAAGTAATGGAATGTGTTATCTGCTCTTGAGACAAAATAACCTCACCTCTAATTCATGGGACACGCCTAACTGGAAGTCCAGCCTTCATGGCTGCTTTTCCATTGGTGAAAAGAGTAAGGGTTGTGTCTTCGTCTGTTCAGCTGCTTTAACATAATATCATAAACTGGGTGGCTTATAAACAGCAGAAATTTATTTCTCTAAGTTCTGGAGGCTGGGAAGCCCAAGATCAAGGTGCTGGCAGATTCACTGTCTGGTGCGGATCTGCTTCCTGGCTCATAGATGCTGCATTCTCCTTATGTTCTTACATGTTGGAAGGGGCCAGAACACTCTGGAGTTTCTTTTGTAAGGACATTAATTCCATTCATGAGGGCTCCACCTTCATAACCTAATCACTCCCCAAAGGTGCTGCCTCCAAATATTATCACATTGAACCCCCACTTTTCTAGGGGATCGTAGCCCCATGTTCTAACTACCTAATTGTTACATAAACCAGAGTTGTGCCCCATGTTTTAAACCCATTCCCCAGTTAAAGAGTACCTGTGGTTTCACTTCCTCAGAATCCTTATTTCTGAAATTAACCGAGTTGATAAGTTAGCTTATGTGAAGATACTGACAGGCTTCCAAGTACCATTTCTAGTTCCGTGTTAAATTCTAAACTGGACCTTGCTTTCATCAATTCATAAACTTTTAGATTTGTAGGGGAGATCACCTGATTTTGAATGCTAATTGTGTAAATAAGGAAAATGAGGGCAGGAAATTTAAATAAATGATATTTCTGATTTACTTTCAAAGACCTTGTCTGCTGATGCTCAAACCAGTTAGTAGTCATAGATATGCTAACTGCTTTAACTATAAGATGATACTTTATATCCATAATAGAGGGAATTGTTTATAAGTACAAGAAAATCTATTGTTGACTGGAATATGAGGATATATATAGTCACCTACCATAGGAGTGGAAATTTATACTGTTACAGATGTCTTGAAAGCAATATGACATCTATTAAAAGTAAAGATACATACACCTTTGACATAATAATCCCCACTTATAGTAGTCTAGCCCACAGAAATGAAAGCTTCAGTATATAAGGATCTATTAGCTGTTTATTGTAGCATTATTTTAATAGAATATATAATCTGTAACAAGTTGAATACTTATTTCATAGGAAAATTGTTAATTAATTAATTCAACAAATATTTATTAGGTACTTTCTAGTTCTGTGCAGTTCTGTGCCAGGAACTGCTTTAGGTACTTGGAATACACTAGTGGACAAAACAGTTGAAGATGGAGCTTACATTATAGTATGGGGGAGAAAAATAAATGAATCATATAGTGTGACATAAGTAAGTGTGTAGTATAATCAAATGAGATGGTGACGCAGGTTAACATTTTAAATAGTGTGTCATGATGGCTTATTTGGGAGGGTGACATTTTAGCAAAAAAATGCAAGGCATTATCAGAAGAATATTCCAGACAGAGGGATTAGGTAGAGCAAATGCCTTGAGAAAGAAACATCTCTGATATGATTTGTATGAGGAAGTACTATGAACAATGAAGAGAAGTGTAGGAGATACATCAAACAAACATCATAGTAGAAAACGGCACCACCCATGAGACGGAGTGGTATCATCAATGGAGTGCAAAGCTCTGGAGAACTGGGTCCTAGGACTGCATCCTGGAGTACTCAAATATTAAGAATTTGGGGAAAAGAATAGGAGCCAGTAAAGGAGACAGAGTAGGAGCAAACAGTGAGGTAGAAGGGAAAACCAAACAAAGTGAGGAAAAAGGAAAACTTGGAAAAAAAAAAGTGAAGAAAATGTATCGAGGAGAAGGAATTGATAAACAGGATTAAGTGCCATGGATAGGTTAATTAAGGTGAAGACTGAGAATTGATTACTTCTGTAATGATTTTGGAGGTCATTGGTAAACTAGATTAGGACAACTTTAGAGGAGATATAGGGGCAATATGGAGGGGGGGAGAGATATGTCCAGGATATATTATGAGTGAAAACATGCATGTTTGGAGCAATATGTATTTAATGATTCTATTTCAGTATAAACAATGAAACAAAAAAAATCAAAACTCTTTAGCATCATATATATGCTTTATATATACATATCAATTTGTATATGTCTGTGAACAAGGAGAAGTATATGAAAATTACCACACTAAGCTGTTCTAGGGGATTATTGTTATTGCCACTCACTTGGTATGATAAGTGGGAATAAGTGACTTAGTGGAGGGTATGGGTGTTGTTGGAAGGGGATGTTGTTTAGCTTTGCCTTAAAATATTTTTGTATTTTATAATTTTACTGGCTTCAAAGAGTATGTATTAGAGTTAAAATTTGATTTTTATTTAAAGAAGTAAAATATGGTTAAACCAAAGAATTTATGAATTATCAAAGATAATTATTTTACAATTTGTTTCTTTTACAAAGAAATTATTTTACAATCCAGAGCAAGGAATTGCAGCATGTAATTGAGAACTTGCAATAAAACTGGACATTAACAAAATGATTCTTATATTAGAAGTTTAAATAAGAAAATAATAGTTTCATATTTGTAAATACTAAACCTGAATTGACACAGAAGAAAATGAATATATCTTTACTCTCACCATGAGGGACCCTTAGGGGCTGCACTGCTTTCTGATCAGTTTTGATAGTGTTTATCTTAAGACATAACAAAGAGAAAGCTACCAACATCAACAATTCAAGTACAGTTGTATCTCTTGTCTATGGACTTTTGAGACTAAACGACAGCAAGATTATCCATGGAAAGACCTATTTGAAAAATAACTTTATTAAATCTGCATATTATTCAAGCATATGTTGCCTTTCTCTTTTCTTTCCTCAGTTCTAACCAGGAAAAAGACCTGCTCAGGATTTCAGGAACTGTGATTGATATACATTCCCAGAACTAAAAGAGTTTTAGAGAATGTACCATTTACCTAAGCTGGTTGAAGCCACCCATTTACATGGTTGGACAATGATCAGGATTTAGAGGTTTTCAACTTTAAGAACGTTTAGGGGGGCTGTTAGGTAACTGAGTCCAAAAGATAGGCTTAAGAAAACAGCCTCAGGTGTCTGTCATCCTGGAGTGCACATGCTCCATTCAAATTTATTTTATAACGCCATGAAAACCAAATAAAGTGTTATAGATTGGGCTTAAAATGTTCATTTTTAACTTTAATGGGTCCATGTACTACTGACATTTTGGACAATTCTTCCTTGTAAAGGACTGTCCTGCACATTGCAAGATGATTATCATTGTGTCCCCTCACTGGGTTTTGCAACTGTATGCATGTAGCACCCCACTTTCACCCCCATCTCCCAGCTCTGGATATTACAACAAGCACTTTTCTCTACATTTTAGTACTCCTGCTAGGGGGACAGGTCCACCCTGGGTTATGGGCCTAGTGTTAGGATTAGGAAATGAATAATGTAATTTTGTAGTAATGTGTGTTGTTTCAACTAGACCAAATCTGAAATGTTGAACAAGTAATTTAGTTTTGCCTTTGCTGTTGAGGTCTGTGACATTCAGTGACATTGACTCATCTTTCAGTGGAGACATTACCTCTTACATGGACAAAAGTCTTTTAAAAATGTTAAAGTTTAGGGCTTCCCTGGTGGCACAGTGGTTAAGAATCCACCTGCCAATGCAGGGGACACGGGTTCGAGCCCTGGTCCGGGAAGATCCCACATGCCGCGGAGCAACTAAGCCCGTGTGCCACAACTACTGAGCCTGCGCTCTAGAGCCCACCAGCCACAACTACTGAGCCCACGTGCCACAACTACTGAAGCCTGCGTGCCTAGAGCCCATGCTCCACAACAAGAGAAGCCACCACAATGAGAAGCCCATGCACCAAAACCAAGAGTAGCCCCCGCTCGCCGCAGCTAGAGAAATCCCATGCACAGCAACGAAGACCCAATGCAGCCAAAAATAAATAAATAAACAAATAAATGTTAAAGTTTATTCTCTTAGCCAAACATTAATTAGGTTTATATATTTCTTGTATGTATTAGTATATTCCAACAATTCATTGAAGGTTGATGGGTTTTCCCCTCAATTAGGCACTCAACAAAAACTTACTGATTGATGTTTTAAAAAGCTAATGAATCAAAGAACTGTTTAAGGCACAGGAAGTGAACTAAGTCTCTGACCTTTCTGGCACAGGCTTTACCCCCATCAATAGAGCTTCACATTTACAATACTACACATAAATAAAAAATAACAGTGGGTGACAAACCCGGAGGGAGAAAAAAGCAGGAGGTGAGGCATTCTACAGTCTTTCTGTGCATTACCCTCAACACATTTGTTGCATTGCGGTTTTTTGAAGACTAGGCTTCCAGAGTGTTGCTTGCTTGCTAATCAATACCAACTAGAAGGTGAGAAATCTCTCTGTCATTTACTGTGGTCAGAGAAGGAAAAGATATTTGTTGAATGCTTAGGCACATTCAGTGCTCAACTGACTGTCTATTGCAGGATTTATCGGAAGGAGTTGAACCTTCCCCACAGGACAGAACTTGGCTTTAAGCACGTGTGATATTATTCCTAAATCAAAAAGTAGGTGGCAGGAGAAGGTATCCTGGGGATGAGAAAAGGGGACATGGACTTTGGATTCAGCAAAGACCTGGTTTTAAATACCAATTCTGTTATGTATTTACCTTGAATAAAATGTATTTCCAAGCTAGTTTTTTCATATATAAAATATAGACAATAACATCTCTCCCTTATAAGAGTCTGATGTGAACTGATAGAGGTAATGTCTGCAGAATGCTCAGTTCCTTCCAGGCTTTCTTCTTTGTCTCCTCTTCTCTTTCCTTCCTTTCCCTTCTACTTTCTTTCTTCTTTCCTTCCAAATGTTACATGGTAAATTTGACTATAACGCACTGAGGTATTTCCATACAAGTATTTCTTGTATGTAACACTTCATGTAGTATTTCTTTCTACAAAAAGAATAGTAGAACTAGAAATGATTTTCCATATCAGATTCTATGTATTTGGTAGTGATATTAAAATAAATGTACAGCGGTGTGGCTTAGTTTGTAGCAATATCAGCGTGTGCTCAATTCTTAGGAATATTGCACTAGATTGACTTAACTTCTTAGCACCAGTTTCTTCATGTTGCACATATTGATACAATCAGTTTTTCTCTTGAGGGGCCTTTGTGGCAACCACAGCAGTTTGTCTAGGGCCATATGTAATAATTATTAACAAATATTAATTGAATAGATTGAGTATTAAGAAGAAGTAGAGAGAAAACAAACTTTTTTTTTGAACCTGCTATTCAGATACTCAGCAGGAAAAAGTTCTGTTGCTTATACTTTGCCATGGGGTCCATCAGATATCCTAGCACTCTAGTTCAGAGTTTATTATAGAATTATTTTTAATTCTGGTTTTTGAAGTTTTGGAAATACTTAGCTTTGATTTTTTTAGATCATATTAGATTTTGTCAGGCTCGTGTTGTGCTCTCTAGGATACAAGATTAAAGTCAAATTACCACAGTAAGAGTATCTAAGAGGCAATGAAATCCTGGTAAAGGAAATTTCAAATCTGCTTCTTTCTATAAAGAAAATGATGGCAAATATACATGCATGTGCATATTTTATGTATACATTTTTACACTGTAATAATGAGTCAATTTGTTCTCAATAATAATTTTTTACAAACTGATCAAGAGCAAGTTAGTGGTGTTGAAAGACTTAAATGTGAAAGAGAAAGTAAATAGTAAAGGGAGAAGTTCCTAGAAAATTACTATTCATGAACATAAGTGTGTCAGGAAGCTCTTTTTTATTAGAAAAACTTAACTGAACGTAGGAAAAAAATAGGTAATTGAAATAAGTGTTTTATCTCCTAATAAGGTTTAAATATTCTGGATACTAAGTTTATTCCATTTTAACTAGGTATCGTATTTCATATGAAAAATATTAATCTATTGTTATAACTGCAGAATGATGTTTCGCATATTTGAGTTTGAGATATGTGATCTTTTGCCTTAAATGATACTGTGCATTATGTCTCTACTGTCTCTGTTCAGCCAGGACTAGCAGGGTGTAGCATTATGCAGTACTATATTTTAAACTAGGTACTTATAAGTTGTAGTATTTTCTGATATTGGATGCCTCTTAAATATAAAAAAGATCATACTTTTACTTGTCCTCTTTTAGCAAATGTATTTAATGTTTTAATTATGAAACATCTGATGCTGAAATTTGAGGAAATTCTTGATGCTTGGAATCAAGTTCACTCGGAAGGCAGAGAAGAAATTTTAGTAATTGTAGAAAAGGAAATTTTATCCATTTCTACTAATAAGTTATACCTATAACATCATGCTTGCTGCCCCATATCAGGCTAAGGGTGCCATTCATGAATGAGTCATTCTCTGTTCATGCTTCTTTTTCATGTAGTACATGCAAGTTTTACTGAAAAATCAAGTAATGTGCCTTTTTCTTTTAAGAACATACAACATGAAAAGGGCATACTCCAACATTAAGTGGTGTTCTCTATCAGTATAATGACAGATTTTGTTTTTACCTCTTTATTGGAGTATAATTGCTTTACAATGTTGTGTTAGTTTCTGCTGTATAACAAAGTGAATCAGCTATATGTATACATATATCCCCATATCTCCTCCCTCTTGCGTCTCCCTCCCACCCTCCCTATCCCACCCCTCTAGGTGGTCACAAAGCACCGAGCTGATCTCCCTGTGCTATGCGGCTGCTTCACACTAGCTACCTATTTTACATTTGGTAGTGTATATATGTCCATGTCACTCTCTCACTTTTTTCCAGCTTACTCTTCCCCTTTCCCATGTCCTCAAGTCCATTCTCTATGTTTGTGTCTTTATTCCTCTCCTGCCCCGAGGTTCTTCAGAACCATTTTTTTTTTTTAATAATGACAGATTTTTTCAAGCTCTTTCCCACGTTATGAAAGCAGCATTCAGTTTATTTTAATATAACAGCTCTATTGAGCTTTATTTTTTAATATAACTTTTTAAAAAGTAGGCTTTGTTATTTAGAGCAGTTTTAGGTTCAAAGCAAAATTAGAGGGAGGTACAGAGCTTTCCCATGTACTCCCTGCCTCCACATGTCCCCTTTATCAACATCCCCCACCAAAGTGGTACGTTTATTACCATTGATGAACCTACACTGACACCTCATAATCATCCAAAGACTATAGTTTACAATAGGGTTTACTCTCAACTTCTCTTTTTGAATCAATACGTATAATAGCATTTTCTTAGATCTCAATTTGCATATTACAGGGATCTGATGTTCCCCAGTATATTTGAATCATTGTGATGGCTTTCTGACCTGGGTAGGCAAAGTGGTGAGTGCAGTGGAAGCTACAGTTCTTTGTTTCCGGAGATGGTCTTATTGATTTTGAACATTTTGTGAAAGACAGAAGACCAAATAGTAATCCTCTTTAATTAATTTAACTAGTAATATGGATTATGAAGAATATTTCTTTGAATCCTAAAGGATAATATTCAGATTACATTCCTCTTTACTTTAAATTCAAAAAACAGCTATATATGTTTCACAGACTGGAGCAACATGCATTGATATTTGACATCCAGACTCTCTTCTGTCTTTCTAAACTGAATCTTAGATGCAAAGTATTTTGATACTTTTCTACCCTTTAGACTTAACACTCTGTCTTCTACCAATGTTGCTAATACTGCTATTAATGATGACCAATATTTACTGTTTTCTACATGGTGGACATTCTGCTAAGCAACTTACATATAGTTGCTCAATTTCCCCCCCAAACTTGTAAGTTAAATATTATTTTACTCTTAAGCAGAGTTAAAAAAACAAACAGAGAGAGAGAGAGAGAGATCTAATATCTTTCTCAAGATTCAATTTGAATGGGATTTTTCTGAATAAAGAGCTCATATCCTTAACTTACACAGTGATTCTTGGCCTCTGGTGTAGGACAGTTCTTCATTGTTTAACTCTTTGTTGAGTGTTGCAGGACAGTTAGGATCTTTGGTCCACTCTCTAAATGATAGTCGCATCACCCCCATCAATGTGTACCAGTAAATACCTCCACATTTCCAAACATCCCCTGGAGAAGGTAGGGTCCCAATAAAGCCCTGCTGGGGGAGAATCATTGCTGTAGTTACATGGTCAAAGAATAAAAAGTTAAAACAGACAAAAAAAAGGAAAGGCCCAATTAGTTGTATAGTCATCATATCTTTGAATCTGACTATGCTTGGCTCTCTTAGCAGGAGTAGGGCTATGGAAGGGACCAAAAGGTAGGACTACTTCCAGACTTGAGAGGCTCAACTGCTTTTATAAAAACTACATAGTGTCCTCAAGGTATTGCTGGCAACTATGTGTATTTTATGATCATAGTCAGAAACGGGAGGGTTTTAACAGTCCAAAGCCAAAGCTGAACCCCAGTCCCTAGAAGAGTTAGCCAGGGTTATAGAAGGGATAAAGTTACCAGAACTATGCACAAGGTAGAATGCCCTCATTTTCATTAAAAAGCCTTCGCTGCAGCTCTTAGATATGGGATATGAGGTTCAGAACAGTCCCTAGCAGAGAGCATGACACACTACTGAGTATTGGGGCAGACAAGGTAAATTTTTACACATTCATCCCAGGTCAGGATTGGTCACAAGGACTGAGCAGGACTGAATATATTCAAGATGCTAGAAACCAGGTAAGACTTGTGAATAATGAGTATGAAAAAGACGTACTGAGGAATTTAGCTACCTCTGAGCCAGGGTGGTCTGGTAGCCTGAAACAGGTTTATATGGAAATCGCAGGGGGTAAGATGAAAGTGCACAATGGGAAAACGGTTTGACCATATTCTTAGTTCCTGAATTGTTCACAGTGCACCACAGGCAGGAGCCAGGGCTGTAGGCAAGTCTGATACAGAAACTCTTGATAACAGTAGTGTTCACATTTACCATTTGATCTCTGAAAAAATTCTCATTTTAAAACTTTAAAAAAATTTTTGGTGGTTAGTGTTTTCACCCTGATATATGACACAGTTATAAGTGAGTTTGGAGGATATTTGTTAAGTCTTTTTGACCTTACAGTGTCTGAAGTCTCCTCCTATGTGTGAAGGACTACTTGCAAGAGGTAGAGTTTACTTCCTGAAAATGCCAGTTATTCACTTTCTAAGCTTCCCTTCTGTGGACACATAACCTGGGTGCTGTCAATCAGATCCCTTCCCCAGAGTCTTTGACAAGAAGCCTGTGAAGGGACAAAGGATGGACCTTGTAGAACCTACTCAGGAGGTGATGACTACAATTGTGTCACTATGTCCAGTTTATAGAGGCAGCCTTCATGGTGTCCCCAGTGGCTGCATCCACAGTCCAGTGATGGTCGTTATCGATGATCCAATCTGTGACATATTGTGTGAAGTAGAAGTTGTGAGCATTGTTCTTGGCTGTTGAGTTTTTTTTTTTTTTTTAATATTTATTTATTTATTTTTCTGTGCCAGGTCTTAGTTGCAGTATGTGGGATCTTCGTTGCCATGTGCGGGATTTCGTTGAGGCATGTGGGATCTTTTAGTTGTGGCATGCGGACTCTCTTAGTTGTGGCATGTGGTATCTAGTTCCCTGACCAGGGATCAAACCTGGGCCCCCTGCATTGGGAGTGTGGAGTCTTAGCCACGGGACAAACGGGGAAGTACTGTTGACTGTTGAGTTTTTGACTTGGTCTGCAGCCCTTGCAAAAATTCTATGGGTACTTGAAACTGAGGTATAATTTATATATGTTAAATTGCATACATCTTAAGTGTTTACTTTGATCAGTTTTGACAGCTTTATATACCTGGAGACCACAACCCCCTAAAAGATATAGAATGTTACATCATCCTGTGCTCCTTTCTAGTCAATACAACCTGATCTTCTCACGAAAGAAAAGCAGTTTCTCATTTCTGCTACCATAAATTAGTTGTGCCTATTCATGGGCTTCATATAAATGGAATCCTAAAGTAAATATTCTTTTTTTTTTTTTTTTTTAACATCTTTATTGGGGTATAATTGCTTTACAATGGTGTGTTAGTTTCTGCTTTATAACAAAGTGAATCAGCTATACATATACATATGTTCCCATATGTCTTCCCTCTTGCGTCTCCCTCCCTCCCACTCTCCCCATCCCACCCTTCCAGGCTGTCACAAAGCACCGAGCTAATATCCCTGTGCCTTGCGGCTGCTTCCCCCCAGCTATCTACCTTACTACGTTTGTTAGTGTGTATATGTCCATGACTCTCTCTCGCCCTGTCAAAACTCACCCCTCCCCCTCCCCATACCCTCAAGTCCGTTCTCCAGTAGGTCTGCGTCTTTATTCCTATCTTACCCCTAGGTTCTTCATGACATTTTTTTCCCTTAAATTCCATATATATGTGTTAGCATACGGTATTTGTCTTTTTCTTTCTGACTTACTTCACTCTGTATGACAGACTCTAGGTCTATCCATCTCATTACAAATAGCTCAATTTCATTTCTTTTTAAGGCTGAGTAATATTCCATTGTGTATATGTGCCACATCTTCTTTATCCATTCATCCGATGATGGGCGCTTAGGTTGTTTCCATGTCCTGGCTATTGTAAATAGAGCTGCAATGAACATTTTGGTACATGACTCTTTGAATTTTGGTTTTCTCAGGGTATATGCCAAGTAGTGGGATTGCTGGGTCATATGGTAATTCTATTTGTAGTTTTTTAAGGAACCTCCATACTGTTCTCCACAGTGGCTGAACCAATTCACATTCCCACCAGCAGTGCAAGAGTGTCCCCTTTTCTCCACACCCTCTCCAGCATTTATTGTTTCTAGATTTTTTGATGATGGCCATTCTGACTGGTGTGAGATGATATCTCATTGTAGTTTTGATTTGCATTTCTCTAATGATTAATGATGTTGAGCATTCTTTCATGTGTTTGTTGGCATTCTGTATATCTTCTTTGGAGAAATGTCTATTTAGGTCTTCTGCCCATTTTTGAATGGGGTTGTTTGTTTTTTTGTTATTGAGCTGCATGAGCTGCTTGTAAATTTTGGAGATTAATCCTTTGTCAGTTGCTTCATTTGCAAATGTTTTCTCCCATTCTGAGGGTTGTCTTTTGGTCTTGGTTATGGTTTCCTTTGCTGTGCAAAAGCTTTGAAGTTTCATCAGGTCCCATTTGTTTATTTTTGTTTTTATTTCCATTACTCTAGGAGGTGGGTCAGAAAGGATCTTGCTGTGATTTATGTCATAGAGTGTTCTTCCTATGTTTTCTTCTAAGAGTTTGATAGTTTCTGGCCTTACATTTAGGTCTTTAATCCATTTTGAGCTTATTTTTGTGTATGGTGTTAGGGAGTGATCTAATCTCATACTTTTACATGTACCTGTCCAGTTTTCCCAGCACCATTTATTGAAGAGGCTGTCCTTTCTCCACTGTACATTCCTGCCTCCTTTATCAAAGATAAGGTGTCCATATGTGCGTGGGTTTATCTCTGGGCTTTCTATCCTGTTCCACTGATCTATCTTTCTGTTTTTGTGCCAGTACCATACTGTCTTGATTACTGTTGCTTTGTAATATAGTCTGAAGTCAGGGAGCCTTATTCCTCCAGCTCCTTTTTTCGTTCTCAAGATTGCTTTGGCTATTCGGGGTCTTTTGTGTTTCCATACAAATTGCGAAATTTTTTGTTCTAGTTCTGTGAAAAATGCCAGTGGTAGTTTGATAGGGATTGCATTGAATCTGTAGATTGCTTTGGGTAGTAGAGCCATTTTCACAATATTGATTCTTCCCATCCAAGAACATGGTATATCTCTCCATCTATTTGTATCATCTTTAATTTCTTTCATCAGTGTCTTATAATTTTCTGCATACAGGTCTTTCGTATCCTTAGGTAGGTTTATTCCTAGATATTTTATTCTTTTTGTTGCAATGGTAAATGGGAGTGTTTTCTTGATTTCACTTTCAGATTTTTCATCATTAGTATATAGGAATGCCAGAGATTTCTGTGCATTAATTTTGTATCCTGCTACTTTACCAAATTCATTGATTAGCTCTAGTAGTTTTCTGGTAGCATCTTTAGGATTCTCTATGTATAGTATCATGTCATCTGCAAACAGTGACAGCTTTACTTCTTCTTTTCCGATGTGGATTCCTTTTATTTCCTTTTCTTCTCTGATTGCTGTGGCTAAAACTTCCAAAACTATGTTGAATAAGAGTGGTGAGAGTGGGCAACCTTGTCTTGTTCCTGATCTTAGTGGAAATGCTTTCAGTTTTTCACCATTGAGGATGATGTTTGCTGTGGGCTTGTCATATATGGCTTTTATTATGTTTAGGAAAGTTCCCTCTATGCCTACTTTCTGGAGGGTTTTTATCATAAATGGGTGTTGAATTTTGTCGAAAGCTTTCTCTGCATCTATTGAGATGATCATATGGTTTTTCTCCTTCAATTTGTTAATATGGTTTATCACATTGATAGATTTGCGTATATTGAAGAATCCTTGCATTCCTGGAATAAACCCCACTTGATCATGGTGTATGATCCTTTTAATGTGCTGTTGGATTCTGTTTGCTAGTATTTTGTTGAGGATTTTTGCATCTATGTTCATCAGTGATATTGGCCTGTAGTTTTCTTTCTTTGTGACATCCTTGTCTGGTTTTGGTATCAAGGTGATGGTGGCCTCGTAGAAGGAATTTGGGAGTGTTCCTCCCTCTGCTATATTTTGGAAGAGTTTGAGAAGGATAGGTGTTAGCTCTTCTCTAAACGTTTGATAGAATTCACCTGTGAAGCCATCTGGTCCTGGGCTTTTGTTTGTTGGAAGGTTTTTAATCACAGTTGCAATTTCAGTGTTTGTGATTGGTCTGTTCATATTTTCTATTTCTTCCTGATTCAGTCTTGGCAGGTTGTGCATTTCTAAGAATTTGTCCATTTCTTCCAGATTGTCCATTTTATTGGCATAGAGTTGCTTGTAGTAATCTCTCATGTTTTTTCTTATTTCTGCAGTGTCAGTTGTTACTTCTCCTTTTTCATTTCTAATTCTATTGATTTGAGTCTTCTCCCTTTTTTTCTTGATGAGTCTGGCTAGTGGTTTATCTATTTTGTTTATCTTCTCAAAGAACCAGCTTTTAGTTTTATTGATCTTTGCTATTGTTTCCTTCATTTCTTTTTCATTTATTTCTGATCTGATTTTTATGATTTCTTTCCTTCTGCTAGCTTTGGGGTTTTTTTGTTCTTCTTTCTCTAATTGCTTGAGGTGCAAGGTTAGGTTGTTTATTCGAGATGTTTCCTGCTTCTTAAGGTGGGCTTGTATTGCCATAAACTTCCCCCTTAGAACTGCTTTTGCTGCATCCCATAGGTTTTGGGTCGTTGTGTCTCCATTGTCATTTGTTTCTAGGTATTTTTTTATTTCCTCTTTGATTTCTTCAGTGATCACTTCATTATTAAGTAGTGTATTGTTTAGCCTCCATGTGTTTGTATTTTTTAAAGATCTTTTCCTGTAATTGATATCTAGTCTCATGGCGTTGTGGTCGGAAAAGATACTTGATACAATTTCAGTTTTCTTAAATTTACCAAGGCTTGATTTGTGACCCAAGATATGATCTATCCTGGAGAATGTTCCATGAGCACTTGAGAAAAATGTGTATTCTGTTGTTTTTGGATGGAGTGTCCTATAAATATCAATTAAGTCCATCTTGTTTAATGTATCATTTAAAGCTTGTGTTTCCTTATTTATTTTCATTTTGGATGATCTGTCCATGGGTGAAAGTGGGGTGTTAAAGTCCCCTACTATGAATGTGTTACTGTCGATCTCCCCTTTTATGGTTGTTAGTATTTGCCTTATGTATTGGGGTGCTCCTATGTTGGGTGCATAAATATTTACAATTGTTATATCTTCTTCTTGGATCGATCCCTTGATCATTATGTAGTGTCCTTCTTTGTCCCTTTTAATAGTCCTTATTTTAAAGTCTATTTTGTCTGATATGAGAATTGCTACTCCAGCTTTCTTTTGGTTTCCATTTGCATGGAATATCTTTTTCCATCCCCTTGCTTTCAGTCTGTATGTGTCTCTAGGTCTGAAGTGGGTCTCTTGTAGACAGCATATATAAGGGTCTTGTTTTTGTATCCATTCAGCCAATCTGTGTCTTTTGGTGGGAGCATTTAGTCCATTTACATTTAAGGTAATTATCGATATGTATGTTCCTATTTCCATTTTATATATTGTTTTGGGTTCGCTACTATAGGTCATTTCCTTCTCTTGTGTTTCGTGTCTAGAGAAGTTCCTTTAGCATTTGTTGTAAAGCTGGTTTGGTGGTGCTGAACTCTCTCAGCTTTTGCTTGTCTGTAAAGGTTTTAATTTCTCCATCAAATGTGAATGAGATCCTTGCTGGGTAGAGTAGTCTTGGTTTCAGGCTATTCTCCTTCATCACTTTCAGTATGTCCTGCCACTCCCTTCTGGCTTGTAGGGTTTCTGCTGAGAGATCAGCTGTTAACCTTATGGGGATTCCCTTGTGTGTTATTTGTTGTTTTTCCCTTGCTGCTTTTAATATGCTTTCTTTGTATTTAATTTTTGACAGTTTGATTAATATGTGTCTTGGCGTGTTTCTCCTTGTATTTATCCTGTATGGGACCCTCTGTGCTTCCTGGACTTGATTAACTATTTCCTTTCCCATATTAGGGAAGTTTTCAACTATAATCTCTTCAAATATTTTCTCAGTCCCTTTCTTTCTTTCTTCTTCTTCTGGAACCCCTATAATTCGAATGTTGGTGCGTTTCATGTTGTCCCAGAGGTCTCTGAGACTGTCCTCAGTTCTTTTCATTCTTTTTTCTTTATTCTGCTCTGCAGTAGTTATTTCCACTACTTTATCTTCCAGGTCACTTATCCGTTCTTCTGCCTCAGTTATTCTGCTATTGATCCTATCTAGAGTGATTTTAATTTCATTTATTGCATTGTTCATCGTTGCTTGTTTCATCTTTAGTTCTTGTAGGTCCTTGTTAACTGTTTCTTGCATTTTGTCCATTCTACTTCCAAGATTTCGGATCATCCTTACTATCATTATTCTGAATTCTTTTTCAGGTAGATTGCCTATTTCCTCTTCATTTGTTAGGTCTGGTGGGTTTTTATCTTGCTCCTTCATCTGCTGTGTGTTTTTCTGTCTTCTCATTTTGCTTATCTTACTGTGTTTGGGGTCTCCTTTTTGAAGGCTGCACTTTCGTAGTTCCCGTTGTTTTTGATGTCTGTCTCCAGTGGCTAAGGTTGTTTCAGTGGGTTGTGTAGGCTTCCTGGTGGAGGGGACTAGTGCCTGTGTTGTGTTGGATGAGGCTGGATCTTGTCTCTCTAGTGGGCAGGTTCACGTCTGGTGGTGTGTTTTGGGGTGTCTGTGGCCTTATTATGATTTTAGGCAGCCTCTCTGCTAATGGGTGGGGTTGTGTTCCTGTTTTGCTAGTTGTTTGGCATAGGTTGTCCAGCACTGTGGCTTGCTGGTCGTTGAGTGAAGCTGGGTGCTGGTGTTAAGATGGAGGTCTCTGGGATATTTCCACCATTTAATATTATGTGGAGCTGGGAGGTCTCTTGTTGACCAGTGTCCTGAAGTTGGCTCTCCTACCTCAGAGGCAGAGCCCTGACTCCTGGCTGGAGCACCAAGAGCCTTTCATCCACACAGCTCAGAATAAAAGGGAGAAAAAGTAGGGAGAGTTAGTAGAAGTATGAGTAAAGAAAGAAGGAAAGGAGGAAAGGAAGGAAGGAAGAAAGAAGCAAAGAAGGAAAGAAAGGAGGGAGGGAGGGAGGGAGGAAGGAAGGAAGGAGGGAAAGAAGGAAAAAAGACAGAAAGAAAGATGATACAGTAAAAATAAAATAAAGTATAATATAGTTATTGAATTAAAAAATATTTAGAAAAAAAAAAAAAGGGACGGATAGAACCTTAGGACAAATGTTGGAAGCAAAGCTATACAGAGAAAATCTTACACAGAAGCATACACATACACCTTCACAAAAAGAGGTAAAGGGGGAAAAATCATAAATCCTGCTCCCTGAGACCACCTCCTCAATTTGGGGTGATTCGTTGTCTAAAGGAGGGAAGGAAGGAAGGAAAGAAAGAAAGAACGAAGGTAAAGTATAATAAAGTTATCACAATTAAACTTAATTATTAAGAAAAAGAATTTTTAAAAAAAAGTCATGGACCAATAGAGCCCTAGGACAAATGGTGGAAGCAAGAGTATACAGACAGGATCTCACACAGAAGCATACACGTACACATTCACAAAAAGAGGAAAAGGGAAAAAAATCATAGATCTCGCTCCTAAATTCCACCTCTTCAATTTGGGATCATTCCTTGTCTATTCAGGTATTCCACAGATGCAGGGTATATCAAGTTGATTGTGGAGCTTTAATCCGCTGCTTCTGTGGCTGCTGGGAGAGATTTCCCTTTCTCTTCTTTGTTCTCACAGCTCACAGGAGCTCAGCTTTGGATTTGGCCCTGCCTCTGCGTGTAGGTCGCTGGAGGGCGTCTGTTTTTTCGCTCAGACAGGACGGGGTTAAAGGAGCCGCTGATTCGGGGGCCTCCGGCTCACTCAGGCCGGGGGTTGGGGGATGGGGGTAGGAGGGGCACTACGTGCGGGGCGGGCCTGCAGCTGCAGAGGCAGCGTGACGTTGCGGCAGAGGCCGGCGTGATGTTGCACCAGCCTGAGACCCGCCGTGCGTACTCCCGGGGAAGTTGTCCCTGGATCCCGGGAACCTGGCAGTGGCGGGCTGCACAGGCTCCGCGGAAGAGGGGTGTGGAGAGTGACCTGTGCTCGCACACAGGCCCCTTGGTGGCGGCAGCAGCAGCCTTAGCGTCTCCCGCCCGTCTCTGGGGTCCGCGGTTTTAGCCGCGGCTCGCGCCCGTCTCTGGGGTTTGCGCTTTCAGCCGCGGCTCGCGCCCGTCTCGGGGGCTCGCGCCCTCAGCCGCGGCTCGCGCCCGTCTCTGGGGTTCGCGCTTTTAGCCACGGCTCGCGCCCTTCTCTGGAGATCCTTTAAGCAGCGCTCTTAAACCCCTCTCCTCGCGCACCAGGAAACAAAGAGGGAGGAAAAAGTCTCTTGCCTCTTCGGCAGGTGCAGGCTTTTCCCCGAACTCCCTTCCGGCTAGTCGTGGTGCACTAACCCCTTCAGGCTATGTTCAAGCCGCCAACCCCAGTCCTCTCCCTGAGCTCCGTCCAAAACCAAAACCCGAGCCTCAGCTCGCAGCCCCGCCCGCCCCGGCGTGTGAGCAGACAAGCCACTCGGGCTGGTGAGTGCCGGTCAGCACCGATCGTCTGTGCAGGAATCTCCCTGCTTTGCCCTCCGCAGCCGTCGCTGTGCACCACTCCGCGGTCCCGAAGCTCCCCCCTCCGCCTCCCGCAGTCTCCGCCCGCGGAAGGGCTTCCTAGTGTGTGGAAACTTTTCCTCCTTCACAGCTCCCTCCCACTGGTGCAGGTGCCGTCCTTATTCTTTTGTCTCTGTTTTTTCTTTTGCCCTACCCAGTTACGTGGGGAGTTTCTTGCCTTTTGGGAGGTCTGAGGTCTTCTGCCAGCCTTCAGTAGGAGTTCTGTAGGAGTTGTTCCACGTGTGGATGTATTTCTGGTGTATCCGTGGGGAGGAAGGCGATCTCCGCGTCTTACTCTTCCGCCATCTTCAAGGTCCCCCCAGTAAATATTCTTTTGTGTCTGGCTTCTTTTGCTTTGAGATTCATCCAGGATGCTGTGCCTTTCCATAGTTCATTTCTTTTTGTCTCTGGCTAGTACTTAATTGTATAAATATGCTACAATTCATGTAACTATTCTATTATTGGTGGCATCATAATCATTCTTACAGATATCCTCTGTGAGCATATATTTTCAGTTCTCTTGGGTAAATAACTGGGAGTAGAATTTCTGGTTAATATCTGTTTTCCCAAATTTTGATATGCTCTATTTTCACTATGATTCTGTTAAAAATAGTTTCCAATTTTCCTGGAATTTTCTTCTTTGACCTGTGGGTTATTTAGAAGTATGTTGCTTAATTTCCAAATATTTAGGAATTATTTTTAGAGAACTTTTTGATATTGATTTTTAGTTTAATTCTACCATAGTCATTGTTTAGTTTTCTATGGCTGCTGTAACAAATGACAACAAACTTAATAAATCTGTGTTAAGCCATTATCTTTCAAGTTAGTAGTTCAGGATTCCAAAGTGGGTCTCACTGGGCTAAGATCAAGAGGACAGCAGAGCTACATTTCTTTCTGGAGGCTCTAGGGGAGAATCCATTTCCTTGCTCTTTCCAGCTTTTTTAGGCTGCCCACAGTTATTGGCTCATGGGCCTCTTCCTCCATCTTTAGAGCCAGCAATGTTGGGCAGAGTCCTTCTCATGTTGCTTTGTTTCTGATTCACCCTCGTCTGTTTCCTCCTACTTTTAAGAACCTTGTAGACAACACTGGGTACACCTAGAAAATCCAAGATGCTGTCCCTCTTCTAAGGTCAGTTATTTAGCAATCTTAATTCCATTGGCAACCTTATTTTCTATTTTTTTGTGTAACCCAGTATATTTACAGGCTGCAGGGATTAGGATGTGGATATCATTGGCGTGGGGGGTTCATTGTTCTGCCCACCCCACTCAGAAAACATACATTGTATGATTTTAATCCTTCAAAATTTTTGAAATGTGTTTTATGGACGGGAATATGGTGGATCTTGATGAATGCTCCATGTACACTTGTTTTCTGCTGATTTGAGTTGGAGTATAAAAAGTGTCAGCTAGGTCAAGTAGATTATATCCTCACTGATTTTGCTATTTGTTTTATTAACTACTGAGAGAAGAATGTTGAAATTTCCAACTAAATTAGATATTTTCTATTTCTCCTTTCAGTTCTATCAGTCTTTGCTTTAATATATTGAAGCTTTATTATTAGATATGTACACATTTAGTATTATCTTGTCCTCTGGTCCATTTTGTCACTCTGAAATGTTCTTTATCTGGTAATATTCCTTGTTCTGAAAAGTACTTTGTCTGAAATTAACGTAGTCACTCTAGCTTACTTAGGATTCATTTTTCATCCCTTTATCTTATCTGTGTCATTATATTTAAAGTAGATTTCTTGTATGTAGTATATAGTTGGATTTTCTTCTTTTTAAATATATTCAATAATTTGACAACTCTGCCTTTTAATTTAGGCTTTCAGACCATTTGTATTTAATAGAATTATCTATATGATCAGATTTAAACCTATTACCTTGCAATTTTTAAAGTAGACTTACTTTTTTTAGAGCAGCTTTAGGTTCACAGCAAAATTGAGCAGAGACTACAAAGAGTTTCCACATACCTTCTGTACCCCCCTCCGCAGCCTCTATCAACATCCTACACCAGCGTGGTACATTTATTACAATTTATGAACCTATATTGACATATCATTATCACCTAAAGCCCAGAGTTTATACTAGGGGTCACTCCTGGTGCTGTACATTCAATGGGTTTCAACAAATGTACAATGACATGTATCTGCAATTACAGTATTGTATAGAATTGTTTCACTGCCCTAAAGATCCTCTTTTCTCTGCCACTGATTCCGTCCTCCCTCCCAACCTTAGTAACCACCTTGATCTCCTTGCCGTCTCCACAGTTTTGCCTTTTTCAGAATATCATATAGTTGGAATCACACAGTGTATAGCTTTTTCAGGTAGGCTTCTTTCACTTAATAAAATGTATTTAAGATTCCTCCATGTCGTCTCATGACTTGGTGGCTCATTTCTTTCTAGTGCAGAATAAGATTCACCTGTCTGGATGTACCAGTTTACTTATCTGTTCACCTACTGAAAGACATCTTGTTTGTTTAAACAAAGTTTTGGTAATTATGAATAAAGCAACTACAAACATTTGTGTGCAGGTTGTTGGGTGGATGTAAGTTTTCAGCTTTTTTGGGTAAATGCCAAGAAGCATGATTGTTGGATTGTATGGTATGTTTAGTTTTGTAAGAAAGCACCGAAACTGCCTATAATTAAGTATCTTGATGATAAGAGTGTTATTAAGATTTAAAAAATAATTGGGTATAACATTGAACGTATTTGTTATCTATGCTACTTCAACTGTGTTTATGTTTTATCCCTCATTTCCTTGCATATTACTGAAAATTAATGCTTGAGTGAGTTGTTTTCCTTCCTCACCTTGTAACTTATAACTAAATATAATAATGACTGCTATTTAAGATATCCTGATGTTTGTACTATGATACCTCCTATTTAGAATGTTGTAAAGAGGCTTTAGATCACTTTTATGGGGTGGATTCATTCTGATCTAATACCACTCAAAATATGGAAAGTTTCCTTAAGGGATGCCCAAATATCTCTTGCTTACCTCTTGCAGTTCTGCTAAAATATACCACTGGAAAATCATTGAAAACTTAATTGTTTTCTTATTGTTATGTTTTAGTGAATAAGGAAAAAATAAACTTGGTAAATCGAGAACTTGTCTTGAATGGTTCATGAAGTTTATTAAGCCTACACATTTCCCTTTCTTCTTCATCTTGATTAATTGAATTTTTATGCAATGAGTCAGTCATTTAAATCAGTTATTCATGATTCCTACGTTATCCTCCAAATTCAGTTTTCATGAAGTCCTATCTTGTGAATATGTCATCTCCTCCCCATCTTCTCTCCACGTCACTATCCTAGTCCAAGCCTTCATTGCTTCTCATTTTACTTTTATTGACTGCAATAGAAGGCGGCTACATGATTTTGTAGTTTTCAAAGAAGAGTCTCATTACTGATAGCGCTTATGGTTCAGCTTTGCACTACAAAGAAGGCAATTTTCAAAAGTTAACTGGAAAGAGCACACATGAATTTATCATCAGCAGCTATTGGTACAAAACCACTTTTGGCTTTGGCTATCATTTACAAAGAGAGTAGCCTAGAGGGATATGCTTTAATAGGCAACTCAGATTTTCAGAAAGCTGTTGACAGTGGGCTATTTCTGGACAAAGGCAAGATTAGAAATGGGATTCCTGGAGTATAAACTATCTGGAACCCTAGAAACCTAGAAGACTGATTTGGACTTGGGAAGACGTTCTCCACTGAGTTTCAAATGCTGGTGTAACTCAGTTGACATTAGCAGGCATAATGTACTAGGTAATTTTTCTTTGCCCTTCCAGAGACGCTCTCCACCCTCCTCTTCTCTGCTTTCTGCCCCGTAGGTGCAAAGAACCTTGATTTCTGCATCAGTGGGTTTTTCTTGGACTTTAGCTTCCGGTTGGGCATGGCCAGTGAGAGACACTGGCAGAAGATCAAAGTGTGACAACTCAGTGAGGTTCAGGGTATTTATTCACCAAGTTTTGTCCTGCCACATTCACCAAAGTGTTGTCTGTGTCTCTCTCTTGTGGCTCTTCTCGCCTCTTCAGTTTTAGGGGTGCTTGCAGTCCCACAAGTACTGGCCCCAAGGCATTGCACTATACCTTGATGGTTTCTCTTACTCCTACCTGCACTTTCTGAATAGTTCTTCTCTTCAGTTACCTTGTTTGAATATCTCATATGTTTTGTGCTGGGACTGTGACTAATACAGGTGATGCTCAAAATATTTAATAACTTGTAAGGCAAGGGCAACAACTAGTTAGAACAGATGCAGCTGTAAATAATCAGGAAGGTGACACCAGTATATACTGTGTAAATATCAGTGCTGTTTGTGCAGTGTTGAAGAAGTATTTTGTAAGTACTAGTAGGTAATGTGTCAGAGTTCACAATTTTTAAAGAAAGTGGATTCAAGATCTGTGATACCAGCTTTCCTACTCCAATGTGCTACTTAAGTCATAGAGAAAGAGGATGGCATAGGCATCAGCTGAGGAGGGGCACCCAGTAACCAGAGTGTGGCAATTGCATACTCTTGGCTCCTGTCTATTGGGTTGAACGCCAGGTGTGTTTTTGGCCTACAGCATTCTTGTGAGGCCATGAAAGTAAACATTCCTCCAAATCTAGAGTCCTAATTTTACTAAGACATTTTGTTCTTAAATCCACTAATACATTCTATTTCTACTTACATAGAAACCATTTTTAAGCATACATGATCAGGTAATTGCAACTTGACATACCTTCAACCAAATATTTACATCCACTGTGTTTATATCCTAACTCAGTGTATCTTCCTCTCCCAATACAATAGATTTCCATTTGATTAATACTTCCCATCAGATCACATTCCATTTTGTCTGTTGGTGAAATGCTCACAACACCCAGCACGGTTATTGCCATGTCTGAGAACCTTTCCTGGAAACCATCAGGCAAAATTGATCACCGTTCTCTGTGCTTGAAAGCACTTCTCACTCTGTGTTGTGATTAATAGTATGTTTCTGTCACCATTGCTAGATTTTGATCTCCTTGAAAACAGGGATCAAATCTTTTTCAACTTTATGACCTCAGGGTTTACAACACTGTACACGATGGAACTCCATAAATGTTGTTGAACTGAATTCAATGAATTCGGTTCCTGCAGGTTTGATGGTGAGTACTTGACAGAGCAGGGATTCCAACCCAGTTCTCTTCTCACTCCTGGGTCCAAGCTCTTACCCACTATAATATGGGGTGTTTTCTAATGGTTTCACATCTGGTAGACACAAATTTATGTTTGTTAATGTTAAATTTTCCTTATAGTTTAGGAACTTGATGATTTCTTGTGTGGATTCTCACATCTAATTTACATGTGCATTGGTTAGTTTTGTGTTCTTTGTACCATAAATCCGAATAGTAAGAAGAGTTTCAAAACATATCACTGAATATATGATTTTTTTAAGAAGCTTTATTTCAGATTCTTTTCTTTCATGGTGGGGAGCAAGAGCAAAATGAAAGGCAGAGGTATATAAACTATGTGAAGAACACCACAGAGAGCCTGATGTATAGTAATGGGTCCAGGATCGTAAACGTCTCTCTTGGCACTCTTACCACTGTCAGATTATTACTGCGTTCTCAAATTCAGCCGAATGTGTTCAAGGATCTTCTTTGGTCTGAAAGGTCAGCTGCTTTTAGTTGTGCACTGGTAGAATACTAATATGTCCTTATTCAAATTACCTGCTGCAGCACTTATTAAATTGACGGCCTTGTGCTCTAATTTAATACTGATGTCGTTCAGTGGCAGGCTGCGGCAGCACTCTGTGCTGAACTGGGTGATGCCGAGGCAAAGTTCAAGCCGAAACCGTGGTTTGGGGCTGCATTTTCCCACTAAATTAGCAGTCAGATGCGGTGTATAATTAATTAGCACAAACCAGGGAAAGCTTGTCATTTAATAAGCCTTTTTTATTTCCACATTACACAAACAGTGGGAATTGATCCATCAAGTGCCTGGCTATTAATGCTGTTTAATGTATGCCTGGTTGTTAAATTGAGATGTCTAGGTACATACGTCCAGAGTTTAAGAGCTCCTCTTAGTTTGTTCAGTATTTGCTCAGATCTGAAGTCATGTTCCACAGAATCAATAATAGCTTCATTCCCGAATCTGAACCCAGTTCAAACATGCATATGGATTGAAACAGATAGTTTCATCATGATCTCAGAAATAAGCTTTCGTATATGTCTTTCTATGTCTTAAAATTCAGCTAGTCCCCCTCCTCCAGTATTAAATATTGCATTGTGTTTGCAGCATTCTCTCTTTACTTTCTTTTTTATGTAATCCTTGCTCACAATTGCCTTAGGCAGAGAGTATCTTTATCTTTGCAGTATTCAGCATAGTATCATGGAATTGTAGAGCTGGAAGGAGCCTTATGAAATATACAGAAAGAGATTTCAGCTGTGCTGCCAAGATTTCTAGAAGGGCACACAGTCTTACTCGTGGTCTAAGAATAATCCAAAGTGTTGAATATTTGAAACAGTCCTTAACCTAATGTTTTTTTCTAAAAATGATTAAGGATGATTCACACTGTTTTGTGAACTGGCTGTATTGTTAAGTTATGAGGTGATTAACAAATGTGTTCTTTAGAATAAGTGTTATTACATCTTATACACAAATGAAAACATTAAATGCTTTTTTTTCCTTTTTTTTAGTTAATGCAGATCGGAAAACTAAAAACCTAAATGTGAAATTACTTCAAGAATAGGATAATTTGTTTGAACAGTTGATGAGGGTCATTTGCTACATGGAGAAATTATTATACTTACCAGTGTCAGTAACATTTAAATTAGTGAAATTAGTCCCTATATAAACTGCTAAATATCAAAGAAGTTAATTGTGTGTTTGTGTGTATGTGTACACACATATGTATGAAGAGGTACCTTGAGCACTTTTAAGAAGACCAACAAACATAATCATAAAACTACATTAACATCTCTGATTTTTTTCTTATAAACTGAGAAAACTTTCTGCAGGTTTACACAAGGAATGTTAAGAATGCATTTTTGTTAAAGGATACCACTTGGGATTATTTTTCCTTCTATAATTAGAAGAAATATTTGCTCTGCAGAAATTACTTGAGCTGTGAACATTTATTTTGAAAAACATGGTGAAGTAAAATCCCTGTGGCACAAAATACTCATGTTTTGGGGCCAGTTCAGATCTGTGTAATTGTACTTATCTCATTCTGCTCTATATTGCAATCAGATGTTTCTGTGCTTGTTTCCTATCTCAACTGAAAAGTCCTCTAATGCTGGGACAGGTCTAAATATGGCATTATACTTTAAAAAAATTTTTTTTCTGCAGAATCAAGAACAGTATTACATATTTGGGTGGTACTGAGGGGAACACTGTTTAAGTGGATGGACAATTACCATAAAAGGAAGGCAAGTTAGGAAAATATTTTATTTCCTCATGCTTAATTCACATAATGTCAAAGCAGTAATTTATTGCGCTAGCAAATACAAAATTTTGAATCTTCCATTAAATTTTCTGCCTGGCCAATTTCTCATACAATATTAGAATTACCTTTATGATGTCATTGTCTTTTTCTCAGTGAGAAAGGTTTGTGATTGTTTACTCATTAACCAACTCATTCATTCATTCACTCATTCATTAATTCTCTAACATTTAAGAAAGGCCTATGTTATGGCAATAACTCAATTCACAAATGCATTGAGAGTTTTTTTTTTACTATTTCCCTATTTTGGTATACATTGCTTTTTCATTAATTGTCCAATAAAATGCATTTTTATCACCTACCTAGCTTGTTAACTTTTTGTGCTAGCATTAAAGCCAATCACCCAATATGTCCAGTTCTTCTTTGCCTCCTCAGACTTGGGTATATGAAGTGTAGCTTTGGCAAATGGGTTGTGAGAAGTGTGTGATTTGTCACATTCTCTGCTCCCTGGCATTGTGATTATGGAATCTGTGTCAAGATAATCTTCATCAATCTGGGTCCTGGGGCCTTTACAATGAATAGAACCTTTTATCCACCTGTTGACTAGGACTAATTGTGTGAGCTAGAAATAAAATTTTGTTAGCATAAGCCACTAATAGTTGGATATTGTTTGTTTCTGCTATATAATCTTATCTATCCTAATCTGTACAATCATTGTAGATGTAAGTTTTCTTCTTGAATGCAATACCTGAAAATCATGCTAAGATAAAGGAAAATCTTTGAAATGTATATTCAAAAACATTTTAGCTCCATATAATAAAATTTGGTGGAGTATCCACATTTGTCGTGATTTTTAGATTGTACATAAAAATAGTAGCCTATGTACTAACATTTAAACTATGCTGTGACAATTTTTTATTTTTAGTTAACCAAAAAAGTGCTATCAATGACTCTTCCTAAACCCCAACAAGATTGTGATTTACCTAATTCTGTGAATGGCATGTCTAAGTTGTAAAACTGGGTCAAAAGAAAAAATGACATATCTTACTTTTCATTTAGTTGATCTATCTAGTAGTCCTTTTCAATATATTTGGATAATTGTTAATCTAAAAATGAGCAAATAAAACTCACAAACAACATTAGGTTTGGTTATAAATAAAATTTACTTCACAGTGAATTCTGTCAACTTTATCCTTTGACTATTTTTGGTATATAGTGTTTATTGATATTAACAGTTCTGAATTAAAGTTTTCATAATTAGTAATATGATCTAAAAACTTTTATCCTATTGATTTTTGCATGCTCAAAATCAATCAAATATCACTTTAATACAATTATTTTCAAACTTGGCATCTGAAAAATGTTGACTAACTACTGATGAGTTAATGTGAGAATATTTGAGTTATTTTTTAATGTCTTTGGATTAAAGGGCAACTTTAATTTCCACATGTATATAATAACAAAAATATTTAAAGTTAATTTTAAGTTAATGATTATTGACAAACAAGCAAAGGGCAATATATAAATACTTAATTTTTTTCATTTAATTCCATACTATAGAAAGGAAATTATACCAAAAATACCTTTAATTTGGATTTTGTTTTCTGTTGGGATTTGGAAATAATGATTTTTTATGTCGAATTTCCTAACAAAGTTGACTTTAACTCATCTAAATAAGATTTGTGGTTTGGTACTTATTCATTTTATTACTGTACATTGTACTGAATAATACATAATCTCAGTAATAGAGTCAAACTGTGTCTTTAAAATGGCTACAAACTTAAGAATCTAGGACATTCTAGAAGGGTATACGCTTGTTATACTCTATTCAACCTTTAAAAGCTGATGAAACTTTCATAATTTCCCATTGTGTGACTGAGGAAGGTTATATCCAGTATTGCCTATTAAAAATAAATTTTTGCACAAAACAGTGAGTGGAAACTTATTAGTTATTGACTACTAAGAAAAATATTAGAACATATAAAGCCTACTGTGGAGCATATTACAGTATCAGGGAAATTATGTGTTTAAAATGGTCAAAAATGTTTCCTTCCTTATTTGCTTCATGAAGTTAACAATGAAAATTTTCATAATTTAAGACATTACTCCTCCACCCTGTCTGAAGTTTTATGAGTTTTTATATCCTTCGTGCCTCTGATTCTTTTTCTAGTATATTTTTCCTAAGTAAACTTAGTTGAAAATATGTTTATCACAGCTTCATCTGTAATAGTAATAAAAGGAAAATGATTTTAATGCTTAAGAGGAGAAAAAATGGCTAACCAAATTACTGTGGTAGATCAATAAAGTAAAATTTAATATAATCATTAATATCATACCTAAGAATACATAAGTATGTGCAAAGATATTCATAGTGTATTCCTAGGAGAAAAATTAAGTTAAAAAATGATATGTACCACTCTGACCCCATTATGAACACATTTTATTTTAGATATTTGTTATGTATACATACGTATAGTGTATATATGTCTATATCTTTGTGCACATATGTACAAAACACTGGATGTATGGATAAATACATAAGGTTAAAGGTCTTTTAATTTTATTTTTTGCTTATTTGAATTTAGTGTTTAAAATTTTTAAAATATTTTTCCAGCTTTATTGAGATAAAACAGACATAACATTATGTAAGTTTAAGGTATATACGGTGATGATTTGAAATACTTATGTATTGCTAAATGGTTACCACAGTAGCATTAGTTAACACCTGTATCACCTCACATAATTACAATTTCTTTTTTTGTAGTGAGAACACACAAGATCTATCCTCTTAGCAAATTTCAAGTGTATAATACCATATTGTTTATTATAGTCACCATGCTGTACTTAATTTTCTTAATTTTGTAAAATGAACAAGTATTGTCTTTGTATTGAGTAAAAAAATATACTTTATTATCATTTTGTGACTCATTAGTGAACATTGTTATAGAAAATTCATTTTATAGTGGGAAGCAGCTGCATAGCACAGGGAGATAGCTTGGTGCTTTGTGACCACCTAGAGGGGTGGGATAGGGAGGGTGGGAGGGAGGGAGATGCAAGAGGGAAGAGATATGGGAACATATGTATATGTATAACTGATTCACTTTGTTATAAAGCAGAAAGTAACACACCATTGTAAAGCAATTATCCTCCAATAAAGATGTTTAAAAAAAAAAGAAAATTCATTTATTAGAATATCTGGCAACTTCATTACAATAATAGTTTGAACCTTTGAATAAAGGTTTTGTGAATACTTTTGACTAATAATTTTGAAAATATAAAGGAAAGGTTTTTTTTTTTTTCCTTTTTCCTATTTAGGTATTTTGAAATTGATATACTAAAGGAACTTAGCTACAGATGTGTTCCACAACAATTATCAAAAAATCAGCCTATTAAGCTTGCTGTCCTGACCTAGGTGATGTTTTTATCGAAGGAAGCACAGTACTGAAGATAATTCCCATATAAGGCACTAAAATCAGCATTAAAGGGTTTTGAATTATGGCTAATGAGTGTGCAAGGCTGAAAAGAGACATTAATTTTTTAAAAGTTCTTAACAGTTTTTAACTTCTCGGCTTAAGCATTTATTTGTTGGTGCAGGACTCTCTAGTGCTGTCTTTTCCTGCCTCAGTCATATAAGCACATACAGAGAGAGGAGCCACAAGTCAGAACAGCCTGGAATGCCCAGCCCCCCACGTTGGAGAGATGTATCTGTTCAGGGGTGTCCCCCAGACCTATAATAGACTTTGTAGGAATAAGAAATAAACTTTTGTTGTGTTAAAAAAAAATTTCTAAGAGATGCATTAATAGAGATTCATAGGTACGTTTTTCTTCCATTTTTGCACATATGAACACATAAAAGAAGAGTAGAAAAGACAATGACCACACGTTTTTTTATACTGTTAGGATCTGAAGAGACGATTACTATTGAAATATAAAAAGTACACTCTTAAAAATGTTTTTTCTCAGTCTTAAACCTTACTTAAACCTGAACAATTGTTTATATTTCATAATTATGACTATAGGCAAAAAACAATGTAGCACATTTTATTCTGGTCATTATATACATGTTAAATGCAATTGTAAAACTCAAAATATGCAAATATTTTATTAGCCATTCAAAATGATCACATTATTTGTAATTTATTTAGCAGTATTTGAAATGCAAAATTAGACATGTGCATATTTTCCTTTTAGGCTACTTGTTTATCCATTTCGGAATTAATTGACCTATATTTCCCAGTAATTATCTTTAGCCTGAAGTACAGTGTATGGGAAACTTATTGAGTAAAAACACCTTTGGAAGATTCTTGAAACATCCCATCTTATCTACTCACAGTCTTTTCTTTCAGGTGGTTAGGTCACTAATGCTATTTTTGCTAAAAATAAGCCAATGTATTTAGTCTGTTACTCTTTTTGTCTTATTTTCAAAAGCTTTGTTCTTAATTACCTTTCTTTTTTCTCTGTTATAGGTCATTTTCTATTATATGGCCTATAAAATCATTTCCATTGGGAAAGAATTGCAGAAAAGTCATCATCCTTTGAAGACAAGTTTAATTAAAAGGTAAATTCAGACCTCTGGACGTCATATAGGTGATTGCTGTGCAATGAAATTGTTGTTCACATAAAAATTACTGATTGTTACCCATTCTGTTTATTTGTAAGGCGAACCCTGATGTTGAGGACTCAAAATAAGTTTTCTTGAATTATACAAGTGCAAAAGTTATTTTTAATGCATAACATTTTATATATACTTTAAAATAATTGTTTAAAATAGTTTGAAGTAGGATTTCTGAATTAATCATTGTTTTGAATAGTTTAGATTAAGAGTTCTGAAAACTGTATCTCCTATGAAAAGAGGGAGTGGAAGGCAGAAAATTTATGTTGGAGTGCTTTACATACTAATCATCTAGAATGGGATGTAATAAACTGTTTCAAATATCCTTCCACTTGTAATGATAGGATGTCTTTAGATAAATTCACAGAATTTATTTTATTTTACTAATCAATTGGTATATATAATTCATCCACAGATATATTAGTGAAAGCTGGATTCTAAATGACTTTCCTATATAAGCTTTCCAATTAATTCTTCTCACACTGTTTTCCTAGTGACATTTGAACTTCTTTCATTGTATAAAACACATCTGGAATGAGACATTACTGAATAATAATCATGGATGCTAACATGTTAAAGATTGAACCCCTGACATAGTCAAATGTGTTCTGGTTTAAAACAGTGACCTCAACTAATGCTGCTTTAAGTGAATCATATTTAGAAAGAATATATAGGGATATCTGTTCAGCTTCTCTGTCTTGTGCTAGAATTGGTGAAAAAGAAAGAAATCAAATTGCAAACTGTGTCTTCATTGTTTAGTAGAGTTGACTATATTAATTCATATTTTTCCTGCCATCTGTAAATATTTTTCCTTTATTTGTCTGATATGAAAAATATTGCATTAAGTAAATATTAAAAAGCATTATCTAAAACATATGTTAAATCATGTATTACTTATAATTTACATTTGTGTCATAGGGTTACTAAATTTCGTTCATGGTGTATTTCATAAAAGAGATGATGCTGGTAAGATCTTGTTTAAATGGCTTGCTAATACAAGAAGCAGATCATTTAAAATGAACCTTACATCTTCATAGGTTGTTAGAAATGAAGACATTACCTCAAAATGTAGGTAATTATTGCCTCCTGTTTTATCAGTGCTCTTTTCTGAGGTATTATCATAAGAGAGCACTTTAGTATTAAGCAGGGCCTTCGAGTGGCAATAAATCAGTCCAACTGAGTCATTATTGTCCAAGGCATCTGAACTACTGCAATGTTGTGGATCCTACTGAGAGTGTGAAATCACTTGACCCTTGGCATTAACCTTTGCTGAATGAATAGACACTGCTTTCCACATCGAGGAACAAAGCAGAAGACTATTGATTAAACACCACATTCACTTGATATTAAATACTGGCTGAATTCACTTCTTGCTTCCAATTCCAGAGGGAGAAACCCAGAGAGTTGCTGAGTCTCACGAGAATGGATGTTTGTAATTCAGAGCAATGTTTTTCCTGCAAAGTACTTTTTTTCTCTTTTGATCAATAACTAGCAGCCATGATCAGCCATGAGTATGTATTCTCAATTCTGACCTGTGTATTTTATCACCTAAGGTGAAAGGTCACAGTGCTGTGACTAATAGTTCTAAGCATGAATTGTTTCCTGACTTCAATATCTCTTTGAAAAAGCAATTTGTTTTATTTTATTTCTTGCTTATGAGTCATTATTTTGGCAATTGATTTGTTTGCATTAGTAAAATACATGATTTTTCTAAAATTCTTTGGTTTAATAACGTTTTTGCAGATGTTGAATTTTCTATAACTTGACATTATTAGAAATCATAAAAAAGTACATTTTAGGATTTATGATTTATGTTATTTGGGAAAGAGAAACATTATAGTTAAATAAATTTCTCAAGTTAGAAGAAAGCAAAAGCTTTGGAATAGAGTGTAGCAATACCTATGAGCATAAAGCATTGCTAATAGAGTGTAGCAATACCTATGATATTTTACCAGAAATCTCAAGCTAATTACCTTCGGATCCATTCCTTGTCTTGCACTATTGACAGCAGTTTGACAGCTTCTTTGTAGACCTATTTTAACCAGAAGGAGAACATGTCTTATGGACAGATAATTCAATTCAGGGAACTAAAGTTAAATTTTAAAATTTTACCCACAGTTGAAAAAGTCATTTTTATTTTAAATTTAAATAGTTTCTTTGTGCTCATATAACTGGAATTACTTTACTGTAGGAAGCAACATATTAGCTACAAGGGTTTTCTTCTTTCTCCAAAGTTTCATATTCTTTTGGACCCAGGATATTGCACCAGTAAAACTCTTTATAAATAATTGTTTTCATTGCTGACTGGCTTGTGTTCAACACCAAGAATTCTAGATCAGGTAGCTGCGAATCTGTCATGGTTGAGCTAAGATCATTCCTTGGCTGAATAATAGAAAATATTTCCTCTGAGGACATAATGGTGTAATATACTCGCAGTCTCACACAGTTTGCACAGTTTTTGAAAAGGAGTATCAGAAGGCTGGGGAAAGTTGATAAGATGAATCATGCAGCTAAACTTAATAGTCAATCCTTTTGATTTGATGCTTTCTACAGGATGTGTAGTCCCTGAAATCTTTCTTTGAAAGCTACTGAAGCTGTGAAAAATATGAAAAACATTCTATGTCATATATTGTTTTCTTTATTCCTAAGGACATTTGTATAGAAGTCATTTTTACTTCACTATTACTTTGAGCACAGACATGCTATATGTACACAAGAACCTTGAACTTGACTTGAGGGTACCTATGTACAATTTACTTGACTGATATAATACAGTACCATGCTTCGTGCATGACAAATATACAATTATAATATTTTTAAGGTTATATTTAATGAAAACATTTAACTAGAATTTGCTGCTTTGAAGTACCAAATAATTGTTTTTTTTTTTGTTTGTTTGTTTTTTTTGCGGTACGCGGGCCTCTCACTGCTGTGGCCTCGCCCGTTGCGGAGCACAGGCTCCGGACGCGCAGGCTCAGCGGCCATGGCTCACGGGCCTAGCCGCCCCGCGGCATGTGGGATCTTCCCGGACCGGCGCACGAACCCGTGTCCTCTGCATCGGCAGGCGGACTCTCAACCACTGCGCCACCAGGGAAGCCCAAATAATTGTTTTTTATTCTGCTGCACATGCCAGTGAAGGAGATATTTTTGTGATATTTTAGACTAATCAGACTGAGTAGAGAAGTGGCTGGGTCAAGGTCACACAGTTTGTGACATAGCTGTGATTAGAATCCATGAAGCACATACTGCAAACCCATTTATAATCTCTTTGGTGTCTGTGTGGGACTTCTAAATGGAAATTATTGTAAATGAGGTTGGTGAGATACAATAAAATGATAATTATAATTGATTATAACAGAAATATTAGAATATTACAGGTTAAAATTGGAAGAATAAGGAAGCAAAAGAGAGAAAGAGGAAAGAGAAGAGAAAGAGAAAGAAGAAAAAGGAAAACACCTTTGGCTTTACCATACCAATTTCAAAAGAAAAGATCAGATAAGCATCTCACTTGAGACATATGCAGAAATAGTGTTTATGCTAACAGGGGTGAGGAGTTTGTAATTTTTTTTAATGCTCAGAAGAGTAAGTATGTCCTCATTCAAACTTCTGCTGGATTAATGCCCCCCAACCTGCCATCCCTGTTCTTAAAAATAATCCAGAGATTGTTTAGAACACACTTCCATAAAGTGAAGAGCAACTCTTTCTACTGTTTAGAGGTGAGGTCCAGGACGAATTATTCATGAAAGTCTGTTGTTTCTATATTAAAAACAAAAGTTCCTATGGCAGTTTTGGAAAAGTTGAGATAGTAAAAGCTCCAAAAGTATTCTGCCACAGGTAGATTATTCAAAATTGATCTTTTCTGAGGTTTGTTGCGATTCCCATTTTTATCTGCTACCTCATGAGAAACTTCTTTTTAAAAGTTCTCTATAACCGTTCATAGCTAAAAAGGATAACTCTCAAGATGTCCATAGCTCTGAGCATAACAGTCTTTCTCTAGCCCGGTCAGGAATCTTTTTAGTGCGAATTTTTTGTTTCCTTGAATTAGCAGAAGACTTTGAAATTGACTACATGTTGTTACATCTTTGCTTGGGATCTAGTAAAACCCCATATAGTTTATCTGACACAGTAGAGTTTGTCTTTTTACATTTGTCATTCCTCATAAAAGATATTGACCAGAATGTTTGTGACTTTGACCAGCAGAAACCTTAGCTGACACACTCAAGGCTGAAATGCAGTCAGCGGAAATGGAAACACTCCAACCCTGCCCCTGTGGCAAGAATGGCTTCCCGTTAGACAATCTGATCAGATTCTTGATGGACCAAAGGGAGGTACATATGCTGGGCATTGCGTTTGTATTTTTCTTGACCTACCTGCTCCTTAGAGCTGCATCCTAAGACTGCTGCTTGTGTAAAACCTTTCAGAACTATGCATCATTGATCTAGCTATAATCACACTGATCTGTTGGCTTTTCACTGAACTTTACTTAAGTGAAAACGAACCCTCTTCGTCCTGTTCGGGGTTATGATTGACTGTATGTCTTTTGAATGGTGTGAAGATGCTGGCTGTGAAACTGGAACACTGCTTTTAAATGTCTTTAAAAGAAGGAAAGAAAAATGTATCCCCTCAACCACTATAGAGCAAGATAAAAGAAAATAATGATGGTGCACACTGCATTGTCAATGCTGAACTTTAGAGAATCTTCTTAGAACCTCTCAACAGCTTGAAAAAACTTTTCACTCTCCCCCCCCACATTTATTTATTCCCAAATTATTTTTTAAAACAAGGATTTTACAAGGGTAAATTTTAATTCATTGATGCAGTTTTTCAATTATGCTACACACATATTTATTGAGAGTCCCTTAAATATTTCAGTTTCCTGGATGGCAAACAGCTGCCACTCCCCACCTGAGATACAGAACCAGGATAGCTGACAGAAAGGAAGAGGAAACACAGGGCCATGAGGACATGAAAAACTGGTTAGAAAAAAGAATAAGACAACCAGGAAGCTATGGGCATGAGATCTAGTATAGAAGGTTACCAGTCCTGTTCTCCATCCTGACCCTCCCACATCACTTAGAATCTGTAGACTGGATATATGAAGTTAAGCTTCACCAATACATAGGTAGCAAAATATAAAGTGCATAATAAAAAAACTGTGTTAAGTGTCTTTTATGTGGGCAGAGTTGATTTCAGTTGCTAAGCTTTCACTATATGCATCTGTAATTTCATGACACTAAGGGAGTCTAAGCACTTAGTAATATTTATGGGCCTCAGTCATTTCTCCCAGTACATGTATGTAATTTTTCTACAACTAATAGCTTATTTTATAAAGAATGGTAATGGGAATGAGTAATTATCCTCTAGCTGCTTAAGACTGTACTTTTGTGTATGCAAGGGCAGACCTCTTGCTCCACCTTTCAAAATAGCATTCCTAAACATCACAGCGCACCCAGAGCTGCTGAGTGGGGGCATGTGTGCTGACCCAGATTATTAGCACATCCATCCATCCAGCAACACTATGAAATACTTTCCACTTTGCACATTGCACATCCTTTATGTGAAAACACACACACACACACAATGGCAGCTTTAATCAACAATGTAGCTCTGTTTAAGAATTAATATTTACAGTCATGATTTCTTTTCACATGTTATCCTACTAATAATAAATAATAACTATCCTAGTTCTAAAATTAATAATAATAAAGTACAGTGCTTAAATAAGCAAATATTTAAAAAATCTTGGTTTCTTTCACATTTTTCTTTAGATTATTTCTTTTTCCTTGTTTTGTTTTCAATTTTACTATAAAGGTGGGTGTTTAAAAAAATACTTTCTGGTTGGGTCTAAAAATGGTCTACTTGAGTGTAAATAAAGACTGATGAGTCATTCACCATTACCTCCAGATTAGTTTAATAAGTAGGTTAGAGAGCACCCAGGAACCAAAACAGTGGCTGTAATATATTTTTTTTTTTTTTTTTTTTTTTTTTAAACATCTTTATTGGGGTATAATTGCTTTACAATGGTGTGTTAGTTTCTGATTTACAACAAAGTGAATCAGCTATACATATACATATGTTCCCATATGTCTTCCCTCTTGCGTCTCCCTCCCTCCCACTCTCCCCATCCCACCCTTCCAGGCTGTCACAAAGCACCGAGCTAATATCCCTGTGCCTTGCGGCTGCTTCCCCCCAGCTATCTACCTTACTACGTTTGTTAGTGTGTATATGTCCATGACTCTCTCTCGCCCTGTCAAAACTCACCCTTCCCCCTCCCCATATCCTTAAGTCCGTTCTCCAGTAGGTCTGCGTCTTTATTCCTATCTTACCCCTAGGTTCTTCATGACATTTTTTTCCCTTAAATTCCATATATATGTGTTAGCATACGGTATTTGTCTTTTTCTTTCTGACTTACTTCACTCTGTATGACAGATTCTAGGTCTATCCATCTCATTACAAATAGCTCAATTTCATTTCTTTTTAAGGCTGAGTAATATTCCATTGTGTATATGTGCCACATCTTCTTTATCCATTCATCCGATGATGGGCGCTTAGGTTGTTTCCATGTCCTGGCTATTGTAAATAGAGCTGCAATGAACATTTTGGTACATGACTCTCTTTGAATTTTGGTTTTCTCAGGGTATATGCCAAGTAGTGGGATTGCTGGGTCATATGGTAATTCTATTTGTAGTTTTTTAAGGAACCTCCATACTGCTCTCCACAGTGGCTGAACCAATTCACATTCCCACCAGCAGTGCAAGAGTGTCCCCTTTTCTCCACACCCTCTCCAGCATTTATTGTTTCTTGATTTTTTGATGATGGCCATTCTGACTGGTGTGAGATGATATCTCATTGTAGTTTTGATTTGCATTTCTCTAATGATTAATGATGTTGAGCATTCTTTCATGTGTTTGTTGGCATTCTGTATATCTTCTTTGGAGAAATGTCTATTTAGGTCTTCTGCCCATTTTTGGATGGGGTTGTTTGTATTTTTGTTATTGAGCTGCATGAGCTGCTTGTAAATTTTGGAGATTAATCCTTTGTCAGTTGCTTCATTTGCAAATGTTTTCTCCCATTCTGAGGGTTGTCTTTTGGTCTTGGTTATGGTTTCCTTTGCTGTGCAAAAGCTTTGAAGTTTCATTAGGTCCCATTTGTTTATTTTTGTTTTTATTTCCATTACTCTAGGAGGTGGGTCAGAAAGGATCTTGCTGTGATTTATGTCATAGAGTGTTCTTCCTATGTTTTCTTCTAAGAGTTTGATAGTTTCTGGCCTTACATTTAGGTCTTTAATCCATTTTGAGCTTATTTTTGTGTATGGTGTTAGGGAGTGATCTAATCTCATACTTTTACATGTACCTGTCCAGTTTTCCCAGCACCATTTATTGAAGAGGCTGTCCTTTCTCCACTGTACATTCCTGCCTCCTTTATCAAAGATAAGGTGTCCATATGTGCGTGGGTTTATCTCTGGGCTTTCTATCCTGTTCCACTGATCTATCTTTCTGTTTTTGTGCCAGTACCATACTGTCTTGATTACTGTTGCTTTGTAATATAGTCTGAAGTCAGGGAGCCTTATTCCTCCAGCTCCTTTTTTCGTTCTCAAGATTGCTTTGGCTATTCGGGGTCTTTTGTGTTTCCATACAAATTGCGAAATTTTTTGTTCTAGTTCTGTGAAAAATGCCAGTGGTAGTTTGATAGGGATTGCATTGAATCTGTAGATTGCTTTGGGTAGTAGAGTCATTTTCACAATGTTGATTCTTCCCATCCAAGAACATGGTATATCTCTCCATCTATTTGTATCATCTTTAATTTCTTTCATCAGTGTCTTATAATTTTCTGCATACAGGTCTTTCGTATCCTTAGGTAGGTTTATTCCTAGATATTTTATTCTTTTTGTTGCAATGGTAAATGGGAGTGTTTTCTTGATTTCACTTTCAGATTTTTCATCATTAGTATATAGGAATGCCAGAGATTTCTGTGCATTAATTTTGTATCCTGCTACTTTACCAAATTCATTGATTAGCTCTAGTAGTTTTCTGGTAGCATCTTTAGGATTCTCTATGTATAGTATCATGTCATCTGCAAACAGTGACAGCTTTACTTCTTCTTTTCCGATGTGGATTCCTTTTATTTCCTTTTCTTCTCTGATTGCTGTGGCTAAAACTTCCAAAACTATGTTGAATAAGAGTGGTGAGAGTGGGCAACCTTGTCTTGTTCCTGATCTTAGTGGAAATGCCTTCAGTTTTTCACCATTGAGGATGATGTTTGCTGTGGGCTTGTCATATATGGCCTTTATTATGTTGAGGAAAGTTCCCTCTATGCCTACTTTCTGGAGGGTTTTTATCATAAATGGGTGTTGAATTTTGTCAAAAGCTTTCTCTGCATCTATTGAAATGATCATATGGTTTTTCTCCTTCAATTTGTTAATATAGTTTATCACATTGATAGATTTGCGTATATTGAAGAATCCTTGCATTCCTGGAATAAACCCCACTTGATCATGGTGTATGATCCTTTTAATGTGCTGTTGGATTCTGTTTGCTAGTATTTTGTTGAGGATTTTTGCATCTATGTTCATCAGTGATATTGGCCTGTAGTTTTCTTTCTTTGTGACATCCTTGTCTGGTTTTGGTATCAAGGTGATGGTGGCTTCGTAGAAGGAATTTGGGAGTGTTCCTCCCTCTGCTATATTTTGGAAGAGTTTGAGAAGGATAGGTGTTAGCTCTTCTCTAAACGTTTGATAGAATTCACCTGTGAAGCCATCTGGTCCTGGGCTTTTGTTTGTTGGAAGGTTTTTAATCACAGTTTCAATTTCAGTGCTTGTGATTGGTCTGTTCATATTTTCTATTTCTTCCTGATTCAGTCTTGGCAGATTGTGCATTTCTAAGAATTTGTCCATTTCTTCCAGATTGTCCATTTTAGTGGCATAGAGTTGCTTGTAGTAATCTCTCATGATTTTTTTTATTTCTGCAGTGTCAGTTGTTACTTCTCCTTTTTCATTTCTAATTCTATTGATTTGAGTCTTCTCCCTTTTTTTCTTGATGAGTCTGGCTAGTGGTTTATCTATTTTGTTTATCTTCTCAAAGAACCAGCTTTTAGTTTTATTGATCTTTGCTATTGTTTCCTTCATTTCTTTTTCATTTATTTCTGATCTGATTTTTATGATTTCTTTCCTTCTGCTAGCTTTGGGGTTTTTTTGTTCTTCTTTCTCTAATTGCTTGAGGTGCAAGGTTAGGTTGTTTATTCGAGATGTTTCCTGCTTCTTAAGGTGGGCTTGTATTGCTATAAACTTCCCCCTTAGAACTGCTTTTGCTGCATCCCATAGGTTTTGGGTCGTTGTGTCTCCATTGTCATTTGTTTCTAGGTATTTTTTTATTTCCTCTTTGATTTCTTCAGTGATCACTTCATTATTAAGTAGTGTATTGTTTAGCCTCCATGTGTTTGTATTTTTTACAGATCTTTTCCTGTAATTGATATCTAGTCTCATGGCGTTGTGGTCGGAAAAGATACTTGATACAATTTCAGTTTTCTTAAATTTACCAAGGCTTGATTTGTGACCCAAGATATGATCTATCCTGGAGAATGTTCCATGAGCACTTGAGAAAAATGTGTATTCTGTTGTTTTTGGATGGAGTGTCCTATAAATATCAATTAAGTCCATCTTGTTTAATGTATCATTTAAAGCTTGTGTTTCCTTATTTATTTTCATTTTGGATGATCTGTCCATGGGTGAAAGTGGGGTGTTAAAGTCCCCTACTATGAATGTGTTACTGTTGATCTCCCCTTTTATGGTTGTTAGTATTTGCCTTATGTATTGAGGTGCTCCTATGTTGGGTGCATAAATATTTACAATTGTTATATCTTCTTCTTGGATCGATCCCTTGATCATTATGTAGTGTCCTTCTTTGTCCCTTTTAATAGTCCTTATTTTAAAGTCTATTTTGTCTGATACGAGAATTGCTACTCCAGCTTTCTTTTGGTTTCCATTTGCATGGAATATCTTTTTCCATCCCCTTACTTTCAGTCTGTATGTGTCTCTAGTTCTGAAGTGGGTCTCTTGTAGACAGCATATATAAGGGTCTTGTTTTTGTATCCATTCAGCCAATCTGTGTCTTTTGGTGGGAGCATTTAGTCCATTTACATTTAAGGTAATTATTGATATGTATGTTCCTATTTCCATTTTATATATTGTTTTGGGTTCGCTACTATAGGTCATTTCCTTCTCTTGTGTTTCGTGTCTAGAGAAGTTCCTTTAGCATTTGTTGTAAAGCTGGTTTGGTGGTGCTGAACTCTCTCAGCTTTTGCTTGTCTGTAAAGGTTTTAATTTCTCCATCAAATGTGAATGAGATCCTTGCTGGGTAGAGTAGTCTTGGTTTCAGGCTATTCTCCTTCATCACTTTCAGTATGTCCTGCCACTCCCTTCTGGCTTGTAGGGTTTCTGCTGAGAGATCCGCTGTTAACCTTATGGGGATTCCCTTGTGTGTTATTTGTTGTTTTTCCCTTGCTGCTTTTAATATGCTTTCTTTGTATTTAATTTTTGACAGTTTGATTAATATGTGCCTTGGCGTGTTTCTCCTTGTATTTATCCTGTATGGGACCCTCTGTGCTTCCTGGACTTGATTAACTATTTCCTTTCCCATATTAGGGAAGTTTTCAACTATAATCTCTTCAAATATTTTCTCAGTCCCTTTCTTTCTTTCTTCTTCTTCTGGAACCCCTATAATTCGAATGTTGGTGCGTTTCATGTTGTCCCAGAGGTCTCTGAGACTGTCCTCAGTTCTTTTCATTCTTTTTTCTTTATTCTGCTCTGCAGTAGTTATTTCTACTACTTTATCTTCCAGGTCACTTATCCGTTCTTCTGCCTCAGTTATTCTGCTATTGATCCTATCTAGAGTGATTTTAATTTCATTTATTGCATTGTTCATCGTTGCTTGTTTCATCTTTAGTTCTTGTAGGTCCTTGTTAACTGTTTCTTGCATTTTGTCCATTCTACTTCCAAGATTTCGGATCATCCTTACTATCATTATTCTGAATTCTTTTTCAGGTAGATTGCCTATTTCCTCTTCATTTGTTAGGTCTGGTGGGTTTTTATCTTGCTCCTTCATCTGCTGTGTGTTTTTCTGTCTTCTCATTTTGCTTATCTTACTGTGTTTGGGGTCTCCTTTTTGCAGGCTGCAGGTTCGTAGTTCCCGTTGTTTTTGATGTCTGTCTCCAGTGGCTAAGGTTGTTTCAGTGGGTTGTGTAGGCTTCCTGGTGGAGGGGACTAGTGCCTGTGTTGTGCTGGATGAGGCTGGATCTTGTCTCTCTAGTGGGCAGGTTCACGTCTGGTGGTGTGTTTTGGGGTGTCTGTGGCCTTATTATGATTTTAGGCAGCCTCTCTGCTAATGGGTGGGGTTGTGTTCCTGTTTTGCTAGTTGTTTGGCATAGGTTGTCCAGCACTGTGGCTTGCTGGTCGTTGAGTGAAGCTGGGTGCTGGTGTTAAGATGGAGGTCTCTGGGAGATTTCCGCTGTTTAATATTATGTGGAGCTGGGAGGTCTCTTGTTGACCAGTGACCTGAAGTTGGCTCTCCTACCTCAGAGGCAGAGCCCTGACTCCTGGCTGGAGCACCAAGAGCCTTTCATCCACACGGCTCAGAATAAAAGGGAGAAAAAGTAGAGAGAATTAGTAGAAGTATGAGGAAAGAAAGAAGGAAAGGAGGAAAGGAAGGAAGGAAGAAAGAAGGAAAGAAAGGAGGGAGGGAGGGAGGGAGGGAGGAAGGAAGGAAGGAGGGAAAGAAGGAAAAAAGACAGAAAGAAAGATGATACAGTAAAAATAAAATAAAGTATAATATAGTTATTGAATTAAAAAATATTTAGAAAAAAAAAAAAAGGGACGGATAGAACCTTAGGACAAATGTTGGAAGCAAAGCTATACAGAGAAAATCTTACACAGAAGCATACACATACACCTTCACAAAAAGAGGTAAAGGGGGAAAAATCATAAATCCTGCTCCCTGAGACCACCTCCTCAATTTGGGGTGATTCGTTGTCTAAAGGAGGGAGGGAAGGAAGGAAAGAAAGAAAGAACGAAGGTAAAGTATAATAAAGTTATTACAATTAAACTTAATTATTAAGAAAAAGAATTTTTAAAAAAAAGTCATGGACGGATAGAGCCCTAGGACAAATGGTGGAAGCTAGAGTATACAGACTAGATGTCACACAGGAGCATACACGTACACCTTCACAAAAAGAGGAAAAGGGAAAAAAATCATAGATCTCGCTCCTAAATTCCACCTCTTCAATTTGGGATCATTCCTTGTCTATTCAGGTATTCCACAGATGCAGGGTATATCAAGTTGATTGTGGAGCTTTAATCCGCTGCTTCTGTGGCTGCTGGGAGAGATTTCCCTTTCTCTTCTTTGTTCTCACAGCTCACAGGAGCTCAGCTTTGGATTTGGCCCTGCCTCTGCGTGTAGGTCGCTGGAGGGCGTCTGTTTTTTCGCTCAGACAGGACGGGGTTAAAGGAGCCGCTGATTCGGGGCCTCCGGCTCACTCAGGCCGGGGGTTGGGGGATGGGGGAAGGAGGGGCACTGCGTGCGGGGCCGGCCTGCGGCGGCAGAGGCAGCGTGACGTTGCGGCAGAGGCCGGCGTGACGTTGCACCAGCCTGAGGCCCGCCGTGCGCTGTCCCGGGGAAGTTGTCCCTGGATCCCGGGAACCTGGCAGTGGCGGGCTGCACAGGCTCCGCGGAAGACGGGTGTGGAGAGTGACCTGTGCTCGCACACAGGCCCCTTGGTGGCGGCAGCAGCAGCCTTAGCGTCTCCCGCCCGTCTCTGGGGTCCGCGGTTTTAGCCGCGGCTCGCGCCCGTCTCTGGGGTTTGCGCTTTCAGCCGCGGCTCGCGCCCGTCTCGGGGGCTCGCGCCCTCAGCCGCGGCTCGCGCCCGTCTCTGGGGTTCGCGCTTTTAGCCGCGGCTCGCGCCCGTCTCTGGAGTTCCTTTAAGCAGCGCTCTTAAACCCCTCTCCTCGCGCACCAGGAGACAAAGAGGGAAGAAAAAGTCTCTTGCCTCTTCGGCCGGTGCAGGCTTTTCCCCGAACTCCCTCCCGGCTACTTGTGGTGCACTAACCCCTTCAGGCTATGTTCAAGCCGCCAACCCCAGTCCTCTCCCTGAGCTCCGTCCAAAACCAAAACCCGAGCCTGAGCTCGCAGCCCCGCCCGCCCCGGCGGGTGAGCAGACAAGCCACTCGGTCTGGTGAGTGCCGGTCAGCACCGATCGTCTGTGCAGGTATCTCCCCGCTTTGCCCTCCGCACCCGTCGCTGTGCACTACTCCGCGGTCCCGAAACTCCCCCCTCTGCCTCCCGCAGTCTCCGCCCGCGGAGGGGCTTCCTAGTGTGTGGAAACTTTTCCTCCTTCACAGCTCCCTCCCACTGGTGCAGGTGCCGTCCTTATTCTTTTGTCTCTGTTTTTTCTTTTGCCCTACCCAGTTACGTGGGGAGTTTCTTGCCTTTTGGGAGGTCTGAGGTCTTCTGCCAGCCTTCAGTAGGAGTTCTGTAGGAGTTGTTCCACGTGTGGATGTATTTCTGGTGTATCCGTGGAGAGGAAGGCGATCTCCGCGTCTTACTCTTCCGCCATCTTCAAGGTCCCCCCTGGCTGTAATATATTGACGCAAGGGAATATTTTTAACAGGCGGTTACATAATAATCAACTGTGACTCTTGTTAAGGGAAAAGTTTTATACCATAATGAAAGGAATGATATCTGCTACCCACGGAAGAATTAAAACTTTCAGAGAACTTTGAAACATATTTAAGGTCTTCTCTGAGAAAAGAACCTAGAGACTGACTTTATCAAAGAACAGTTATTCTTCCATTTCTCCAGTGTTCAAGCTACTACATTTAATGTTCTTTGAATCCATTTGTTTCCTGGTACGGTAAAAAAATTTCCTTTTATGATTTTTAGAATGGCCATGATTCTCAAATCAGGTTACCAAATATTATTAAATTAGGCGATAGCATTATCTATTTAGAATTAATGTGAGGTAACATCCTTCCTGATCTATAATATCTATTCTAGAAGATACTTCTGGGATGTATCATTGTCGTGAGTATAAGTGATAAGGAATATGAAACCATTCCTGGCAAAGAACTTATCACAAGATATTCAGTGCAAAGGGATATCTGATGCTTATCAACATGTTATAAAGAACTTTAAGTAAAAAAAATGTCTTGGGATTTCGTGTGAGAGACAGCCTTCAAGATAAGTTTGGGCGGTTCACCTTTTGGAAGGAAATTGAAACCTCACTGTCAAATGGCATTTTCATCTATCTGAGAGGTTATTTTATCCATCGAAGGGGACCCTATAGCAGATGTACAATCCATATCTTAGCCCATATCGTACTTGATTATAATTGCTTTCCATCTCTCCCACTAGGCTGTGACTCCATGAGAGAAAAGAGGAGTTGGTCTGTCAGTGTAATTGAATTCTAGTCTCAGAAATTGGATGTTTGTATATACCCTTAGCATCTTTGAAGGGGTCCTGAAACTTCTAGCAAACTGGGCAAAGGGAGCCCCAGAACATTAGACCTAATTTAAATGTGCAGGTGTGACATTGAGACTTTCTTTTTAAAATACCTTCAACATTCTCAGCTAGTTTTTTTCCCAGAGTCATTGTTAAGTCTCAATCAAGTTAGATCTCTTTTTAAAGACATTCATCGAAGTAGTAACTTCCTACTAACAAAAAATAAAACATAGGTTAACAATGTATGTGACTCTAATCCAATTTATTATCACAAACTACAAATATAGTTTTTAAACAAGTGAAGTTGTATTCCTTAAGGCATCCACAGTGTTTGTCCCAGGTGAGTTGATTGTTCATCAGTACTAAGGGATCCTTTGTGAATTATTATTCGATGTAGAATCCTAGATTGCGTGTGAAGGGTCAGATAGCTTACGAGATATTTCTAGATGGATCTACCTTCAAGAAAATAAACTTATACTAGCACTCCATCCTAGTATTTGCACTTTAACTCATTTTAAGTGTCCCTATATATAATTTGCTGATATCAACATTTTATTTTCTGTTTTCTGTGTAATTTAAAATCTAGGTACTCTGTTTTCATTTATATCTTCTCGTCTTTAGAACAAACTTTTTTCTTCCCTTGGGAATGTACCACTGGCTATTAATGGAACATCTTGTTTCATTATAGATATCTTAAAACAAGTTTTCGTAAATAATCTCATTCATGCCATGAAGTTTACTAATATGGAAGTCTTTTGACTAGAACACTAACACTTCCTAGTTAACCTTTGTCTTCAGTACAGCAAAGGGTATACATTAATAAGGGTATTTGTGGTTTAGCTGCAGATTGGTTAAATAGAGCTACAGTTTGTTAAGGAAATAATGTATACAGGCATTATGCCAAGCACTTGATGGACGTTATAACATTACTTTTTACAGTTACCTGGAGAGGAAAGTATTATACCCAATCTCTTCACTCCGTTTGCAGAGGAGGAATAAACTAAGATTCTAGCTCAAAGATGTTAAGTAACTTTCCCCAAACCACAAAGCTAATAAGTGACAGACCCAGGATATAATTCCAAGATAATTCCACTTTTTAGTCACATTATTCTTCCTTCCCATCACTTTTTATGATAAGACAAATGCTTATTTCATAAATAGAATTAAGGTTTTATGTTTATATTTTCTGTGTCTGTGCATAGTAGTGAAAATATTGCTGGGAAACAGAATTAAAGAGCTTTTCCATTTCTTGGTTTGGAACATGTTTGCTTACTCAGTGCTTTGGTCAAAATCATAGTTTATCTTCTCTTCTTATTTTACTAAAAATGCCCTTTCTGTATCACTCTCAGCTTTGAGTCAGTATCTTATTATTCATTAATATAATGAATAATCCTTAGCAGCTTTTTGATAATATACTTCTCTATATATAATGGGAGAAAATTCATTATAGAATGCTAATATAGTAATTTAAAATTAATTTTTAGGGCTTCCCTGGTGGCATAGTGGTTGAGAGTCCGCCTGCCGATGCAGAGGACACGGGTTCGTGCCCTGGTCCGGGAAGATCCCACATGCCGCGGAGCGGCTAGGCCCGTGAGCCATGGCCACTGAGCCTGCGCGTCCGGAGCCTGTGCTCTGCAACGGGAGAGGCCACAACAGTGAGAGGCCCGTGTACCGCAAAAAAAAAAAAAAAAAATTATTTTCTTTTAAAAAAGGCTAAAATATAAATTTTCACTATAAAAGGTACACATGTAAACTAATTTGATTTAAGGCTAGTACATATTTTCAAGATAAAGAAGGAAAATAATGGATCTACAGTAACACTAGGACTTTTATACCTGAGCGTACTCGCCCAGACCTTGTATATTTTCTTCTCTGTCACCATTTGTCATTTCGATAAAATTTCAAGGTATTGGTTTTTTGAATTAAAGAAATCCTTGTATTATTTTTCCTAATTTTGTCACTGAAATAAACAAGCAACTTATCACAATTATGATCTACAATTTCCCCACAAGAGAAAATCATTTAAAAATTTTTATTTTTTTATTGAAGTATAGTTGATTTACAATATTGTGTTAGTTTCAGGTGAACAGCAAAGTGATTCAGATATATATATATATATATATATATATATATATATATATATATATTCTTTTTCAGATTCTTTTCCCTTATAGGTTATTACAAACTATTGAGTATAGTTCTCTGTGCTATACAATAGGTCTCTGTTGGTTATCTATTTTATATATAGTAGTATGCATATATTAATCCCAAACTCCTAATTTACCTAATTTATCCCTCCCCCCATTCCCGTTTGGTAATCATAAATTTGTTTTCTATGACTGTGAGTCTGTTTCTGTTTTGTATATAAGGTCATTTGTGTCATTTTTTTTTTGTTTCCATATATAAGCACTATCATATGATATTTATCTTTCTCTGTCTGGCTTACTTCCCTCAGTATGATAATCTCTAGGTCCATCCATGTTGCTGCAAATGGCATTATTTCATTCTTTTTTTATGGCTCAGTAGTATTCCATTGTATATATGTATGACATCTTCTTTAGCCGTTCATCTGTCGATGGACACTTAGGTTGCTTCCACGTCCTGGCTATTGTAAATAGTGCTGCAGTGAACATTGAGGTGCATGTATCTTTTTGAATTATGGTTTTCTCCAGATATATGCCCGGGAGTGGGACTGCAGGATCAGAGAAAAGCATTTTTAATTTTATTTAATTGATCCATTCAAACACGGAGCAGTTACTACGTGTTAGGCGCTGATCTGGCACTGGGAATATAACAGTGAACCAAATAGACAAAAAGTCCTGCTCTCAAGGAAATTATATGACAATAAACAAGAGTGATAAGTATATAGTATGATACATAGTAATGAGTGCTAAGAAAATAATAAAGAAAAGAGGTAGAGGGAGTATTGGGGATGGTCAGTTTTAGATAGGGTGGCCAAGGAGGGCCTAAATGCGATGGTGTCATTTAAGTAAAGACTGGAAAGATGCGTGAAGTAGCAAATCACACAATCTTCTTTTTAAAATTTTTGTTCTACAAAATATCTTATAAGTTAATGTAGGCGTCTTGTTTACTTGGCCTTATGTAACTACTATAGTGACATTAGTGTTTAAGTGTCTTGCTCTCAGCCCAATTTTAATAATTTTTAAATGATACTCTCTATGTGTGTGTATTTGTGTACATTCCTTAGGCTCACTTGGTGTGGTTTTTTTTTTTGCTTTTGTTTTATTTATTTATTTATTTTTACTAGTGCCTGAAGAATTTAGAGGCAATTGGTTAAATATTGAGAAAAGTAGTATCCTTGCCATTCAATATGTTGACTGTAGAATATTGGGATATAAGACAGGATCTCAGACTACGGGTTTTTTTCCTATCAAAAGAATGCATATTGCCAGAAAACTAGAGAACTCCTCTTTTCTCCAAAGTAAACAGTCGCTAAATCTCATCTCCTTATTGCATCCAACTCAAAGTTTAGAATTTCTAGGTGGTAAACAGTTCTCTTCATTGGTCAAGATGTGGTTTCCCATGACGGAGATTTTTAAAACCAAAACTTATCTGCCCCCTACATGCCCCAATACACAATGGCAGAGAAAAATCAAATCTGTAATTTGATTGGAAATACTTTATTTTAAGCATGGTGCTATATAGGTAGTCCCCAATTTATGATTCAACTTACAATTTTTTGACTTTACAATGATGTGAAAGCAATATTCCTTCAGTAAAAAACATACTTTAAATTTTGAGTTTCGGCCTTTTCCTTGGTCAGTGTTATGTGGCACATACTCTAGATGCTGGGTAGAGGTAGTGAACTACAGGTCCTAGTTAGCCACTCCATCAAGAGGGTAAACAGCTGATAACAGTTACACTGTTAAGTACCCATACAACTTCTGTTTTTCAATTTCAGTACAGTATTCAGTAAATTACATGAACCGTTCAGCACTTCATTATAAAATAGTCTTTGTGTTAGAAGATTTTGCCCAACTATAGGCTAACGTAAGGGTTCTGAGCATAGTTAAGGTAGGCTAGTCTAAGCTATGATGTTTGTTGATTTAGGTATATTAAATGCATTTTCAATTTATATTTTTGACTTACGATGGCTTTATCTGGACATAACCCCATTGTAACTCGAGGAAGATCTGTGTGTGTGTGTCATTTAAATATATATCCTATGAGTAATTGGTTAACATTTGAAGCACTTTATTTGTGCTTGCATTCACTAAAACTTAGCTCCACCGCTGAAGCTATGATAAGCCCTTGGATTTTTTTTACCTCACCACCAACAAAGGATTTATGAATAGTTGACTTTAGAAATGAAGTCTAAAGTCATTCATTCATTCATGAAATAAGCGATCTTTAAGATATGTGGACTGTCTAGAAATGTTCACACTTACCTCTGTCCTTGCATGAATAGTGTCTAAAAATCTAGTGACTTCAGTAGCCTTACCTTTCTATTTGCTTCCCATTCCCTTTGAAATGGCACTCTAGGCATGAGATTTTGTATAGTTCTGTGTTTAGATACATATGGAGGGGCTCACTGACTTAATCCAACTCTATGTACAGTTGAATCCTGCTGCTAGAATATTTGCTCAATGGAAAAGTCCTGTTTGGAATGGGGAGAAGGGAGCACATGGCAGTCACATGGTTCTGCAATGTTTGAGTCTCATTGGAAGTAGCAGTGGGCCTTCCTGTCGTACAGCTCCTAGTCCTGTTTTATCTTTGCGAGGAGCTTTGCTACCCAATGTCACGAAGGCCACATCTGATCTACGTTTTAGGGTGAGCCCCCTTGGTAGTTATGCACCTTTCCTCCCACTTCCTGTGGTGCAGATCTGGAGGCCTGGAAATTCCTTTGCCAATTGCGTAGTCACAAGTAGTTCTCAGCCAGCTGGTTTATTTCGTAGTTCAGTTCCCTACAGATCTGAGTTGGAATTTGGTCTGTTTCTGCCTATGAAGAAACTCAGCCAAAGATCCTGCCTAGATGTAGCCTTAAACCCCAACATTTTGGATCTTGGGGATTGGCCTCCATGCTCTGACCTTTTCTCCCTGTATTAAGAACCCCAGCCTTGAAGCCAATCAGAACAATAGGATGCTGCGGCGAGGCTCTTCCCCAGTCTTTGCTGGGCTACACTGGTTCCCATTGTTCAGCAGAGGACTCTTAAGGAAGTGTGCCCCCTGCCAACATTTCGGGCATAATTTTATCTATTTCCAAGCCTACCATTTTTGAATAATCTTTTAATTTTAGAGCAGCTTTAGATTTATTGAGAAATTATGAAGGTAGTAAAAAGAATTCCCATATACACGGTAACCAGGTTTTCCTATTTTTAGCTTTTTATATTAGCCATATATGATACATTTCATTAATTAGTAATCTTGATAATTATTAGTATCTGCATACTTTATTCAGATTAACTTTTTCTGTTCCAGGGCCTCATCCAGGATGCCACATTGTATTTAGTCCTCCGGTTTCCTTTGGTTAATCTCGGCTGTGACCTTTTCCCAGACTTTCCTAGTTTTGTCGTGACTTAGCTTTGAGGAGTGCTGGTTGGATATTTTGTAGAATGTTCCTCAACTAAGAATTTTCTGATGTTTTTCTCATGATTAGACTGGTGTTATAAGTTTTTGGGAGGCAGACGACAGAAGTCAAGTGCCGTTTTTATGACATCGTATCGTATCAAGAGTATATACTATCAACATGAGTTGATTTTGAAGTTAACCTCAGTTGCCTGAATAAGGCGGTGACTGTTGGAATTCTCCACTGTATTCTCTAGAAAGAAATCACTATGCACAGCCCACACTTAAGGAGTGGGAATTATGCTTCACCTTTTTGAGGGTGAGTTATCTACATAAATTACTTGGAATTCTTCTGCATTGGAGATTTGCCTTTTCTTTCCTATTTGTGTATTTATTAAATCATCTATTTATATCAGTATATTTATTGTATACTTTGTGTTATAATCCAATATTCGTTCTTCTATTGTGGTTCTCAGTGTTCCAGCTTGGCCACTGGGAGCTCCAGGCTTATCTTGTATATTTCTTGCCCCAGTCTTAGAAGTAGCTTTCTCTAAGGAGCCCTGGTTCCTTTTTTTGAATGATGCTATTAGAAACTAAAATCTGGGTACTAGGCATGCACGTTATTTTTTTTTTTTTTAAACATCTTTATTGGGGTATAATTGCTTTACAATGGTGTGTTAGTTTCTGCTTTATAACAAAGTGAATCAGCTATACATATACATATGTTCCCATATGTCTTCCCTCTTGCGTCTCCCTCCCTCCCACTCTCCCCATCCCACCCTTCCAGGCTGTCACAAAGCACCGAGCTAATATCCCTGTGCCTTGCGGCTGCTTCCCCCCAGCTATCTACCTTACTACGTTTGTTAGTGTGTATATGTCCATGACTCTCTCTCGCCCTGTCAAAACTCACCCCTCCCCCTCCCCATACCCTCAAGTCCGTTCTCCAGTAGGTCTGCGTCTTTATTCCTATCTTACCCCTAGGTTCTTCATGACATTTTTTTCCCTTAAATTCCATATATATGTGTTAGCATACGGTATTTGTCTTTTTCTTTCTGACTTACTTCACTCTGTATGACAGACTCTAGGTCTATCCATCTCATTACAAATAGCTCAATTTCATTTCTTTTTAAGGCTGAGTAATATTCCATTGTGTATATGTGCCACATCTTCTTTATCCATTCATCCGATGATGGGCGCTTAGGTTGTTTCCATGTCCTGGCTATTGTAAATAGAGCTCATGCACGTTATTAAATGAGGTCTTCTTAATACTTCTAGGCCCTCTTAGTTGACAGAGCAAGGAAGTACATGTGTGTGTACTAACCATACACATTTATACATGTAGATAAATATTTCTATATATAGCCATCTGTATCTATATTTAGACAGATGCAACTCTAACCTATTACTACATGGATCATTTTAGCCTCTTCCCCTTGTTCATCTGTAACCTTCTACTACTATAGTAAGAAGCCTAGCTTCCTCCATCCACCTTCCATTCCCTTAATTGTTCAAGTCCGGTATACATGTATTGAGATATCAGAATTATAAAAACATACCACCTTAGGAAAGACCCTTATCAACTAGAGTACAGTGCTTACGTATAGTTTCCTTTATCTTTAGTCTTATAGGTTCCACTCATTTCCAAAGTGAGGTTGCTGTATACATTTGTAATACAGTTAGATATTTTGTACATTCTGCATTCCATCCCCTGACCTCTTAAATAATTTTAAAAACCCTGCATACATTGAGGTTTGTTCTCTGTGTTATACATTCTATGACTTTTGACAAATGGCTAGTATCATGTATTTACTGTTATAGTATCATTCAGAATAGTTTCCCTGCTCCCCCAAATCCCCTGTGCTTCACCTATTCAACCCTTCCCTCCTCAAATCCTGAAATCACTGATCTTTTTTACCAACTCTGTAGTTTTGCTATTCCAGAATTTCATATAACTGGAATCAGAATGGCTTCTTTTACTTAGCAATGTGTTTACGATCCACCTACATCTTTTTATGGCTTGATAGCTCATTTCTTTTTATCACTAAATAATATTCCATTGTACATATGTACCACAGGTTGTTTATCCACTCAGCTGTTGAAGGTCATCTTAGTTTCTTCTGGTTTTTGGCATTTGCAAATAAAGCTGCTACTGTTTATGTGCAGGTTTTTGTGTGGGCATATGTTTTCCAATCAGTTGGGTAAATAATTAAGATCATGATTTCTAGTTTGTATGGTAAGACTATTTTAAGCTTTGTTAGAAACTGCTAAACTGTCTTCCAAAGTGGCTTTACCATTATGCACTCTCACCAGCAATGAATGAGAGTGCTTCAGACCAGCCATTAGTATTATCAGATTTTTGGATTTTAGGCATCTAACAGATGTGTAGTTGTATCTCATTATTTTAATTTGCAGTGCCCTAATGACAAATGATGTTGAGCATCTTTTCCTATGTTTATTTATCATCTGTTTATCTTCTTTGATGAGATGTGTGTCTGTTCAGATCTTGTGCCCATTTTTAAATAGGGTTTTTGTTTCCTTATTATTATTGAGTTTTAAGAGATCTTTTTATATTTTGAATACAAGTCCTTTATCAGATACATGTTTTGAAAATATTCTCTCATAGTGATTTGCTTGTCTTTTCATTCTCTTAACAGTGTCTTTTGCAGAACAGAAGTTTTAATCTTCAAACTTACCAATTTTTCTTTCATAAATCATGCTTTTGTTTTGTCTTCTTGGCCTTGTGATGTGTGTGTGTGTGTGTGTGTGTGTGTGTGTGTATATATATATATATTTAATTGAGGTATAGTTGCTTTACCATGATGTGTTAGCTTCAGCTGTACAATGAAGTGAAACAGCTATATGTATATATATATCTAAAAATTCATTATGAAACTTCAGGTGGCATGAATTTTTCTTCTATGTTTTAGAAGTTTTATAATTTGCATTTTTTTGTGTGTGTGTGGTACGTGGGCCTCTTACTGTTGTGGCCTCTCCCGTTGCGGAGCACAGGCTCCGGACACGCAGGCTCAGCGGCCATGGCTCACGGGCCCAGCCGCTCCACAGCATGCGGGATCTTCCCGGACTGGGGCACGAACCCGTGTCCCCTGCATCGGCAGGCGGACTCTCAACCACTGCGCCACCAGGGAAGCCCTATAATTTGCATTTTAAGTTTAGTTCTATTACTGTTTTGAATTACTTTTTGTGAAAGGTGTAAGATCTGTGCCCAGGTTTGTTTGTTTGTTTGTTTATTTGTATTTGGACATCCAGTTGCTTCAGCACTATTGGTTGAAAAGACTATCCTTTTTCCATTAAATTGTATTGCATTTGTTTCTTTGTCAAAGGTCAGTTGACTATATTTGTATAGGTTTATCTCTGGGTTTTCTATTCTGTTTTATTGATCGATGTGTCTGTTTTTTGGTTAATACCATGATGTCTTGATTATCATAGTTTTAGAAGTCTTCAAATTGAGTAGTGTGAGTCTTTCATCTTTGTTTCTCTGAAGTATTATGTTGGCTAATATAGGTCTTTTACCTTTCCTTGTAAATGTTAGAATCAGTTTGTAGATATTCACGAAATAACTTGCTGTGTTTTTGCTTGGGGTTGTGTTGAGCCTATAGATCAAGTTGGAAAGAACTGACATCTTAATAATATTATCTTCTTATCCATGAACATGAACCATCTCTCCACTTATTAAGATCTTTGTATTTTTCATAAGCATTTTATAATTCTCCTATAGATCTTGTTATATTTTGTTAGCTTTATACCTATGTGTTTTATTTATTTTTGTGGTGCTAATGTAATGACATTGTGTTTTTAATTTCACATTCCAATTATTGAATGTTGGTATATAAGAAAGTATATTAACTTTATATCCTACAGCATTGCTATAATCACATATTAATTCCAGGAGTTTTTTCTGTTGATTTTTTGGGATTTTTTACATACACAATCATGTCATCTGTGAACAAAGACAGTTTTATTTCTTCCTTTCCAATCTGTATACCTCTTATTTCCATTTTTTTTGTCTTACTGCGTTAGCTAGGATTTGCTGTACAATGTTGAAGAAGAGTGGTGGTAGTGGCATCTTTGCCTTGTTCCTGATCTTAGAGGGAAAGAAAGCATCTGGTTTCTCACCATAATGTATGTTAGCTGTAGGTTTATTGTAGATGTTCTTCATCAAGTTAGGAAGTTCCTTTCTATTCCTAGTTTGCTGAGCACTTTTTATCATTAGGTATAACTTTTTGTTATCTCTTTAGGTGAGACAGAAAGGTTGGAGGGGCTGCAATTATAGGAATGCTCTTCCCTCCAGCTGTGATAAGGTAACGAATAAGAATAAGGTTAAGTCTTTTCCCCTGGAAAGAAGATCTTTGTTATGCAGAATACTTTGGGTATATCTCACAATAATTACTCATCCTCTTCTTCTGCTGCAACCATGAGAGGATTTTTCTTGGATTTTCACCATGAGAACCTCGTGACATTTCCAGAGGTAAATCTCACAAAACTCCGGGGGCTCTCCTAAGACTGATGCCCCCCAGAAGTTTCTCACTTTCATGCTAGTCAACAGTCAGTCTACAGCAGTTCATCAAAATTACCATTTAAGTGTTATTACCACTTTATATTCCAGTGGCTTGCATCACCAGTAGACAGTTCTTGTGTAACTTTCTGGATTCTCCTATCTCTCCAGATTTTGGAGTGGCAGTTTTTCTTGCAACTTATGTTTTCTCATGGGTCTAAGAAAAGTCAGTGAGTGTAAGTCCAAGCATGAAATTTTTGATTGCTTCTATTTGGACTATAGGAACAACTTGTACATATCCAAAGTAAAGAACATTCAGTCTATTTAGATTTTGCCTTAGGAACTAGGGCTATATTTCAAATCTAAGAAAATGGCACATCCCACGCTCCCTTTATAAGATGCAGGAAAACAGGTCTCCAGTTCTGCTGCTACCCTGTGTTAACTGTAGCACTTATGACTTTCAGTTAGCTTCTACGATTCTGATTTTCCTTGTTGGCAATAAGTTGTGTTCAGATAACATTATGTATTCATTAATTACTTTTATTCTTATTTGTAGGGCACTGTGTTAGATATTAGAGAGAGAGGAGTCATTAAAAAATGAGCCAGATATGAATTTGCCATCAGTCTCAGACTATAAGAACGGAAATGAGATAAATGCCCCAAAGTGGAACAGATGAAGTGTTATTGGAAAGGTCACTATTGACCAGTAGGAATTGGGAAGAGAGGATTAAAAGAGGTGTCATTGGAACTCTTCATTCTTGAAGAATAGGTAGGATTTAGGCAGGCTGGAACAGGAAGTAAGGGCATGCCAGGCAGAGCCATCTGGTATATATGTCGGAGGCAAGTTTAATCTTTAGAGAACAGGCTGAATGGAAAAGAAAAAAAGAAGAAACTTTTATTGAGCATCTACCATGTGTTAAGAAATACACTTTTCAAAACCAGTTTCATTTAGTGGCACAAATAACCCTTCAAATGTGGTAATATTAGCTCCATTTAAAAGATAAAATAGAAGACTTCATTTTTATTGTGTGTGATTTATCTAAAGTTACTATAGCTAATAAGTGACACAGCTTATTGGTCAAACATTGCCTCCTATAGTCCTAATTAAGCTGTAGGTGGTACACACACACACACACACACACACACACACACACACAGGTTAAATAAACAAATAAATAAGTAAATAAATTTTACTGTATCTTATATATTCACAGTGTAATTAATGGCCTGGAATCCAAATGAATTCTCTTTTCAATTACCAAGCAACAATTTTTGAGCACTCTGATGTTGTAGGCCTAGGATTGCATCAATAAACAAAATTGACAAAAGTGTCTGTTTTCCTACTTATGTTACTTCCCCATCATATTTCTATTTCACTATTTCTTCTACTTCACACTCCCTAGAGAAGATAGGAGGCATGAAAATAATATTGTGGCCAGATGTGGGAATGTTGGCAAATTTGAACATCAGACTGAGGAGCTGAGACATCAGTAATTTTTTTCCTTTGATTTATTTGTTTCACCTCTTAAAAACATTTTAGTTGGAGGTATATTCTGCTGTCAACATATAGTTTTTTGAGTAGTGAGTAGAGTTTAGAGCTGTGCTTTAAACAAATTCAATGGGCAAAAATGGGAAGATTAAATACTAGATGAAAACGTAGGAGGTAGGGAACCAATTAGGGAGCAAGTGAAATAGAACAGACAAGAGAGAATAATGGACTGGATGAGGATAGAGGTTTGGGCAGTAAAGGGGAAGGGGAGGACGCAGCTGGACTTGGAAGGGCTGGGTGTCATAGATAAGGAAAGGGATGTCTCTGGTAAGTCAAAGTATTGAGCCTGTTGCCAGGAGGGTGTTAATACCATTCTTACGACTAGGGGTACAAGAAGAAAACTAAGCTTGGAACGAAAATGAATTTTTTTCTGGACATACAATATTTTTGGAGTTCTAGTAGAGCACATGGATTGTTTTGCCCAAGAGAAAGTGGGGAAATTGAGGCTAGAGATTTAGAGAGAGCTTGGCGTTGCAGGTGATAATCGAGGCTGTGAAATAGCTCAAAGGATAGAATGGTTTTGCATGTGGGGGCTATGGGAGAGAGGAAGAGAGGGGGAGAGAATGAGTGAGCACTGAGTATGAAGAACTACCTCCAATCACACTATTTAGTATTAAGGCTAATTATCAATTATTTGAAATCTTTAAATTATTGATGAAACTTTAAAAACAATAGTTGTTTTGGGTATATTATAGCTGTAAGTTCCATCTCAACACATTGTCTTTTTTATCTTAATATAGGCAAATACAGGTTTGTAGGATGAGCAGTTTATGATTGCATATAGGAGACATGTTTGACAACCCCCGAATCAGAAAATCAGAGGGATTTACGGTGGAATCCATTAAGGATATATAATATAAAAACTGGTTTACTATTTAGGTAAACCACTAACTCTGAAAATTATCAATGCTGTTTCTATTTGTTAAAGTAATTTTAAAATTGAAAGACTTCTCAACAAGTTGTGTGTGTGTGTTTAACAAAATATGCTTTTGAATTAAATAGTCCAAGGACAAAAACTGCTGGAAAAAAGTATTTATTCATCTAAATGAAACACGTGCTTAACCATTTCTCACTGTTATTCTAAAAAAGAAAAACTTGCATCTGGACTGAGAATTTTTATTTCACTTTGTACCGGTGTGATGTGAATTAATAAAGTGGATAAATAATCAACTCTTGAAGCTCAGGTGTTACTGAGTTAACAAAGATGTATGATATTCGTGTTTTAAGTTGTCCCAATATCATTTTTCATACTGAGCTACTGAAAAAAATAAGGTGACTATTTATTTATGAATTGCTTTTAATTTGTAGTATCCTTTCTTCTTCATATTTTTCCTCCCATATCACTCTAATCTGAAGAGCCTGTTGATTTATCTTGTGTCTGGCATTTTTCTTCACATGATTTAAAAATAATTAATTGCAGCACTCAGTGATGATTTATGATTTCTACTGACGTAATTAATGATACACATCAATTTTCCTTCTTAATTGAAGGAGTCACTACAAACTTTTCATTAAATATGTTGAAAGGGCATGCTGTTGTAGTTCAATAACCTTTGCAAATCTTAAGTGGAACTTTATAATGTAACAGCTTTCAGAGAAATTAATGCTTCATGGGAAACAAAGTTATATGCAACATGTGAAAATTGCCAGGGAAGAGTTTTGTAGAGATTTGGACAACTCATTTAAGTAATTTATGAATCAAGCTACACTTAGCCAGAAACTAAGGATTAACCATTTACAATGTCTGAAAATAAAACATTTTATTCATAGAAAATGTTAAATATTTTGGTAGTAAAACTGACTAAAGAATATGGTCAGATTAGTTGAAAAGAAAGCATACATTATGGTTATCCCGATTTATATAAATCTGAAAAATTGAATAAAATTGACAAATTGGTCAATTTTGAATTTTTAAAATGTAAGCATATTCCTGATCATTTCAAAGCCTCAAGTTTTTCGTTTTAATGTCCAAGATTGTTGGCCAGCCAGATGCCATGGATATATATTTGAAAGACAGTATAGAAGAACAAAGAAATCTACCCTATTTATTAAGCTGTGAAGATAGAATGAAAAATATTCTAATCCTTACAAAATACATTTTATTCATATTTGTTTCTTGTGTATTTTGTTGGAATTTAGTATTTAATTTGACATTTAACAAAGCAATAGTTAACTATTTCTCTATGCCCCAGCTATTTAAAGGAACAAATAGGACTCTTAATATATAAGGTTTAAATTATAATAATTTTTAAAAAAAAGCAACAGTGTGTGCTTCAAGTGTTGCAAACTTGATTTGAGCATTTTATGGTACTCCAGTCAGCTGCCTATTAAAAGTGTGATCAGGTAGTTTAGACTGTGACTAGCTGTGTCAACAGAAGGAAAGTGAAGGATTAGTCTCTATGGCAACGACAAAGTATCCCTGTTTGTAGACAGACAAATTCTGCTACATCTGAAACTGATTGACAGGTCTATTCCTTTGCAACTGACCCATAGAAATTAGCAAGTAAAAGTTATTATACTGGGTTGTATTGAAGGTTTCTCAATATCTTAAAGTGCTCTTGTAAGTTTTTCTGCAGCATTTGCATGAGAAACCTGGCAGGAATTGTTCTGAGGTTTGTATCTATGGTTTGATAGACTCTTTGTGGGGGAGTATTGCTGGTGAGAATAACTTAATTTTCAGTTCTCTGTATGACAGAATTGTTGGAGCATGGATTGAGTGGAAAACACACATCAAAGACCCAAAGCTGAATAATATGCCACGTTTCAAAATCACAAGACCTTATAAGAATATTATAAATGAATATATTTTTGAAACTGCTTTCAAGAAAAAAAAAATTACCCAAATAAAATAGGGATAATTGTTTTAAAAATAATAATGTGATTTTTAAAAAAAGGTCCTTACAAGAAAGATTGACTTAAAAGTTTTAAAAATACTTCTTTAACTTTACTGTTTAAAACAGCAAGGATCATATTTATTATTGCAGGGAAAATATTTTTTTCTATAACTTTCAACTCTTCTAATAAAGGAAAATACTTGTTGTAAAACATAAAAAGTATTTGCCTTTAAGATAATTACAGAACTATAATTTAGCCATGTATGCTTTACACTGAGGAAGAAAAAGAATTAATTTCCTTGCTGCTGCTTGATTTTCTTAAATTTTGGCTATTCTAAATGCATAATAATATTTTAAATATATTCTTTAAAACACTTAAAAATTGGTAACCTTATATCTGCTTTGTGTAATTTTATATGTTTATAATTTCATATATTCATTGTAACTGCATATTTTTAAAAGAAATCATAATCAGCAGAGGTAGGGTTAAATAAATACTCAAAATTTAAAATTTTTATTTAACATAACATATATTTGAGCTGAAAGAACCAAGTATCTATGAGTAATCTATGTTATTTATTTCTTAGGAATTATTTGCATAAGAACATCTTTTCTTTGTTTCATATCTGCTTAGTTTGGTTACTTTTCTGAAGGAAAACAAAAAATATTACAGAGCAAAACAAAACAAAAAAATCTATTGGGAAAAGTGAAGCCAGAGCAAAAAGGAAATTGTCAGTTAGAGAGTTACTTTTGGATGCTAAAATTTGAAGTAAAGTTGATTAATTTTAACATATTTGTTCTGTGAGATTTGCCTATTGAATAAGAATCAGAAAAGAAAATTAGGAAGAACAGTTCTTATTTTTAAAGAATTCTTCTAGGTGATACGATTTTTTCTTTTTAAAGAGGGAGCATAAAGAAGCCCTTAGCTTCTATGTTCCGAGTTCCAGCTTTTGATCCAGGAATAAGGTCTAACTAAATCAATGAACTGCCCTCCTTTATTCGGAGTGTCTCAGCATACCTAGATTTATCGATATTGTTGCAATATTTGAACTTTTCCATTTGTTTTTCTGATGCAGCTATAGTACAGTATGCCTTTTCTTTGGAAATTAATCTCTATATTTCAAATACAAATGAACACATTGCAGGACCTTCTCTTCTGTTTCAGAATGAGAATTATCTGATACATCTATTTTGGGGAAAAATGAAACATTTCAATAAAATCCTTATATGTACTTACTTAATTTTGAATGCTAATTGCAGATTTTGAGAAAGTCTAATTTTTCTAAGTTTTCCATATACCGAGATTATTCCTGGAAAATAAAATGACTTGGTGCTGTCTATATTAGTGCTATATCTATATTACTGCTAGTTCTGGGTTCCTGAAGAGGACTTTGCATATCATATTAAGATGATCAAACCAGAGACTCTAATTTTAGGGCTATTGACAGCTGAGACAGTATTGCCTTTTACCAGCTAATTATTATGTTTAGGGGAAGTCCTTACTAGGAGGAAAATTCATGTTTCGGCTCTTACCTTCTTTATAGTAAACACAGAGAAGGTTCATTTTCAAAGCCATCCTTGCTACACTGAGACTTGATTAAACGTAAAGCAAATAACAATGACAAATAGAATGCTCAAGTAGTAAAATTCTTAAAGAAACTTGAGCCATAAAAATTTCACCCTTAAAACATTTTAATGTAATTGTTTCTGGTCATTTTAGTCTCTACTTAAAATTTTTGCAAGTTTAATTAGGAAAATTAATTTTGTGCTGTGACTTATTATCTATAGGAACATAGATCATCTCAAATTATCCATATAAATCACATTGCTGCCAATTTTGGGGTATATTTTTGCTATCTGAGATAAAACATATTATTTCCATGGTTTTTCAGGTCTTCATGCCATACCATAATTCTGGTGAAATAATGTACTTTAAATGAGAACTCCTAATTCTTAGGCCTGTCATATATTTCTAGTTTGCATATTAATTTGATATGAAATATACAGTAGTGTATACATATGAGAAATTTGAGACATCCAAATTATTGCTATTTTTAATCTGTCCATAGCTTGGCATTTCTGTAAAATCTTAACCAAAAACAGGGGATTAAAAAAATCTGTTAAGATTTGGGGTACCAGAGGAAGACAGTTTAAATCATTTATTTTTTAATGTTAATTGCAAACTTGCTTTGCTCTGAAAATGTGTCTTCAATGTTGTGAAGTTGTTCACTTGTACGTGAACCTGATTTAAAAATCACAGTTATCAAAATAAAGGCTTGATATGGGTTTAACTGAGTGAGATCATTAAAATATACTGCCAATTATTTTTATTTAATTCAAATAAAAGAAACTTTGATTTCAAATTTCACTTTATTCTTGGTTTTGTCATGAAAATTGCTGACAACATATTCTTAAAGTTTTGATAAGTATCTACATTATAATCTTTACACAAATGGTATAAAAAAAATAAGGCTCCAAGCCTGATAAGACAAGGTGGACTTTAGAGGGTTCAGCATTAGAGAGAATTGGGTTGACTGGTCATTTTGCCCAGAGATTGCAGGCCTGTACTCATGAGAGACTGACTGTCAGATTGGGACACACCTGACTGTGGGATGTCTTGCCTTTTCAAGTTTTACTGCAAGCAACACTATGTGATGTTCATTCTGTACCATCAGAATACATGGTGTGGTGGTATTCCCAATCCATAACTGCTACTTGCAACACGAGGGAAAACACTTTTCCCCTTTTAATATTATAGTGACTAAAGTGCTTCTAAAGAAAGAAGACTTAAAATTTGAAACCAGGAATGTAAGACAGCTTTAAATTATGTGATTCACACTTATGCCAGATGCTGCTAGAGGAATTCCTTGGTTTCTCATTAACATGGAGCTGTCCCCTTAGACTTCACACATAGTGGCCACTCACAAGCACATACACATTCATGCAAATACTAGGAACGATCAACTGCATGTGTCCAACTGTACAAGTTCCAACAGAGGAAATACAAGAAAACAATTCATTTCAAGGAGACGAGCTGCCATTAAAAAGCTGTCATTCCTTTCCAGGCCTTGATGTACTTGGAATAAATGTCCTTAATGAACTAGGCTAATTGTTTTATGATGCCATTTCTGAGTTTATTCAAAATCCATTTAGAAAGGCACTGCTTAGACATGGGTAAAATTAAGAACTTTTCTCCAGGTGAAACTATGAAAATGATCAAATGTTAATTTCTGTTGATAACTGTTTTCGTGTATACAATGCTTGCATTTATAGAACTGCAGTTTAAATGCTGACCTGAAGATTTATGTTAGTAAATATTTTCAAGTTACATTTTCTTTTAGTTTTTTCAGTTATAAATATATTCTTCTCTGACTGTGCCTTAGTCCATGCATGGACTGATGTTCGGTTTTCTTTTTATTCGTTTATTTTTTACATGGTCATTTATTGAGTTTACATGTGCCCATTTATTGAGTTCTATGATAGAACTGTGATAGGTCCTGACTCTCCAATTACAATTTAGGATTAGAAAGAATTGGTTGGTTGGTGTCAAATTCATAATGGTTTTGTCCAGAGATGGTAGGACTCCTTTGCTCTCTTTTTAGGAAACTTCAAAACGTGCAGCAAACTGGAGAGTAAATTAAATGTATCACAAATATGGGTATTACTATACTAAAGAATTCTTTCTCCCATTTAACCAAAATCCATAATGTAACACAGCTCAAATCTTTGTTTGTTTGCATTTCTAGCATTTATCTGTTTACCTCTCTACCTATTGCTCAATCTGTGTGTTTAAAACTCCTTTGCTGTTCTTTTTCCTTGGCTCTATTCAGGAAACATTTGCATCAGTTAATGGAGAAAATATTTTTACCTTTATTCTACTAGATACAGTACTAAGTGCATAGTTTTAACTTAAAAGAGATTATAAGAATCTCCATAGCCTAGAGACTTTGTGTTATATTTAAGTTATTTTGCTTTAAAAGAGAAGGTAATCTCTGTGAGGGTAAAGATATCATGTAATTTCTTTCCTTTTAGTTCCTGTATAGTCATGATTTGGCTTATAATGAGTATTGAAGCATTCACTGACTTGCTATATATATTCAGCCTTGCAATACATAAAATTTATAAAAGTCAAATAGGATAACAAGTAGTTATCAGATTATTCTTTCCGAAGGAGTGTTTGGAAAGAGAAATTTAAAAATTATAAAATTTGGAGTTGAACAGTTTATTAGCATTCAGTCCAGTTCCCAAATTGAAGTTCTCCTTTTTCAGGAACATTTGTGAAAATAATAATAATGTTTTTTATCATTATCCTCATCATCATACTCATCATCATGTAATAAGTGCCTAAATATACACATCATTGTACAGAGGATAAATGGTTCTTCTGGAAGGTTTTTCCCTTTTTCATCTAAAGAAATAGCATACAAATGGGCAGACTTACAAAAGAACCTAGTGATAGAAATAATGAAAGATGTTTCACAGATAGCATATCAAGGAACACATATATATTTACATTGAAGTCAAGTGGGTTGTTAATTTCTGGTAGTAGAGTAAGTGTTGACTGTTAAGATATCAGATTTGAGGAGAGTTTGGGTTAATGTCTCTTAAATGGTCAGGACTTCTTGGAGGAGTAGTGTTTCAGGCAATTTTTGAAGGAAAAAAAGGAAAGCTTTCTAGATCTTGGGGACTTGGTAATGGGAACATAATGAAGTTTTGCTTAAATAAATTCTTTCTTAGAAGTTAGATTATGAGAAAGATGAGATGCAGTCAGTTTGACATCAAAAAATTTGGAAGCATATATAATTTTTTTAGAATTATGATAAGAGAGAGGGCAATTTACCAAAAGTTGGTATTAAAAAATCATAAATTTGCAGATAGATTCCATGACATGAGCAAAATTTTGGGGAAATACTCATTTTTCCTTTATGTCAATAAACCAATTGATGAATTGAATTGTTGAGTCAAGAGACACATCTCTATACTTAAAAAAAAAAATTCTAGGGGAGAGAATATTACCAAAGTTTAATTTAAAGAAATCATTTTGACTAAGCAAATAATTTCTCCTGCTATCTTCCTAACATCATTCAAATGTACTTTTGTAAATTATACTCTTCCTGGAACTATTAAAATAATCTAATTCTGATTCTAGTTACAGCTGTCACTTAATCTATTCCTGATAAATTGTCACACTTGTTACTTTGTTCTTTTTCTCAGTTTAAAATTGCACAATGTTAGTGAAATGTTTAGACAAGTAACCTTATGAAGGAAGAAGTGTAGGTTAAAATAAATGTAACATTATATAATTTTGTGTTGTCTCTGCAAATAGTTTAAAAATAAAAGAGAGTAAAATTACTCATTTGACATTTCAAAGCATTGAAATAAGCCTTGATCATACCTATATAGTTATCATGAACTCCCACGATCTACTGTGGAAAAAAATCTTTACTTATATTTGGAATTCATCAGTAACAAGTATAACAGCTGTATCTGTAATTTTTTGAAGCACCTTTTTCTACCTCAGTTTTTTTTCCTGTTTGAACACATTTTATGATCCTCATACTTAGTATACAAGTCTACCAAGTTTAGAATATGGGTTCGAGAATATATCATAAAACCCATAAGAAGCAAGCTGTGCCCAAATACTAAAATATTCACAGAATAGGGAAAGCCTATTTCCTTTCCCAAATATTTTAAACATTTAGATAATTGGTACCTATGGATTAAAAATTAGAATTAAAGTTTGAATTTTTTAGTCTTTTCCTCCCATCTACATAGACCATAAATTTGATCTCTCTTTGGCAGTCCTTTTGATTATAATAGTGATATTTTAACTGTACGTATTGCTGTTTCATTTACGACTGAAATATTTGGGATCTTCCTTCCGAATTGCAAGAAGCAAATCAGAAATTTCTGAATATAATATATAATATGCCTTAAAGCCTTCATATGCCTGACACCTTAATGCCTGGCTCTTTTTTAGGTAGACATCCAACTTAGCAACAATTGCATTTCTGTAGTGTCCCCATACCAGCAGCAGCACTCTGCAGCTGTACTGTGTGTAGTTTGCATTCAGAGAGAATTGGCCTCTGAGTGTCAGAGAGAATGTATTCAAAAAGGTGCCCCACATATGGCTGTTGGTAGTGATAATAAAATGAGGGCTATAATTAAATGCAGTCGAGGAGTTAAAGCTAGAAATCAAATACATTTTAGTTTTTCTGTGATATGATGCCATCATTATTGCTTCTTAAAAATAGGATTATAATTTAAATTGCTTTCTCATTTGATTTATTATTCTGAATATAGAGAGATTTCTTTGTATATTTTTGAAAATCTGAAGAGAAAAAGTGGAATGGAAACATCTGGATCACGCCACAGATTTTTAGTAGCTAGAAGTGATTCTGTTAGAGAGCCCCAGGAAAGGAGAATAACTAGCCAAGTCAGCAATCCTCACCCTACTGCTAACTCCTGGTCAAAAGGATGAGCTATAGGAGAGTCACTAATTTGATAGATAAAAACATATCCATTCAGAAATTATCCCCCGGTACTACTTCCTAGGTTGCCCATACTTTCCCAGAGAAGGACTTTCCATTTTGAGATATAGCGTTGAGAAACATGTCATTAAATCCAGTTATGCCTGATGTATTCTGTTCTTTTGCATCACCAAATTGGAGTGGTTGTCATTTTCAATGTGTGAAAGTTAAATTGCATCAGTGGAAAGGAAACACAACCCTAAAGTAGGCAGAAGGAAAGACTGAAAAAATACGAAGTGATTATATTTTTCAGAAAGCAAAATTATTTTGAAATGAGATATGGGTAATAATTACATGGAATAAGAGTCCTTTAGCAGTAAAATATGAATTGAGCCTAATAGGTAACAGGAACATTTAACAAGCTTATTTGAAGGTTCAGCATGACATTCCTGATAGAAGCTGAATTTTTTTTTCTGAGGTTGATCTTAAATACAAATTCATAGCTTGATGAAATATGATCTAAATATTGAATATTTTTATTTTGACATATTTAAGTGGTATTATAAGATATTGTTGATTTGTGTGCAATTTTACTAATGGAAGGTTTCATAAGTTTACTGTAAAATGCCCAACACTAAGAAAACTATTGTAATTTAAGAATACAGTACAATTATTTTAATATTTCACTTCTGAAAATGATTATTTTATTATACTTCTATAAAATTCTTTGGGAAAAGGATATTAGAGTTTTAGTTTTATGGAGAAGAATTTTTAAATTAAATGTTTCTATTTTATTGTATTTGGTCACATTATGATTTGTATAATATCTCCCAATCTCACATTCTTAAAATAATTGCACAATAACCAAATTGAGCTAAAGACAGAGATTCCAAATTTTTACTTTGGTCATGCATGGTGCCATCCTGACATGAGAATATCCAACCAGAATTCCCATTTACTTTGTCTATGCAATCGATTCATTCTCCCTCAAAGTATATTCTGAATGTAAAAATGAAAATAGACATTTATATGCAGTCTGACCTTGAAAAAGTTGCCGATACTAAATATTGTACCATAATATCTTTTTAATCTATCATACTGACTTTTGCCCTTTATATTATGTCATAAAGGAACGTAATGAATGAGTGTGTCTGTGAGTATCAGCTTGAATTTGGTGAAAAGCTAGGCAACATGACATTTAATGTGATTAAGGCAGGTATAGATTCAGGTTTATTAGCTTTCACATGATCAAATATAAAGCAAGTGATGATGAAACCTCAAATATTTTTTAAGAGATGATTTTTTCCCCCACGATTTAATTTAAAGCTCAGTTTGAATAAAGGTGTTTGATTAAGAATTAACAGGATTCCATGACTTTATAATGTTTCCTAGGAAGGTAGCTCACAATAGTAAAACATTAGAATATTCAATATTTTGGGAGAAAAATGAGGAATTTATTAGTAAATCAGCAAAGAATTGGCATAAATCTGACTTGAAACAGCTGTTTAGGGGATTAGCGTAGAGTGTCTTTTCAAGTCCTGAGAATAATTGTTCTTCATTTTTCATATCAGAAGGGGGCACTAGTGGTCCACTTTTAATAACAAGAAAGCTTTTCTTTTGTTATACGACATTTGGTAATACATAAATATCATTTTGTATTTAACATTGAGGCAATCGTATGAACAATTAAGATTGTAAATATCTATTGCTTGGTTAAAAAGTTAAATAATTAAAAGTTGTTATGCAAATATAGTCTTATGCCTTTTCCTTTTCATCTAAAAAATATGGCACAAAATTAAGTTTTGTTGAAGCTGGACTAGAGTACCAATTTTATTGTTTAATACCCATACTAATGACTGGGTGGTGGAATAGATTTTACACACACACACACAAATACAATTTTAGTGAATTATATTTTAATCTCTCACCACTCACCAAACTGGAGCCAATACCCACAATAAAAGCACTTTAGTATTAATGTAACTTGCTTTATCAGTATTTATTTCCAATGTCAATTGTGACTTAAAATAAATTAACATGGTTTGTTAATTTATAATTTCCAGTTTGGTTAAACGAATGGTCCGTGTGCATACTTAATGGGATGATTGCAATTTACATCTCTCCAGATCTCCGGTAAAAGATAAGACGCAAACACAATGGTTAAGCTTATTAGCCGACATCTCTCTGTGTGCAGATCATCTGTTTAGAATAAATGTGGCTGGACAATGTGATATTCTAAGTCCACAAACTGAGTAGATGAAGAATTTCAGAGACGCAACAAGAGATGGGCTAACTGTCCTCATTCTGGTTTAGAAGGCAAGCAGGCAAATACCCAGAGCAAGAACAGATGAAAGCTGGCAGCCTCTTCATTTACAGACAGCACACTTTTCTGAATTTAGCAAGACTCTTCCCCTTCCCCCAGAGCCTTCCATAAGAGTGTTGTTGAGACATGCATTATGTTTTACATTTTTGGTTAAGTTTTGCAGAAAATCATATGGCTAAGTAGTACTTGTATTATAATGGGAAAAGGTGTTAGGAAAAACCCTCCAAAAATGAAATCCACTTGTCAGTTTGAATTTGACATGTTTTATTACATAGTAAAACCTGTCAGCTAAAATTTTAGAGATTTACACCTAAGTTGTGACTGAAAACAGGTAATTGTCCTTTCAAAACAGGTATTTTGAATACATGAATAGAAATTTTGGTAGCTGTGTGCTTGTGTGCTTGTCTATTTTGCCTGTAAAGTGAATTTAAAAATTTAAAGAAATGTTTCTGGTATTTAAAAAATACTGAGAACAACTTAAGAGAATGAGAACTTAGGAGACCTGCTTGTAACAACTGTTTACAGATATATGTATATTTGACTTTTATCTGGTCAGTCAACTCACAATGCCATTAGTACATATTAAAAAGCATTCCTTTCCAAGATTTCATAATGTAATTCTGAGTACTTATTTAATGATGAAAAGGTTTAGGAATACATTTATATTTGATTAATATTAATAAATAAAACTTTATTGCCAATAATTAAAATGTTTTATAGCTATTAAAATCTTTAATTCAACACAAAAAATTTTTTTCCTATTAGGAGATTTATTTTTTTCTTCAACGGTGAAGGTGTCATCCTCAGTTTCTGAAGCTCAGTCTGGAATTATTTTGTAGGAAGAAAATATGACTAAGAGGAGAATTTGCTTGTTATATTGGGGTCCCCCAAATTTCTTTTGGCTCTCTGATTTTGAAACGTTGTCCTTACTTTTCTCTCTCTTGGATCCTAAATAAGAAACACAAATGGAAGGATAGAGAGGGAGAGAGAAAAAAAGAATAGAAGGAGAAAAAAAGCAAGAAAGAAAGGATAGAAGGAAAGAAAAATGTGGGAATGTCAGAAGGAAGTAGAAAAAAAAGAAGGAGAAAAAGAATGTCTTGGAGAGGTGTATGCATTTTGATGAACTGTCACTGGTAGTTTTCTGGTACTAACGAACAGTGTGGTCCTGGCAGCAGCTTTAAGATAGCACATCTCAACTTTCAGAATAACATGATTTAAAGAAACTGTGTGACTCAGAGGATAGTTTTGGCATTGAGTTTGTGAGAAAGGGAAGTTTTGCTTTTGTATTGCTCTTCAAATATAAGAGAAAATCTGTTTCTGCCAACATAGATAAAAAAAAATCTATCCAATTATTACAACGCCAGCTTTCTCTTTACAAATATCAAGTGTAATTAAAGCAAAAAGCTAAATATTATAGAGAAAATAAGATGGAAAATGTTGGCTGTTGGAAATTGGCTTGGTATGGGCTTTGCGATGGATGGCATTTACTAAATTGTACCAACTCTGCTGTACGTTTTTAGACAGTGTTAAAGGCTGAATTATTGATTTGCCTGTTCTTTAGATTAGAGGCAGCTAGAAAGGATGGATCATCTGCTCAAATATTTTTCCTATCTGATAATTTTTTGTCAGCCTCCTCTACAACCAGGAGTATTTTGGCTTTGAATAGTCATAGCTTCCTATGTTATGTTAGACTTCTGTGCAGTTTTTTTAAACCATTATTTCTGATAGACCTGTTCTATATTCTTCTGACCTTTGCCTAAAGGGCTGGGGCTACCTTGTGCAGTCCTTTTACTGGCATTTCACTATTACTACTCAAGTTTCTCTGCTTTCCTTTAATGCCTTCTTAAATATTTTCTCATCTTACCCTTAAGGAAAATATCAAATTCTTGGCAGACAAAACATAAAAGGAAGGCAATATCCATTTCAGTGCTTTATCTATCTATTTAGCAATAATGTGCATCCTTTGGGCCTTCTGTAAATACTGAGCATCCACCTAAAATAGTATATGGTTAGCTGACGACAGCAGATATATAAGGGTGTGTGTGTGTGTGTGTATGTGTGTATTCAACTTTTTATATGTGTGTGTATAACTTTTATGCTGATTAGAGTCTGTGAACATTTTTTTCTTTTCTTACACATGCCTAGATGTTGCTCCAAGTGGCTGTTAAGAAGGTGGAATTATACAACCACTAAAAAATGTGGTAAACCTACATATATGTAGTCAAATGAAAAATTGCCTGAGATACATTGGTTAAGTTAAAAGAGAAAAAGTGTCATAGAACAGTATGTGAGATAACATCCTTCTGTAGGTTTAAAATATTTAGAGGAAAATATCAAGAAGACACAAAAGAAACTTACCAATGTTTGTCCCAGATGAAGAGAACTGGAGGAGCCAAGCAAAACAATTTCAAATGCATGCCTCAGTCAAAATAACACTGTACTGGTGGTGGGAGGGTTCATCTGGAAGCTGAGTTTTACTCTTTCGATTTTATCTTTATGTGATGGCAAAGAAACTTCAATAGGCTTTAAAATATTTTATGAAAGTATATTTAGAATCAAGAGCATAGAATTACTTGGAGGACAAGAAGGAAATTATAGAACTGATTTATTATTAGCAAGTAGTTTATATTACCTAATCAACTGCAACACAATTCCCTTTCTTCTTTCCATCACTTGGAATTCTTTTCCGTAAACAGGCAATTGGCCTTCCCAGTGGTGTTTGGAAATTTCTAGTCAGCTACAGGATTGCTGATATTTGTGATGATGAGGGTGGGGGTGGGGGGAAGTGGATGGGTGGGTTTGGTACCAGGATACTCAATTACAGAATCCCTGGACGACATCAGAAGAGTGGGTCCTTTGGCATTGTTTTTGGAAAAGTGCCAAGGTAGAAGAATTTGTATTTAAGAAACAGACATTAATGGAAAAAAGAGCGTTACAGTGACTGAAGTCAGTAGAGACTCTGGGGGTGAGGGGATTTATTCACCTGATCTAAAATAAATCGAGTTTGTACGCTAATCAAAGAAAACATTAAAAAAATCACCCTCAAAGCTAGAACTTTTGTAGAATTTATCTTTCCTTTAAATTCAAAGAAAATTTTGTAAATTCAATTTGCTACTTGGAATTGTTTTTCGAACACATCAACAGACAAACATTTTTGGTACTGCATGCAAAGTTCAATACCTTTCTAACTTGAGAAAGCAGAATCTTTGCCTTCTGCCTCCTGTATTCTGCCTCCTAGATCCCATTTTCTAGATTCCTGTGTCCCCAGAGATGCAGAAAATCCTGACCCTTGATAATAGGAAATGTATTGGATAACTTGTTTTTCAGAAAGTTCCCCTGGTATCCATAGTTCTAGGGTCCTGGTTAGGCCCATGTCAGTCCCATGAGCTCTGGCCATATCTCCAGTCACCAGTGAAGGATAATTCATTTTATTCAGCTTATTCTCCCAAAGATTTGTTGGAGAAATTAAACTCCTCTTGCACTGAATAGACCTATCTTATCTCCTGCCTATTCTCAGTCACTGCTTCACTCTTTCGCCAATTATTCTAAATAGAAGTGATCATCAATGGCTATGAATTGAAATTCCTATGGCTGCCTCCTCCAAAAAAATAAATAAAGGAGAAATGCATTTCTCCATATTCAAACTTCCCATAATGTAACACATGGTTGGTGGAGTTGCTGCTTTGATCCCCCTTTCTCTATGTTACTGACTGTAAAGGAGCTATTTATTGTTGCTTCTGCATTTTGGTTTGCAGTATGTCTCTGAGGATGAGGATGTGTTTACGCTGTTGTTCTTTATGAGTCCAAAAGATGGTCCCAGCAAGATTGTGATATTCAACAGATTAAATACAGTAAAATCATTTATTCGAGAACTCATTATATATGCCTTTATTCGTGTATGTATAGACCTATAAAATTTTGCTCATTAATATGCTGAATTCCCAAATTTGCTCAACATTTCTGATAAATATCCTATAAATACACTCATCTTAAAGCAGATCTAAAGAGTATACTCAAATGCTTGTGGAAATGTAAGTAAGATACAAAAGTGGAACTTTTTCTGTTTACTTAGTTCCACCTGAGACCCCAGTACCAAGAACAGACTAGGTACTATATCTTCCACATTGGAAGGCAAGGTGCCAAACCTCCATGTTGGACCTTCGGTGAGATTGGGGAATGATTACTGTCAGCATTAGTACGTGCCCAGCTCTATGCTGTATAAAAAGGGGTTAAACAAGGTGATGAAAAATACTTTAAATCCAGGAGATTATTTTGGAGAGAGTTGTCAGGGTAGGAATGGGAAGGAGTAGGAATTATAAACACTTTTATAAATTAACAAGGAAAAAAGACATTACCTGTTGGAAAAAGTATACAGATATGCAGACAATATCTGCTTCAGAGAAGCAGAAACCCAGATGGTCAATAAAAATTATGAAAAGTTTTCATTTTTTACTACTAACAGGATTAATGCCAATTAAAGCAAAAACAAGGTACAATTTTGACCTTTTCAGATTGAGAAAAAGGGAAAAGTCTGAAAAGCACAAATGTTGTCCAGAGGGTGGGACAGTGGTAACCCTGCTGGTGGGAGCATCAACTGGCACAGTCACTTTGGAGAGCAAAAATCAGTAAACTTTTGTAAATGGATATACCACAGGGCCTAGCAGTTTTCCTTCTGGGCATAGGTTCTAAAGCTCTCCTGTCCACTATGGTAGCCACTAGTCACATACAGCTATTTAAATTTACATTTAAACTAATTAGAGTTTAAAAGAATGAAAAATTCAGTTCGTCAGTCACATTAGACACATTTCAAGTTGCTCTCTAGCCACGGCACAGAGAATTGCCATCACTGAAAAAAGTTATCTTGGACAGTGCTACCCTTAAGAAAATCCTTCCCATGTACAAAAGAAGGAGAAGTGAAAAGTTGTTCGTTACAATGTTATTTATAATATCAATCTATATGTCCATTAGTGGTGGAACGGAAAAATCAATTAGGATGTATTCATACAATGGATTATTAAATAGTAGCTAAAATAAATGAACCAGATGTAACTTAACATTAATAACTCTAGAAAATATATAAGTGAAAAAAGCAACTTTCTGAGTGTTATATAGAGTAGAATCCTATTTACACAAATTAAAAGCAATGACAAAAATTACTGAACTCTGTGAGCGTGTGTGTTTGTGAATTGTTCGTCTTTCTCTGTTTCTCTCCCTCTCTCAAAACATGAATAGTCAAATTAACACCAATTACATAATAATGATTATTTCTGTGACGGATGGGAGAGAAGAGAATGATATTGGAACTATGACTTTATCTGGAAGTTTATATATTTTAATTTGAAGCATAGATGAAATAAATGGTAGCTTTTGTTCTTTTTTGATATGGATTAGATGAATGCTTTTTATATTATCTATTGAAGCTTTCTGTATTTCAATGTTTTTTCAAAATAATAATAGGAGAAATACTAGATGATAGGACATATCCAAATTATACATAAAGAACTAAAATTATAGCTGCTGTTTATTACCAAAATATAATAATATTAATAATATAGAGAACATTATATAAGGTAAACTAAACTTCTAATTATATCTACTAATAGATTAGCAGATAATTCCCTAAAGTATTATTGAGGCATTGGAATGCGTATTTTATTTAGGTTTGCTTATGCTAAAAATAAAATATGTTCATATTGCCTAAAATATGTAACTGATCGACATATGGAAGATGATGGAAATATGGATGATGGGGCAAATAAAAATTGGAGTGTACAGATTATAAAGTGGATAATTAAAAATTGACTATGGCTCTTTTGAGTATATTGTTTTTTCTTATGCAACGTACTCCCTAAGAAAAAGATTGATTAACCAAAATATTTAGGAGTATAGGCTATAATTTTTGATAAATGTACACATTGTTTTTTGTTTTATGTATATTTTTACTCTTTCCTATTAGATTTCCCCCCCTCCCTTTTTCTTTTTGGCTGCATTGGGTCTTCATTGTGGCACGCGGGCTCTTCGTTGCAGGCTTCTCTCTAGTTGTGGCGTGTGGGCTTCTCTAGTTGAGGCACGGGCTCAGTAGTTGCGGCACGCAGGTTTAGTTGCCCCGTGGCATGTGGGACCTTAGTTCCCCGACAAGGGATTGAACCCGCGTCCCCTGCATTGGAAGGCTGGACCGTCAGGGAAGTCCCTCCCCATCTTTTTTATTGACATACATTGTATTAGTTTTAGGTGTACAACATAATGATTTGATATATGCAACTATTGTGAATTGATTACCACAGTAGGTTTAGTTAACATCCATCAATACACGGATTTATAATTTTTTTTTTCATGTGATGAAAACTCTTAAAATCTGCTCTCTTAGTGACTTTCAAACGTACAAAACAATATCGTTAAATTATTAGATTAGAAAAGGTCTTTGAGAAATTTCTGTTCTTTATTGATCTTTATATTAGTCACAGCTCTTAACATTTGTAAGACAATTTTATGATACATTTTTTTAACATCTTTATTGGAGTATAATTGCTTTACAATGGTGGGTTAGTTTCTGCTTTATAACAAAGTGAATCAGCTATACATATACATATACGCCCATATCTCCTTCCTCTTGTGTCTCCCTCCCACCCTCCCTATGCCACCCGTCTAGGTGGTCACAAAGCACCGAGCTGATCTCCCTGTGCTATGCAGCTGCTTCCCACTAGCTATCTATTTTACATTTGGTAGTATATATGAGTCCATGCCACTCACTCACTTCGTCCCAGTTTACCCTTCCCCACCCCGTGTCCTCAAGTCCATTCTCTATGTCTGCGTCTTTATTCCTGTCCTGCCCCTTGGTTGTGCAGAAACTTTGTTTTTTTTTTAGATTCCATATATATGTGTTAGCATATGGTAATTATTTTTCTCTTTCTGACTTACTTGACTCTTTATGACAGTCTCTATGTCGATCCACCTCACTACAAATAACTCAAATTCGTTTCTTTTTATGGCTGAGTAATATTCCATTGTATATATGTGCCACATCTTTATCCATTCATCTGTCGATGGACACTTAGGTTGCTTCCATGTCCTGGCTATTGTAAATAGAGCTGCAATGAACGTTGTGTTACATGACTCTTTTTGAATTATGGTTATCTCAGGGTATATGCCCAGTAGTGGAATTGCTGGGTCATATGGTAGTTCTATTTTTAATTTTTTAAGGAACCTCCATACTGTTCTCTGTAGTGGCTGTATCAGTTTACATTCCCACCAACAGTGCAAGACGGTTCCCTTTTCTTCACATCCTCTCCAGCAATTGTTGTTTGTAGAGTTTCTGATGATGCCCATTCTAACCAGTGTGAGATGATTACCTCATTGTAGTTTTCATTTGCATTTCTCTAATAATTAGTGATGTTGAGGAACTTTTCATGTGCCTCTTGGCCATCTGTAGGTCTTCTTTGGAGTAATGTCTATTTAGGTCTTCTGCCCATTTTTGGATTGGGTTGTTTGTTTTCTTGATATTGAGCTGCATGAGCTGCTTGTAAATTTTGGAAATTAGTCCTTTGTAGATTGCTTCACTTGCAAATATTATCTCCCATTCTGAGGGCTGTCTTTTGTCTTGTTTATGGTTTCCTTTGCTGTGCAAAAGCTTTTAAGTTTCATTAGGTCCCATTTGTTTATTTTTGTTTTTGTTTCCATTTCTCTAGGAGGTGTGTCAAAAAGGATCTTACTGTGATTTATGTCATAGAGTGTTCTGCGTATGTTTTCCTCTAAGAGTTTGATAGTGTCTGGCCTTACATTTAGGTCTTTAATCCATTTTGAATTTATTTTTGTGTATGCTGTTAGGGAGTATTATAATTTCATTCTTTTACATGTATCCAGTTTTCCCAGCACCACTTATTGAAGGGGCTGTCTTTTCTCCATTGTATATTCTTGCCTCCTTTATCAAAAATAAGTTGACCATATGTGCGTGGGTTTATCTCTGGGCTTTCTAGCCTGTTCCATTAAGCTATATGTCTATTTTTGTGCCAGTACCATACTGTCTTAATTACGGTAGCTTTGTAGTATAGTCTGAAGTCAGGGAGCCTGATTCCTCCAGCTCCATTTTTCTTTCTCGTGATTGCTTTGGCTATTCGGGGTCTTTTGTATTTCCATACAAATTGTGAAATTTTTTGTTCTAGTTCTGTGAAAAGTGCCAGTGGTAGTTTGTTAGGGATTTCATTGAATCTGTAGATTGCTTTGGGTAGTAGAGTCATTTTCACAATGTTGATTCTTCCAATCCAAGAACATGGTATATCTCTCCATCTGTTTGTATCATCTTTAATTTCTTTCATCAGTGTCTTATAGTTTTCTGCATACAGGTCTTTTGTCTCCATAGGTAGGTTTATTCCCAGGTACTTTTTGTTGCAGTGGTAAATGGGAGTGTTTCCTTAATTTCTCTTTAAGATTCTTCATCATTAGTGTATAGGAATGCCAGAGATTTCTGTGCATTAATTTTGTATCTTGCTACTTTACCAGATTAATTGATTAGCTCTAGTAGTTTTCTGGTAGCATCTTTAGGATTCTCTATGTATAGTATCATGTCATCTGCAAACAGTGACAGCTTTACTTCTTCTTTTCTTATTTGGATTCCTTTTATTTCTTTTTCTTCTCTGATTTCTGTGGCTAAAACTTCCAAAACAATGTTGAATAATAGTGGTGAGAGTGGGCAACCTTGTCTTGTTCCTGATCTTAGTGGAAATGCTTTCACTTTTTCACCATTGAGTACGATGTTAGCTGTGGGTTTGTCATATATGGCCTTTATTATGTTGAGGTAAGTTCCCTCTATGCCTCCTTTCTGGAGGGTTTTTATCCTAAATGGGTGCTGAATTTTGTGGAAAGCTTCTTCTGCATCTATTGAGAAGATCATATGGGTTTTATTCTTCAATTTGTTAATATGGTCTATCACATTGATTGATTTACGTATATTGAAGAATCCTTGCATTCCTGGGATAAACCCCACTTAATCATGGTGTATGATCCTTTTAATGTGCTGTTGGATTCTGTTTGCTAGTATTTTGGTGAGGATTTTTGCATCTATGTTCATCAGTGTTATTGGCCTGTAGTTTTCTTTCTTTGTGACATCTTTTTCTAGTTTTGGTATCAGGGTGATGTTGGTCTCATAGAATGCATTTGGGAGTGTTCCCCCCTCTGGTATATTTTGGAAGAGTTTGAGAAGGATAGGTGTTAGCTCTTCACTAAATGTTTGATAGAATTCACTTGTGAAGCCATCTGGTCCTGGGTATGTGTTGATTTGAAAAATTTTAATCACAGCTTCAATTTCAGTGCTTGTGATTGGTCTGTTTATATTTTCTTTTTCTTCCTGGTTCAGTCATGGAAGGTTGTGCATTTCTAAGAATTTGTCCATTCTTCCAGGATGTCCATTTTATTGGCATATAGCTGCTTGTAGTAATCTCTCATGATCCTTTGTATTTCTGCATTGTCAGTTGTTACTTCTCCTTTTTCATTTCTAATTCTATTGATTTGACTCTTCTCCCTCTTTTTCTTGATGAGTCTGGCTAATGGTTGATCAGTTTTGTTTATCTTCTCAAAGAACCAGCTTTTAGTTTTATTGACCTTTGCTATTGTTTCCTTCATTTCATTTTCATTTATTTCTGATCTGATCTTTATGATTTCTTTCCTTCTTCTAACTTTGGGTTATTTTGTGCTTCTTTCTCTAATTGCTTTAGGTGTATGGTTAGGTTGTTTATTCAAGATATGTTGTTTCTTGAGGTAGGATTGTATTACTATAAACTTGCCTCTTAAAACTGCTTTTGCTGCATCCCATAGGTTTTGGGTCATTGTGTTTTCATTGTCATTTTGTTTGTAGGTATTTTTTGATTTCCTCTTTGAGTTCTTCAGTGATCTCTTGGTTATTAAGTAGTATATTGTTTAGCCTCAATGTGTTTGTATTTTTTATAGATTTTTTTCCTGTAATTGATATCTAGTCTCATAGCATTGTGGTCGGAAAAGATATGTGATACAATTTCAATTTTTTTTTTTATAGGAGAAAAGCTGTGGTTTTCTTTTCTTTTTTTTGAAGATGTTGGGGGTAGGAGTTTATTAATTAATTAATTTATTTTTACTGTGTTGGGTCTTCGTTTCTGTGTGAAAGCTTTCTCCAGTTGTGGCAAGTGGGGGCCACTCTTCATCACGGTGCACGGGCCTCTCACTATCATGGCCTCTCTTGTGGAGCACAGGCTCCAGATGTGCAGGCTCAGTAGTTGTGGCTCACGAGCCTAGTTGCTCCGCGGCACGTGGGATCCTCCCAGACCAGGGCTCAAACCGGTGTCCCCTGCTTAGCAGGCAGATTCTCAACCACTGCGCCACCACGGAAACCCATAATTTCAATTTTTTAAACAATTTACCAAGGCTTGATCTATCCTGGAGAATGTTCCATGAGCACTTGAGAAGAAAGTGTATTCTGTTGTTTTTGGATGGAATGTCCTATAAATATCAAATAAGTCCATCCTGTTTAATATATCATTTAAAGCTTGTGTGTCCTCATTTATTTTCATTTTGGATGATCTGTCCATTGGTGAAAGTGTTGTGTTAAAAATCACGTACTGTGATTGTGTTACTGTCTATTTCCCCTTTTATGGCTCTTAGCATTTGCCTTATGTATTGAGGTGCTCCTAGATTGGGTGCATAAATATTTACAATTGTTATATCTTCTTGTATTTATCCTTTGATCACTATATAGTGTCGTTCTTTGTCTCTTGTAATAGTCTTTATTTTAAAGTCTATTTTGTTTGATATGAGAATTTCTACTCCAGCTTTCTTTTGATTTCCATTTGCATGGAATATCTTCTTCCATCCCCTCCCTTTCAGTCTGTATGTGTCCCTAGGTCTGCAGTGGGTCTCCTGTAGACAGCATATATATGGGTCTTATTTTTGTATCCATTCAGCCAGTCTTTGTCTTTTGGTGGGAGCGTTTAATCCATTTACATTTAAGGTAATTATCGATATGTATATTTCTCTTACCATTTTCTTAATTGTTTTGGGTTTGTTATTGTAGGTCTTTTCCTTCTCTTGTGTTTCCTGTCTAGAGAAGTTCCTTTAGCATTTGTTGTAAAGCTGGTTTGGTGGTGCTGAATTTTCTTAGCTTTTTCTTATCTGTAAAGGTTTTAATTTTTCTGTTGAATCTGAATGATATCCTTGCTAGGTAGGGTAATCTGGGTTGTAGGTTCTTCCCTTTCATCTCTTTAAATATGTCCTGCCACTCCCTTCTGGCTTACAGAGTTTCTGCTGAAAGATCAGCTGTTAACCTTATGGTGATTCCCTTGTGTGTTATTTGTTGTTTTTCCCTTGCTGCTTTTAATATTTTTTCTTTGTATTTATTTCTGTTAGTTTGATTAATATGTGTCTTGGTGTTTTCTCCTTGGATTTATCCTGTATGGGACTCTCTGCGCTTTCTGGAGTTGATTGACTATTTCCTTTCCCATATTAGGGAAGTTTCAATTATAATCACTTCAAATATTTTCTCAGTCCCTTTCTTTTTCTCATCTTCTTCTGGTACCCCTATAATTTGAATGTTGGTGCATTTAATGTTGTCCTAGAGGTCTCTATAACTGTCCTCAATTCTTTTCATTCTTTTTTTTTTTTTACTCTGCTCTGCAGTAGTTATTTCCAGTATTTTATCTTCCAGGTCTCTTATCCGTTCTTCTGCCTCAGTTATTCTGCTATTTATTCCTTGTAGAGAATTTTTAATTTCATGTCCTGTGTTGTTCATCATTGTTTGTTTGCTCTTTAGTTCTAGGTTCTTGTCAAAATGTTTCTTGTATTTTCTCCATTCTATTATCCAGGGTTTTGGATCATTTTTACTATCATCACTCTGAGTTCTTTTTCAGGTAGACTGCCTATTTCCTCTTCATTTGTTTGGTCTGGTGGGTGTTTACGTTGCTCCTTCATCTGCTGTGTGTTTCTCTGTCTTCTTATGTTTCTTACCTTCTTTTTGGGGGGTCTCCTTTTTGCAGACTGCAAGTTTGTAGTTACTGTTGTTTTTGGTTTCTGCCCCCCACTGGCTAGTGGGTTTTGTAGGCTTCTTAGTGGAAGGGACTAGTGCCTGTGTTATGGTGGATGAGGCTGGATCTTGTCTTTCTGGTGGGCAGGACTGCATCTGGTGGTGTGGTTTGGTGTGTCTGTGACCTTATTATGATTTTAGGCGGCCTCTCTACTAATGGGTGGGGTTGTGTCCCTGCCTTGTTAGTTGTTTGGCTTGGGGTGTCCAGCACTGGAGCTTGCTGGTTGTTGAGGGGAGCTGGGTCTTAGCATTGGGAAGGACATCTCTGGGATAGCTCTAACCATTTGATATTACATGGAGCCAGGAGTTCGCTGGTGGACCAATGTCCTGAACTCGGCTCTCCCACCTCAGAGGCATGGTCCTGACACCCAGCCAGAGCACGAAGACCCTGTCAGCCATGTGGCTTAGAAGAAAAGGGAGAAAAAAAAAATAAATAAATAAAATAAAAAGAAATAAAGCTTTATTAAAATAATAAAAATTATTAAAAATAAATAAATTAAAAAGTAATTAAAAAAAGAAGAAAGAAAGAAAGAAGAGAGCAACCAAACAAAAAAACAAATCCACCAATGATAAGAAGTGCTAAAAACTATATTTAAAATAAAGGGAAAAAAGGACAGACAGAACCCTAGGATAAATGTTAAAAGCAAGCTATACACACAAAATCACACAAAGAAGCATACACATACACACTCACAAAAAGAGAAAAAGGAAAAAAGTGTATATATATATTAAAAAACAAAGGAAGAGAGCAACGAAATCAATAAACAAATCTATCAATGATAATAAACTCTAAATACTAAACTAAGATAAACATAAAACCAGAAAGCAGTCAGTCGCATACAGCAAACCCCAAGTCTACAGTTGCTCCCAAAATCTATTGCCTCAATTTTGGGATGATTTGTTGTGTATTCAGATATTCCACAGATGCAGGGTACATCAAGTTGATTGTGGAGATTTAATCCACTGCTCCTGAGGCTGCTGGAAGAGATTTCCCTTTCTCTTCTTTGTTCGCACAGCTCCTGGGGTTCAGCTTTGGATTTGGCCCCGCCTCTGCATGTAGGTCGCCTGTGGGCGTCTGTTTTTCACTCAGACAGGATGGGGTTAAAGAGCAGCTGATTAGGGGCCTCTGGCTCACTCAGGCCAGGGGGAGGGAGGGGCATGGGATATGGGGTGAGCCTGCATTGGCAGAGGCCGGTGTGACGTTGCACCAGCCTGAGGCGTGCCATGCGGTCCCGGGGAAGTTGTCCCTGGGTCACGGGACCCTGGCAGTGGCGGGCTGCACAGGCTCCTGGGAGGGGAGGTGTGGATAGTGACCTGTGCTTGCACACAGGCTTTTTGGTGGCTGCAGCAGCAGCCTTAGCATCTCATGCCCGTCTCTGGTGTCCGTGCTGAAAGCCGTGGCTCGCGCCCATCTCTGGAGCTCGTTTATGCTGTGCTCTGAATCCCCTCTCCTCGCGCACCACAAAACAATGGTCCCTTGCCTCTTAGGCAGGTCCAGACTTTTTCCTGGACTCCCTCCTGGCTAGCTCCTTCAGGCTGTTGTCACACAGCCAACCCCAGTCCTCTCCCTGGGATCTGACCTCCAAAGCCCAAGCCTCAGCTCCCAGCCCCTGCCCGCCCACCCTGGTGGGCGAGCAGACAAGCCTCTCAGGCTGGTGAGTGCTGTTCAGCACCGATCCTCTCTGCGGGAGTCTCTCCACTTTGCCCTCTGCACCCCTGTTGCTGCGCTCTCCTCCGTCGCTCAGAAGCTTCCCCCCTGCCATCTCCCGTCTCCACCAGTGAAGGGGCTTCCTAGTGTGTGGAAACCTTTCCTCCTTCACAGCTTCCTCCCAGAGGTGCAGGTTCCATCCCTATTCTTTTGTCTCTGTTTTTTCTTTTGCCCTACCTGGGTATTTGGGGAGTTTCTTGCCTTTTCAGAGGTCTGAGGTCTTCTGCTAGCGTTCAATAGGTGTTCTGTAGGAGTTGCTCCACACGTAGATGTGTTTCTGATGTATTTGTGGGGAGGAAGGTGATCTCCACGTCTTACTCCTCCGCCATCTTGAAGGTCTCCCAGTATGACACATTTTTTTTTTTTTTTTTTTTTTTTTCATGGTACTTGGGCCTCTCACTGTTGTGGCCTCTCCCGTTGTGGAGCACAGGCTCCGGATGCGCAGCCTCAGCAGCCATGGCTCATAGGCCCAGCCGCTCTGCGGCATGTGGGATCCTCCCGGACCGGGGCACGAACCCGTGTCCCCTGCATCGGCAGGCGGACTCTCAACCACTGCGCCACCAGGGAAGCCCATGACACATTTTTGAATCAACTGTATTGAGTGATAATTTACATTAAATTGCACTTATTTTTGTTGTACAGTTTGTAAGTTGTGACAAATATATTCTCCTTGTAACCTACACCAAATATAGATCTATGGTCTTTGACTTTGACCCTTACTTCATGCCTTATATAAAAATTAGCTCAAAATGAACAAAAAGTCAACAGCTAAAAGTAGAAAACATCCAGAAAAAAAAATAGAAGAAAATCATTGTGATCTTGTGTTACATAAAGATTTCCTAGGGAGAAACAAGCAATACTGTTAAGGAAAACATTAAAAATTGGACTTAATCAAATTAAAACTCTTGCTCTTCAGAAGTTACCACTGAGAAAATGAAAAGTTAGAGAAAATATTTGCACTATGTATATCTGACAAAAGACTGGTATCCAGAATATACAAAGAGCTTTTATAACTCAATAATAGAACAAATAACCTAACTAAAAATGAGCAAAAGCTTGAAAAAGGCACTTTATAAATGAAGACACATAATCTGAAGAGATGCTTAACATCATCAGAAATCAGAGAAATGCAAATTAAATCCATAATGAGATACTATTGCACATCCACTAGAGTGGATAAAGTTAAAAAAACTAGCCACGGTAAGTGTGGGAGAGGATGTAGAACAATGAAAACTCTCATAGGTGGCTGGTGGAAGTGTAAAATTGTACAGCAACTTTCGAAAAGCTTTGACGTTTCTTAGAAATTTAGATATACTCTTACTATGTGACCCTATGATTTTTCTCCTAGGTGTTAGAAAAGAAGAAGTATATCCAAACAAAGACTTGTACACAAATATTCACAGTAACTTTATTGACAATAACCAAAAAGTAGAAATGATCCCGAAGTTCAATAGAACAGCTTCTGAGTGTAAAGTAATCAATAAATAGTATGATTTCCCCTTCTTCATTTCTAATTATTCTGTGGTCATAAAAGCAGACAAAATCATGAATTATTCAACTAGATGTTATTTTATTGTCTTTAGGAATTGTATTATTTGATCAGACAGGAAGGGAGAAAAAAACACAATATTCCATCAAATTCAATAGTCTTTAGATTTAGAGTGGGAGATATTTAAATATCAGATAAGTGAAGTAATGTGATATAAAATCAATTGATGTAGCAACCCGGGCAGGTTTCATAGACCTCTGTTATAGATGAGCTACAACATTCAGTGACAGTAAGGGATATGAGCTAAAAAACAACTTCTTTTTCTTTTCTTAAAAAATAACTTAGCTCCTTTTATGGACTATAACTAGGACTCAGTATGTTTCATCATTTTCAGCAAAAGGAAGGAAATCAGCATACTAGACCAACTCTCTGGGTATGATGCAACCTCAACAACTAAGAAGGTAAGCCTTCAGTTTGTTTGAAATAGCGTAATTGTTTCCTTGGTGGGTAAGCATCTGTATCAGTGTACTATTGGTGCTGTGACAAGTTTCTACAGAGTCAGTTGCTGAAAACAACACAAATTTATTATCTTATAGTTTTAGAAGTCAGAAGTTCAAGGTAAGTTTCATTGGGCTAAAAGCAAAGTGTTGATAGGATTAAATTCCTCCTGGAAGTTCCAGGGGAGAATCCCTTTCCTTACCTTTTCCAGCCTCTAGAGGCTGCCAGCATTTCTTCACTTGTGGTCCCCTTTCATGTTCAAAGCCAGTCATCTCCTCACTGTAACCTCTGCTTCAGTAATCACGTCTCCTTCTCTGATTCTCCCACTTTTATCTATCCTTTCTAAGGACGCTTGTGATAAAATTGGGCCCACCTGGTTAATCCAGAATAATCTAGCTCAAAGCCTTAATTTAATCATAACTGCAAACTTTCTTTGCCATGTAGGGTAATATATTCATAGGGTCCAGAGATTAGGATGTGGTCATCTTTGGAGACCATTATGTAACTTATTACAACATATTTTTTTTTATTATTAATTAATTAATTTATTTTTGGCTGTGTTGGGTCTTCGTTTTCTGTGCGAGGGCTTTCTCCAGTTGCAGCAAGTGGGGGCCACTCTTCATCACGGTGCGCAGGCCTCTTACTATCGTGTCCTCTCTTGTTGTGGAGCACAAGCTCCAGACACGCAGGCTCAGTAGTTGTGGCTCACGGGCCCAGTTGCTCCATGGCATGTGGGATCTTCCCAGACCGGAGCACGAACCCGTGTTCCCTGCATTGGCAGGCAGATTCTCAACCAATGCGCCACCAGGGAAGCCCTACAGCATCTTTTAACCATGGCAAAATTTATATGTAGTTAAGGAGAAAAATGTTCAAGAAAATCATACATTATTTATGGGTTTTTTTGTGTTGAGAAATCTAAGCATATTTGGTACTTCAGTTACTTGAAATATTTAACAGATTTTCACCTTTTAGAGTAGTAAGTCAGTCTTACACATCCAACTTAAAATGTGCTATTGAGTAATTGATTTAAATTTGTGACTTTAAATTGAAATCTCACCAATTTATAAATAGTATCAGAACATTTAGTAGAATATTACATAAGCCCTACTGGATTTTAAAGAATTACTTATATACTTGGGAAAATTTATTCAGCCAGAGAATTAAAAAGTATTTAAAGGGTAATAAGATATATTTATGAATTCAGTTTAAGTGACTAATGAAGTTAAATTAACAAAATTTATAAATTGGAACACATATTAATTAAAGCCTTCCTTAAAATGGATCACTAAAATTTGCTACACTTAAATACAATCATGATATTTGTAAGTTAGGCTTATAAGTTTAAGGAAAAATTTGGTTTTAAAATATGTAACTTTAGTAATTAAAGCGTATTTTTAAAAGAGCAGATTCTTAATAATCCTTGTGTGGTATGTGCATGTGTATGTATAAATAAAAGCCATCTGAACATCAAAATGATGTTTTCTCTACCTATAGGCTGACATTTCTCATAATGTTTTGCACTCTCTTGCTAAGGATTATTTCCAGAATAATTTTGAGGGTCTTATAGCAAAATGAGATCCATATTGTATAGTTGGGTAATTAGAACCATTAGGTTTCCAAGAAAAGAGACAGGGAAATTAGTTAATCAGGGGTACTCTATTCTTGGTAAAAAATATGTAAACTATTAATTCTTTGAATAAGAAATGAAATCTATGTTCATTATCATTACAATTGGGGATAAGGTAGAGGATCATATCAATGGCACTGTGTAAATTTGCTGGTTTTCATAATACATACTGAAAAACAAAAGAAAATTTATTAAAACTAACTTCTTCATCTGAAACATTAGGTCAGTGAAGATTTTTTAAAAAGTGGGAATAAAAGTATTTGTTGGAAAAATGCCATCCTTTGCAGTTTGTTTAAATAAAATATATTTATTCAGTATGACTTAATTTCCCAAGGTAATTTCATCTGAATTTATGCCACTACAATTAAATATTTCCTAGTGCCTGAGTACTAATATATAGTCTATAATGATCCCATAGTAGTTGCTCAAGACATAATTTCCTTTGGGGGTCAAATGCTCCTTTGACTTTTTATTCATTCATTCCTTCATTCACTCATTCATTCAATTATTTGTTCACTATTGACCTATTGTGAATTAAATATTTTGATGAATGCTAATGAAACAAAGATAGAAAAGACATGGTCTCTGGTCTCTATGTCCCTGTGTTTTCCTCTAAGCACCAGGAAGTAGGAAAAGGAACCAAAATGATACTTGGAAAATACAGGTGGATAGGATTACTAAAAAAATATAAAAATACGAAGATGACACCAAGTAATAACAACATCTGCATTTATATACATCAATAAGGTCAACAGAGATAGTAATAGATAGCTTGTTTAGTTTTTGGTGGATAAAAACAAAATGATTTTCTTGAACATTGTCTTGGCTAACAATTATTTTTTGTTCGCATGCTTTAAAGCCATATTTGGTTTTTCAAAAGCTCCTTTAAAATTTATTTATGCTGGGCTTCCCTGGTGGCGCAGTGGTTGAGGATCCGCCTGCCGATGCAGGGGACACGGGTTCGTGCCACTGTCCGGGAAGATCCCACATGCTGCGGAGCGGCTAGGCCCGTGAGCCATGGCTGCTGAGTCTGCGCGTCCGGAGCCTGCGCGTCCGGAGCCTGTGCTCCGCAACGGGAGAGGCCACAACAGTGAGAGGCCCGCGTACCACAAAAAAAAAAAAATTTTTTTTTTGTGCTGAATGCTTATATTATTGTACCTTTGTCTATTTGCCCTCTAACCTCCCATGTCCCCAGAAGAGCATCAAAAAAATAAACCTAGAAAAAGAGCATGTAGGCAGTATCCCTTATCTCGACTTACTTTCATTTAGGAAATTGTAGCCAAGTCATTACATTCTGTTTCAGAATTTCTTACAAAGATACATTCATTGTGTAAAATTGTTGCTTCATGATTTTGAACCTAAGACAAAAAGCAGCTTTCAATTCTTGATTATAGCTTCTCAAAAGGTACAGTATAATTAATGTTGAAGGAACGATTATATTCCAAGTCCTTGTTTCACATCCATTCAAACTTTCTCTTGGTTTAAGCTTTGGGAATTTTGGTCACATTTGTAGAACAAAGGTGAATTTTGTGGGAGATAGTGAGAAATAAAGGGCAGGGATATTATAATTGCTGTTAATGCACATGAGAATATTTTACACACATTATATTATGTTTGCATTTTGAATGGCTGAAGAGTCTCACTCCTTGATGTTCAACTATTCAGGGAGACATTCTCTGTTTATGTGAATAATTGTTCTCCACCCCAACCCGTCTTTCTGTGTCAGTGCACACAGGTTATTTCCTATCACACATTATTTGTTCACTTACTTAGTCTGGGTCCTTCTACTTGGAAAATTAGCTCCATGAAGCAGTGGCCTCTTCTCTTCTGATACATAACAAACATTCAAAATATATACGTTGAATGAGTAAATGGATGAACAAATAAGCAAATCACTCCATTTCCAAACTAAAAAAAATTAAGGTGGTACAATTTGAGGTATTTGATAATGGTTTTAAAAAATTATCAACCACAGGCAGGCCAAATATTTTTCTCATTTTTTTGTTTGTTTCTCAAAGATTTTTGGCAAAGGTTATTTTGGAATAATCTGAAAATTAATGACTATTTTCCATACTTTATCCAGAAGGCTTGCATTTCAAGTCTTGCAAATTGTTTTTTAGTTGCTTTCTCCAGTGTTAAATGGTATATACATGTTTAAACAGGGCATTTGACCTGACCAACCATCCCACGATAATTTAAGTTCTTTGAGAGCTAGAAGTTGATCTGTTATTCATTGCCATGTTTCAGCTCCACAACAATGTATGGCACATAGTAGGTACTCAGTAAATACTTGTTTGAATTACTAAGCAATAGTTATATGGGTGCAATGAGGCAGTCATCATGACATGGAAGCCAGGACTAGATGGTATACTGGAATACTTATAGGAGAACAGATCCTAGACAGGGAAAATAAGACTTGAGGATTATTTAATTACCAAGTTCAGGAAGAATTGGGATGGCAAAAATCCAGGTAGATAAGTAAAGAGGTGAAAGTTAGACTGACAGTTGTGGTCAAGATAGTAAAATTTGAATTCCAAGAGATAGAGAAGTCTGATCTAGGAACCTGCAACTAGAGGACAGTAATATGAACTTGACTCTAAAATATCATCTGTTTTAGTGAGCAACATCTTTACCTGCTGAGGTCATGGGTATTTAAGTTGACATGTCTGTAGATAAAATGAGGGATCTGGTCAAGAGCAGGTGAAAGAGTTATTCTTGAAGCTGGATTTTAACACAGCAACTCTGTGTAAAGATGACCAAAGATTGGCTGGGGCAGATTAGGTTAAAAAAAAAATACTGGGTTTTTTCTGACTTTTACACACTTATATTAATACCACTTATGATTTTTTGTATGTTATATTTCCTGGTAGTGAATAATTGTTAAATATGGTCATTAAACCACTTAGAATTAACAAAATAATCTCAGGGCAATAAAAATGCATGTTATAATGCCTGAGTAGTTTTCTTGTCCCGCTGAGTTCATCAGAAAAGAGAGAGAGATGGAAAAGATGGATTGCAGCATGAGGGAAGTGGAGACCACAGACAAGAAGAATGACTGGTTGCCCAGCTGAGGTGGACATAGTATCAAGAGAATGGTGACTGAGGCTGTCACTGTGGTTTCCTGCTCATACCTCCTCTGTCTACCCAAGAAGTCACCTGCAGAGAGTTTCTATACATCTTTAAGGCTTCTGGAATCTTTCTACCTAAAGGCATTTTCTCAGCTAAGGAGCATGCTCAGCCTGGGCATTGGGCAGGAGGGAAGTGCCAGGGACTTAAGAAGGAAGGATAGAAGTTCACAGACAAATATCTCATGTTCTTCTCTCTTCAGTGGGACAGTTCTGTGGCATGTTCTACATTGTTTGTGATGATACGCTGCAGGATTGAGCCTCAGTGTCCCATGGTAACTATTTATCAACACACTCTTTTTTTTTTTTTTTTTTTTAAACATCTTTATTGGGGTATAATTGCTTTACAATGGTGTGTTAGTTTCTGATTTACAACAAAGTGAATCAGCTATACATATACATATGTTCCCATATGTCTTCCCTCTTGCGTCTCCCTCCCTCCCACTCTCCCCATCCCACCCTTCCAGGCTGTCACAAAGCACCGAGCTAATATCCCTGTGCCTTGTGGCTGCTTCCCCCCAGCTATCTACCTTACTACGTTTGTTAGTGTGTATATGTCCATGACTCTCTCTCGCCCTGTCAAAACTCACCCCTCCCCCTCCCCATACCCTCAAGTCCGTTCTCCAGTAGGTCTGCGTCTTTATTCCTATCTTACCCCTAGGTTCTTCATGACATTTTTTTCCCTTAAATTCCATATATATGTGTTAGCATACGGTATTTGTCTTTTTCTTTCTGACTTACTTCACTCTGTATGACAGATTCTAGGTCTATCCATCTCATTACAAATAGCTCAATTTCATTTCTTTTTAAGGCTGAGTAATATTCCATTGTGTATATGTGCCACATCTTCTTTATCCATTCATCCGATGATGGGCGCTTAGGTTGTTTCCATGTCCTGGCTATTGTAAATAGAGCTGCAATGAACATTTTGGTACATGACTCTCTTTGAATTTTGGTTTTCTCAGGGTATATGCCAAGTAGTGGGATTGCTGGGTCATATGGTAATTCTATTTGTAGTTTTTTAAGGAACCTCCATACTGTTCTCCACAGTGGCTGAACCAATTCACATTCCCACCAGCAGTGCAAGAGTGTCCCCTTTTCTCCACACCCTCTCCAGCATTTATTGTTTCTTGATTTTTTGATGATGGCCATTCTGACTGGTGTCAGATGATATCTCATTGTAGTTTTGATTTGCATTTCTCTAATGATTAATGATGTTGAGCATTCTTTCATGTGTTTGTTGGCATTCTGTATATCTTCTTTGGAGAAATGTCTATTTAGGTCTTCTGCCCATTTTTGGATGGGGTTGTTTGTATTTTTGTTATTGAGCTGCATGAGCTGCTTGTAAATTTTGGAGATTAATCCTTTGTCAGTTGCTTCATTTGCAAATGTTTTCTCCCATTCTGAGGGTTGTCTTTTGGTCTTGGTTATGGTTTCCTTTGCTGTGCAAAAGCTTTGAAGTTTCATTAGGTCCCATTTGTTTATTTTTGTTTTTATTTCCATTACTCTAGGAGGTGGGTCAGAAAGGATCTTGCTGTGATTTATGTCATAGAGTGTTCTTCCTATGTTTTCTTCTAAGAGTTTGATAGTTTCTGGCCTTACATTTAGGTCTTTAATCCATTTTGAGCTTATTTTTGTGTATGGTGTTAGGGAGTGATCTAATCTCATACTTTTACATGTACCTGTCCAGTTTTCCCAGCACCATTTATTGAAGAGGCTGTCCTTTCTCCACTGTACATTCCTGCCTCCTTTATCAAAGATAAGGTGTCCATATGTGCGTGGGTTTATCTCTGGGCTTTCTATCCTGTTCCACTGATCTATCTTTCTGTTTTTGTGCCAGTACCATACTGTCTTGATTACTGTTGCTTTGTAATATAGTCTGAAGTCAGGGAGCCTTATTCCTCCAGCTCCTTTTTTCGTTCTCAAGATTGCTTTGGCTATTCGGGGTCTTTTGTGTTTCCATACAAATTGCGAAATTTTTTGTTCTAGTTCTGTGAAAAATGCCAGTGGTAGTTTGATAGGGATTGCATTGAATCTGTAGATTGCTTTGGGTAGTAGAGTCATTTTCACAATGTTGATTCTTCCCATCCAAGAACATGGTATATCTCTCCATCTATTTGTATCATCTTTAATTTCTTTCATCAGTGTCTTATAATTTTCTGCATACAGGTCTTTCGTATCCTTAGGTAGGTTTATTCCTAGATATTTTATTCTTTTTGTTGCAATGGTAAATGGGAGTGTTTTCTTGATTTCACTTTCAGATTTTTCATCATTAGTATATAGGAATGCCAGAGATTTCTGTGCATTAATTTTGTATCCTGCTACTTTACCAAATTCATTGATTAGCTCTAGTAGTTTTCTGGTAGCATCTTTAGGATTCTCTATGTATAGTATCATGTCATCTGCAAACAGTGACAGCTTTACTTCTTCTTTTCCAATTTGGATTCCTTTTATTTCCTTTTCTTCTCTGATTGCTGTGGCTAAAACTTCCAAAACTATGTTGAATAAGAGTGGTGAGAGTGGGCAACCTTGTCTTGTTCCTGATTTTAGTGGAAATGCTTTCAGTTTTTCACCATTGAGGATGATGTTTGCTGTGGGCTTGTCATATATGGCTTTTATTATGTTTAGGAAAGTTCCCTCTATGCCTACTTTCTGGAGGGTTTTTATCATAAATGGGTGTTGAATTTTGTCGAAAGCTTTCTCTGCATCTATTGAGATGATCATATGGTTTTTCTCCTTCAATTTGTTAATATAGTTTATCACATTGATAGATTTGCGTATATTGAAGAATCCTTGCATTCCTGGAATAAACCCCACTTGATCATGGTGTATGATCCTTTTAATGTGCTGTTGGATTCTGTTTGCTAGTATTTTGTTGAGGATTTTTGCATCTATGTTCATCAGTGATATTGGCCTGTAGTTTTCTTTCTTCGTGACATCCTTGTCTGGTTTTGGTATCAAGGTGATGGTGGCTTCGTAGAAGGAATTTGGGAGTGTTCCTCCCTCTGCTATATTTTGGAAGAGTTTGAGAAGGATAGGTGTTAGCTCTTCTCTAAACGTTTGATAGAATTCACCTGTGAAGCCATCTGGTCCTGGGCTTTTGTTTGTTGGAAGGTTTTTAATCACAGTTGCAATTTCAGTGCTTGTGATTGGTCTGTTAATATTTTCTATTTCTTCCTGATTCAGTCTTGGCAGGTTGTGCATTTCTAAGAATTTGTCCATTTCTTCCAGATTGTCCATTTTATTGGCATAGAGTTGCTTGTAGTAATCTCTCATGATTTTTTTTATTTCTGCAGTGTCAGTTGTTACTTCTCCTTTTTCATTTCTAATTCTATTGATTTGAGTCTTCTCCCTTTTTTTCTTGATGAGTCTGGCTAGTGGTTTATCTATTTTGTTTATCTTCTCAAAGAACCAGCTTTTAGTTTTATTGATCTTTGCTATTGTTTCCTTCATTTCTTTTTCATTTATTTCTGATCTGATTTTTATGATTTCTTTCCTTCTGCTAGCTTTGGGGTTTTTTTGTTCTTCTTTCTCTAATTGCTTGAGGTGCAAGGTTAGGTTGTTTATTCGAGATGTTTCCTGCTTCTTAAGGTGGGCTTGTATTGCTATAAACTTCCCCCTTAGAACTGCTTTTGCTGCATCCCATAGGTTTTGGGTCGTTGTGTCTCCATTGTCATTTGTTTCTAGGTATTTTTTTATTTCCTCTTTGATTTCTTCAGTGATCACTTCATTATTAAGTAGTGTATTGTTTAGCCTCCATGTGTTTGTATTTTTTACAGATCTTTTCCTGTAATTGATATCTAGTCTCATGGCGTTGTGGTCGGAAAAGATACTTGATACAATTTCAGTTTTCTTAAATTTACCAAGGCTTGATTTGTGACCCAAGATATGATCTATCCTGGAGAATGTTCCATGAGCACTTGAGAAAAATGTGTATTCTGTTGTTTTTGGATGGAGTGTCCTATAAATATCAATTAAGTCCATCTTGTTTAATGTATCATTTAAAGCTTGTGTTTCCTTATTTATTTTCATTTTGGATGATCTGTCCATGGGTGAAAGTGGGGTGTTAAAGTCCCCTACTATGAATGTGTTACTGTTGATCTCCCCTTTTATGGTTGTTAGTATTTGCCTTATGTATTGAGGTGCTCCTATGTTGGGTGCATAAATATTTACAATTGTTATATCTTCTTCTTGGATCGATCCCTTGATCATTATGTAGTGTCCTTCTTTGTCCCTTTTAATAGTCCTTATTTTAAAGTCTATTTTGTCTGATATGAGAATTGCTACTCCAGCTTTCTTTTGGTTTCCATTTGCATGGAATATCTTTTTCCATCCCCTTACTTTCAGTCTGTATGTGTCTCTAGTTCTGAAGTGGGTCTCTTGTAGACAGCATATATAAAGGTCTTGTTTTTGTATCCATTCAGCCAATCTGTGTCTTTTGGTGGGAGCATTTAGTCCATTTACATTTAAGGTAATTATCGATATGTATGTTCCTATTTCCATTTTATATATTGTTTTGGGTTCGCTACTATAGGTCATTTCCTTCTCTTGTGTTTCGTGTCTAGAGAAGTTCCTTTAGCATTTGTTGTAAAGCTGGTTTGGTGGTGCTGAACTCTCTCAGCTTTTGCTTGTCTGTAAAGGTTTTAATTTCTCCATCAAATGTGAATGAGATCCTTGCTGGGTAGAGTAGTCTTGGTTGCAGGCTATTCTCCTTTATCACTTTCAGTATGTCCTGCCACTCCCTTCTGGCTTGTAGGGTTTCTGCTGAGAGGTCCGCTGTTAACCTTATGGGGATTCCCTTGTGTGTTATTTGTTGTTTTTCCCTTGCTGCTTTTAATATGCTTTCTTTGTATTTAATTTTTGACAGTTTGATTAATATGTGTCTTGGCGTGTTTCTCCTTGTATTTATCCTGTATGGGACCCTCTGTGCTTCCTGGACTTGATTAACTATTTCCTTTCCCATATTAGGGAAGTTTTCAACTATAATCTCTTCAAATATTTTCTCAGTCCCTTTCTTTCTTTCTTCTTCTTCTGGAACCCCTATAATTCGAATGTTGGTGCGTTTCATGTTGTCCCAGAGGTCTCTGAGACTGTCCTCAGTTCTTTTCATTCTTTTTTCTTTATTCTGCTCTGCAGTAGTTATTTCCACTACTTTATCTTCCAGGTCACTTATCCGTTCTTCTGCCTCAGTTATTCTGCTATTGATCCTATCTAGAGTGATTTTAATTTCATTTATTGCATTGTTCATCGTTGCTTGTTTCATCTTTAGTTCTTGTAGGTCCTTGTTAACTGTTTCTTGCATTTTGTCCATTCTACTTCCAAGATTTCGGATCATCCTTACTATCATTATTCTGAATTCTTTTTCAGGTAGATTGCCTATTTCCTCTTCATTTGTTAGGTCTGGTGGGTTTTTATCTTGCTCCTTCATCTGCTGTGTGTTTTTCTGTCTTCTCATTTTGCTTATCTTACTGTGTTTGGGGTCTCCTTTTTGCAGGCTGCAGGTTCGTAGTTCCCGTTGTTTTTGATGTCTGTCTCCAGTGGCTAAGGTTGTTTCAGTGGGTTGTGTAGGCTTCCTGGTGGAGGGGACTAGTGCCTGTGTTGTGCTGGATGAGGCTGGATCTTGTCTCTCTAGTGGGCAGGTTCACGTCTGGTGGTGTGTTTTGGGGTGTCTGTGGCCTTATTATGATTTTAGGCAGCCTCTCTGCTAATGGGTGGGGTTGTGTTCCTGTTTTGCTAGTTGTTTGGCATAGGTTGTCCAGCACTGTGGCTTGCTGGTCGTTGAGTGAAGCTGGGTGCTGGTGTTAAGATGGAGGTCTCTGGGATATTTCCGCCGTTTAATATTATGTGGAGCTGGGAGGTCTCTTGTTGACCTGTGACCTGAAGTTGGCTCTCCTACCTCAGAGGCAGAGCCCTGACTCCTGGCTGGAGCACCAAGAGCCTTTCATCCACACGGCTCAGAATAAAAGGGAGAAAAAGTAGAGAGAATTAGTAGAAGTATGAGGAAAGAAAGAAGGAAAGGAGGAAAGGAAGGAAGGAAGAAAGAAGCAAAGAAGGAAAGAAAGGAGGGAGGGAGGGAGGAAGGAAGGAAGGATGGAAAGAAGGAAAAAAAGACAGAAAGAAAGATGATACAGTAAAAATAAAATAAAGTATAATATAGTTATTGAATTAAAAAATATTTAGAAAAAAAAAAGGGACGGATAGAACCTTAGGACAAATGTTGGAAGCAAAGCTATACAGAGAAAATCTTACACAGAAGCATACACATACACCTTCACAAAAAGAGGTAAAGGGGGAAAAATCATAAATCCTGCTCCCTGAGACCACCTCCTCAATTTGGGGTGATTCGTTGTCTAAAGGAGGGAGGGAAGGAAGGAAAGAAAGAAAGAACGAAGGTAAAGTATAATAAAGTTATTACAATTAAACTTAATTATTAAGAAAAAGAATTTTTAAAAAAAAGTCATGGACGGATAGAGCCCTAGGACAAATGGTGGAAGCTAGAGTATACAGACTAGATGTCACACAGGAGCATACACGTACACCTTCACAAAAAGAGGAAAAGGGAAAAAAATCATAGATTTCGCTCCTAAATTCCACCTCTTCAATTTGGGATCATTCCTTGTCTATTCAGGTATTCCACAGATGCAGGGTATATCAAGTTGATTGTGGAGCTTTAATCCGCTGCTTCTGTGGCTGCTGGGAGAGATTTCCCTTTCTCTTCTTTGTTTTCACAGCTCACAGGAGCTCAGCTTTGGATTTGGCCCTGCCTCTGCGTGTAGGTCGCTGGAGGGCGTCTGTTTTTTCGCTCAGCCAGGACGGGGTTAAAGGAGCCGCTGATTCGGGGCCTCCGGCTCACTCAGGCCGGGGGTTGGGGGATGGGGGTAGGAGGGGCACTACGTGCGGGGCGGGCCTGCAGCTGCAGAGGCAGCGTGACGTTGCGGCAGAGGCCGGCGTGACGTTGCACCAGCCTGAGACCCGCCGTGCGTACTCCCGGGGAAGTTGTCCCTGGATCCCGGGAACCTGGCAGTGGCGGGCTGCACAGGCTCCGCGGAAGAGGGGTGTGGAGAGTGACCTGTGCTCGCACACAGGCCCCTTGGTGGCGGCAGCAGCAGCCTTAGCGTCTCCCGCCCGTCTCTGGGGTCCGCGGTTTTAGCCGCGGCTCGCGCCCGTCTCTGGGGTTTGCGCTTTCAGCCGCGGCTTGCGCCCGTCTCGGGGGCTCGCGCCCTCAGCCGCGGCTCGCGCCCGTCTCTGGGGTTTGCGCTTTCAGCCGCGGCTCGCGCCCGTCTCGGGGGCTCGCGCCCTCAGCCGCGGCTCGCGCCCGTCTCTGGAGTTCCTTTAAGCAGCGCTCTTAAACCCCTCTCCTCGCGCACCAGGAGACAAAGAGGGAAGAAAAAGTCTCTTGCCTCTTCGGCCGGTGCAGGCTTTTCCCCGAACTCCCTCCCGGCTAGTCGTGGTGCACTAACCCCTTCAGGCTATGTTCAAGCCGCCAACCCCAGTCCTCTCCCTGAGCTCCGTCCAAAACCAAAACCCGAGCCTCAGCTCGCAGCCCCGCCCGCCCCGGTGGGTGAGCAGCAAGCCTCTCGGGTTGGTGAGTGCTGGTCGGCACCGATCGTCTGTGCAGGAATCTCCCCGCTTTGCCCTCCGCACCCGTCGCTGTGCACTACTCCGCGGTCCCGAAACTCCCCCCTCTGCCTCCCGCAGTCTCCGCCCGCGGAGGGGCTTCCTAGTGTGTGGAAACTTTTCCTCCTTCACAGCTCCCTCCCACTGGTGCAGGTGCCGTCCTTATTCTTTTGTCTCTGTTTTTTCTTTTGCCCTACCCAGTTACGTGGGGAGTTTCTTGCCTTTTGGGAGGTCTGAGGTCTTCTGCCAGCCTTCAGTAGGAGTTCTGTAGGAGTTGTTCCACGTGTGGATGTATTTCTGGTGTATCCGTGGGGAGGAAGGCGATCTCCGCGTCTTACTCTTCCGCCATCTTCCCCATTTCCTCAACACACTCTTTATTGGCTTTCTTCCTTTCCCTGTCTCATTCCCTCACTCTCTAACTGTGCTTCCTGAGATTATATGCCAGATAAACTACTTGCATCCCAACCCTCATCCTAAAGTCTGCCTTGGGGGAACTAAAACTAAATATCAATAGTAATCACTTAATGGAAAAAGCATAACTATGTTGAACTGTCTTCTAGACACCAGCATATTCTCAATCTTCTAATAACTCAGGCTTATTTCTTATTGATTATGAACTATATCTGAGCATCCTTCCAAATGCTGATGCTATGCCTAAGAGATTACCCATTATAATTATGATCACTGAAGGCTTATCAATCTATCAAGACGTATGTGCCGAATTAGAATGTTCAGTATTAAGGAATACTATTCATTTTAAAAGAGCTAACATTATGCTTTGTGATTTAAATTAGATGAAATTTAGGCATGCAGAATTTAATCAATCTTTTTTTTTTTTTTAAACGAGATTACCAGTTTATTATAAAAGGAAACACCTCAGGAACAGCCAGATGGAAGAGATGCACAGGGCAGGTATGTGGGAAGGGGCACAGAGCTTCCATGCCTTCTAATCAATCTTTATATACATTTCTAGATAATAAATTGCTTGTAAGAGATTAACATTTGCTTAGATTTTATACAGCCTTGACTTAGTTATAAATATGTAACGATTTGTAACCACACAACAGTTAACTTTCGTGTAGTCTTTCTTTACAAATTGGTTCTGAAATAAACATTCGGTTAATTAGATTTTGAAGCCAGATTAGGTAAATTTTTTTAAAAAACAAAATATTTAAAAAATTTCAAAACATGACTAATGGATTTTCATTTTTCAGTGTGTTTTCCATGATTTTCTTGTAATTTCCCTCAAAAGTAATAATACATTAATTTCTTACTTTGTTTCTCTTTTAAAATATAACTGTTTTGCAATAATGGGGACAAAAGTTCCTATCTGTGAAATGGACAAATCGGAAATTTTAACAAATGTGAACAGATTTCCAAAATATTTGAAGTCAAGTGTTGTAGATAGTAATTTCTAAAATTTTCAAGTTCAAGGGCTCCTTCCAATTTAAAAGAAAAAAAGCAGTTTTAGTTTAGTTTTTTTTTTTTTTTTTTTTTTTTTGCGGTACGCGGGCCTCTCACTGTTGTGGCCTCACCCGTTTCGGAGCACAGGCTCCAGATGCGCAGGCTCCAGATGCGCAGGCTCAGCGGCCATGGCTCAAGGGCCCAGCCACTACACGGCATGTGGGATCTTCCTGGACCGGGTCATGAACCCGTGCCCCCTGCATGGGCAGGCGGACTCTCAACCACTGCGCCACCAGGGAAGCCCAGTTTTAGTTTTTGATTGGTAGGGCAGGTGGTAAAATCTACTATAAATTTAGTAACTTATTTAAAAATACTAAAAATTTTTTGCAAGACATTCATTATTTTAGCCCCTAGAGAATACTTTAAAAAAATTGTACTTGGTAGTAACTTCCAGTGGTGTATGGGCCACAGATTGGGAAATGCTACTCTAATCTGCTGGTTCTAAAACATACAACATATCAGAATTGCTTGGGGAGATTATAAAACGTATAGAGTTTTTCTTCTACCCTAGACACATTGAAATTATAGTCTCTGCTTGCGGAGCCCTAATACATATATATTAACCATTTTAGGTTAACCAGGAGATCTAGCACTGGTATTCAGACTAGCAATTTGTACCCACTAGAGAACTTTTTGGCTTTTGCTAGTATATAAATACCCTTTCTCTCCATCCTATTTTTCCCACACGCCAACTTCCTGGTCCTAAACCATTTGCAAATTCCCTTGGGATATTATTCCACAATTAAATGGAAAATATCATCCATCACAATTTCCTTTAACCAGTTTCACATCACAATCATGCCCAAGTTGTAATAGTCAGTGGATTCTAGAGCTCCAGGTTTCTGGTTTCGAGTACTGTGATCATACTCTTTCACCAGAGCTTAAGGCAGCTAAAGATGTATAGGAGATGTGTTTTAGCCTATTCCTTTGAGGTTTTCTCTGAGAAGAAAGAATTTTGGTTTCTTTGAGAGGTAGCCTGGAGCTCAGGAAAGAAGTCTGGCTACAAATACAGATGGGGGGAATCATCAATATCTGGCTCAAACTGTGGATGGGTAAAGCTCACGAAGGATTAAAAGAATAGTGAATCAAGAGCAAAGTAATGAGAAATCTTGGGGGAATTTCAACATTTAGGCAGTGAGCAGAAGTAGAGGATACAGAAAAGTAATTTCCTTATTTCTGAATATTTGGATATTTACTAGTTTTTATTTTTAATTAAATTTTTTTATTTTTAAAAATTGTATACAATATTTAAAGGTTACTTTCCATTTACAGGTATTACAAAATAGTAGCTCTATTCCCTGTGTTGTGCAATACATCCTTGAGCCTATCTTTGAGCACATCTGGTAGTTTGTACCTCCCACTCCCCCACCTCTATGTTGCCCCCCCCACTGATAACTACTAGTTTGTTCTCTATATCTGTGAGTCTGCTTCTTTTCTGTTATATTCCGTAGTTTGTTGTATTTTTTGGATTCCACATATAAGTGATTACATACAGTATTTGTCTTTCTCTGTCTGGCTTATTTCACTTAGCATAATGGCCTCCAAGCCCATTTGTGTTGTTACAAATGGCAAAATTTCATTCTTTTTTATGGCTCAATAGTATTCCATTGTATGTATGTATACCATATCTTCTTTATCCATTCATCTGTTGATGGACAGGTTGCTTCCATATTTTGGCAAGTATAAATAATGCTTCTGTGAACACTGGGGTGCATGTATCTTTTCAAATTCATTTTAAAATTAAAAACATCTTCTCAGTGATTTTAATACTTTAAAATGAGTCATGTTTTTTGTGCAGCACACAGTCAATTTTGGTGAATGCTCCATATGATTTGGAAAGAATGTATATTCAGTTGTTTTCTACTGCATGCCAATTAGGTCAAGTTATTAATCTTTTTGTGTTTGCTGATGAAAAAATTCTCTATTTTGGTCTGAAAATATTTTAATTTTAACTTCTCTGTTGCTGGATATTTTTGTAGTGTATAAAATTTTGGTTAACAGTTATCTTCTGTCAGCATGTTAGAGCCTTTTATTGTTTTCTGGCTTCCACAGTGTCTGTTGGAAAATCAACAGAGCATGTCTCAGATACTCAAATTCTGCCTGCCTTGGTTGATGTCCTGTACCTTTAATCAGCTATGATTTCAATATTTCTCTACAGTTGGGTGGGGGTATTGGCAGGAGATTGGTGGGCTAACTCTAAGCTGCTCTATCATAACTGGAAGTGGGACTATATTTTTGTTATCACCATAGTCAGCAAATTTATAGTATTTCATTCATGTATAGGAATTGAAAAGGGAGCTTGGTGTAAGTGGTTTGGGAAGAGAAACGTGATGGAGTTGACTGATTTGAAGTCAGTTCTATGCTGTAATTTCCCGAGGCTTTGTTGGCAACTGTGTACATGCTGGGGAGGGTAGTCTTCAGGAGAATATGGGTTCCCATGTGAGAAATGATATATTGAGAGTCTGAATAATCTTGAGGATGTGCTAAAGACACATCAGTTTTTATATGAGAAAAGTAATATATCACAATGAAGTATTCTACCTCTGAAATAAAGTTATGGTTCAAAATAGACTAAAATATGGAATGATTTTAATCACTTGGAGGAATGCAAGAACAGGACATTTATTTGTCATTGATGTTAGGAATATTCTTCAAGGTGTCGAGAAACCTGATATTTCACACATAGAGAAGAATTATAATGTTCACATACCATGTGGCCCTACAGTGAAGAAAGCTAATGTTAAGTACATATAGTTCATTGGTTTTGAATTTTTATAATCAGCCTATAACGAAAGCATGATGAAAGCCCATCATGGTTTAAAAATTCGTTTAAATACAAAAAAAATGGACAGTGTAAAAGTCAAAAGTGAAAGTATAACTTGCAGAAGGAGGAAAATAGAGAGGGAATGTGGGGAAGGAAGGATTTATGTACTACATCATCATTTTACATAGAAAAGACTCAAATGATACTGGAATTTTAAAAAAGTCTAAATGCATTATTAAATTTACCACGTTACCTAACCAAAAGTTTTAAAATAATAATTTGTCTATCAGATATTGCAGGATAAGAGGAGGAGGAATGGAGACATTGCAAGTGCATTTGATCCTTCTATTTTATAACAGGAATTCATTAGATATTACATGAAGTTATAAAATACGAATGGCATAAGCATATTATCTAAAGTCACGCAGTAGCTGTATGAGGAATTCAAACCAAAAATAATTGAGAGAGGTTTACTCTGCAGGGTGAGGTGGGATGGATAAGGAATAAGGAAGGAGAAATTTGGGTCTCTATGTAAATTCTGATTATTTTATCACCTTGTGCTTATGTCATTTTAATAACAATTTAAAAGTATCCATAAAAATACCATCTGAAGATACCATAGCTTTCTCATGTGATAACTTCAATAAAGCAAGCTAAAACTTTTCTGTTTTAATATCAAGCTTGAGCCAAAAGGATTCTGGGATTGGAGTGAAGAGGAGACTTAAGGAGGGACAAGATTCTTTATGTCTCTGACAGAGGGAACATGTGAAATGAGAGTGAGAATGCAATATAGAGGGTAAGAGACTGCTAGCGAGAGAAGGTGATAAACTAACTTGATGAATAAATACATGAAGTAAAGATTTAATTCCTTTTAACATCTTTGGGTTGTTAAGACTGTTTCTTTGAATGAGATTCAGCAGAGCCAAGATTACAAAGAACCACTGGTTATATTTTGAATACACATATTTTGTTATGAATTTATTTTTTCTCAATTTATTTTCTCTCAATTTATTTTCTTAACATTTCTCCTTACATTCACATTATCATTATTTTTATCAAATGATTCTTCTTCTCTCTAAACTATTATTTTCTGAAATTCCCATTCTATCTGAGTTCATATTTCATTCCAATGCCAAACGTATTTTAGTAAAATACCTCTTTTATTATAGTAATTCCTTGTTCAGGAATTCAAACTGACTTTGTACTGTGTAATGCATTCAGAAAAGCATTGCCATATAATTTATTACTAATAATGAATTACACTGAGAAAATAGGCATGAAGTGGGGGATGTCTTGGACAACGTGAGATATATATGGTCACCCTTGCTTTTAATCTATGATTATCTGCAGGATTTTCTTTATCAACGACTTTTCTCCTCGCTTGGAATTCATCCCTGCCATCTCTCTCTGTCTCTCTCTGTCTCTCTCTGTCCCTGTCTCTCTCTCTCTCTCCATCCTAATTTTCCGGAATAAGAAATCCTCCCTAATGCTTTCCTAACTGTTTGGTTCACACCTCCTCTCTTAAAAATTTAGTCCCTGTTGCATCACATAGTACTTCATTAAAGAAGTCTTATATTGCTTTCCCACTGTTCTGCAGAAACGATTCCTGCTTTCTCAGAATCATAAACTCCTTGACAACAGAGGTTGTTAAATCCTGTGTCAGTCAAGGCCCCAGAAAGAAATAGTCAGTCATTCATACTGGGAAAATGTAAGATTTTCATGAAGCGGCTCTTTGCAAAGGTGTGGGCAACAAACTCAAAGGGATGGCACTGCATCCTGGGGCTATAACAAAAGGGGAATGTATTGCAAGTACCCTGGCTTGAGGGGGCAAGTAGAGGGAGCTGTTCTCAGAGCCCAGACAGTAGCTATGACTGGCAGAGGGACACAGCTACTTGGAGAGAGGCCAGAGTAATAAGTACCCAGATCTTATTCTTCTACCTCTGTGATGCTATTTTCCCCCATTCCCCCAAATATTAGTTCCTACATGGATTGATCAACTGGCCAATCCTATCATCCTGGTATGACAGCGAGGGTTACTGCTCTCCCCACAGCCCTCAAATGAAGCATCAGGAATTGTTCTCAGCCATCCATATCCTTTCATCTGTCAGTTCTTTTCCATTTTTGGGAGGGGTTTTTATAACATTTTTCACATCACAAAGCAGAATATAGGACTCAGAATAGATAATCCATAAATAGGTGTTGACAGATTGTTGATCTGATATCAAGTTTTGACATTTAATTTAATGATTTTTAAATGTTAATTGGTATTTTTCTTTTTCTTGTTTTCTGCAAAAACAAACAAAAATACTACATAATTTCCCAGCTCTCACAATTAATATTTTATTACTAAAGGTAAAAGAATGAATCCACTTTTAGAGTTATTTATTTCTTGTTTCCTCTCACTGTTGATTGGTCTATTTGAAAAAAACAAAAGCTCAGTGTTAGCATACACTGTAGAGTTTACAAATCACTTTAATATATATCATCTTTTTGCGTCTTCAGCTCTTATTTTTGAGTTCACTATAAATAATTTTCTTTAGCCATGTTTCATATCATTTTTTTTTTTTTTTTTTTTTAAACATCTTTATTGGGGTATAATTGCTTTACAATGGTGTGTTAGTTTCTGCTTTATAACAAAGTGAATCAGCTATACATACACACATGTTCCCATATGTCTTCCCTCTTGCGTCTCCCTCCCTCCCACTCTCCCCATCCCACCCTTCCAGGCTGTCACAAAGCACCGAGCTAATATCCCTGTGCCTTGCGGCTGCTTCCCCCCAGCTATCTACCTTACTACGTTTGTTAGTGTGTATATGTCCATGACTCTCTCTCGCCCTGTCAAAACTCACCCCTCCCCCTCCCCATACCCTCAAGTCCGTTCTCCAGTAGGTCTGCGTCTTTATTCCTATCTTACCCCTAGGTTCTTCATGACATTTTTTTCCCTTAAATTCCATATATATGTGTTAGCATACGGTATTTGTCTTTTTCTTTCTGACTTACTTCACTCTGTATGACAGACTCTAGGTCTATCCATCTCATTACAAATAGCTCAATTTCATTTCTTTTTAAGGCTGAGTAATATTCCATTGTGTATATGTGCCACATCTTCTTTATCCATTCATCCGATGATGGGCGCTTAGGTTGTTTCCATGTCCTGGCTATTGTAAATAGAGCTGCAATGAACATTTTGGTACATGACTCTTTTTGAATTTTGGTTTTCTCAGGGTATATGCCAAGTAGTGGGATTGCTGGGTCATATGGTAATTCTATTTGTAGTTTTTTAAGGAACCTCCATACTGTTCTCCACAGTGGCTGAACCAATTCACATTCCCACCAGCAGTGCAAGAGTGTCCCCTTTTCTCCACACCCTCTCCAGCATTTATTGTTTCTAGATTTTTTGATGATGGCCATTCTGACTGGTGTGAGATGATATCTCATTGTAGTTTTGATTTGCATTTCTCTAATGATTAATGATGTTGAGCATTCTTTCATGTGTTTGTTGGCATTCTGTATATCTTCTTTGGAGAAATGTCTATTTAGGTCTTCTGCCCATTTTTGGATGGGGTTGTTTGTTTTTTTGTTATTGAGCTGCATGAGCTGCTTGTAAATTTTGGAGATTAATCCTTTGTCAGTTGCTTCATTTGCAAATGTTTTCTCCCATTCTGAGGGTTGTCTTTTGGTCTTGGTTATGGTTTCCTTTGCTGTGCAAAAGCTTTGAAGTTTCATTAGGTCCCATTTGTTTATTTTTGTTTTTATTTCCATTACTCTAGGAGGTGGGTCAGAAAGGATCTTGCTGTGATTTATGTCATAGAGTGTTCTTCCTATGTTTTCTTCTAAGAGTTTGATAGTTTCTGGCCTTACATTTAGGTCTTTAATCCATTTTGAGCTTATTTTTGTGTATGGTGTTAGGGAGTGATCTAATCTCATACTTTTACATGTACCTGTCCAGTTTTCCCAGCACCATTTATTGAAGAGGCTGTCCTTTCTCCACTGTACATTCCTGCCTCCTTTATCAAAGATAAGGTGTCCATATGTGCGTGGGTTTATCTCTGGGCTTTCTATCCTGTTCCACTGATCTATCTTTCTGTTTTTGTGCCAGTACCATACTGTCTTGATTACTGTTGCTTTGTAATATAGTCTGAAGTCAGGGAGCCTTATTCCTCCAGCTCCTTTTTTCGTTCTCAAGATTGCTTTGGCTATTCGGGGTCTTTTGTGTTTCCATACAAATTGCGAAATTTTTTGTTCTAGTTCTGTGAAAAATGCCAGTGGTAGTTTGATAGGGATTGCATTGAATCTGTAGATTGCTTTGGGTAGTAGAGTCATTTTCACAATGTTGATTCTTCCCATCCAAGAACATGGTATATCTCTCCATCTATTTGTATCATCTTTAATTTCTTTCATCAGTGTCTTATAATTTTCTGCATACAGGTCTTTCGTATCCTTAGGTAGGTTTATTCCTAGATATTTTATTCTTTTTGTTGCAATGGTAAATGGGAGTGTTTTCTTGATTTCACTTTCAGATTTTTCATCATTAGTATATAGGAATGCCAGAGATTTCTGTGCATTAATTTTGTATCCTGCTACTTTACCAAATTCATTGATTAGCTCTAGTAGTTTTCTGGTAGCATCTTTAGGATTCTCTATGTATAGTATCATGTCATCTGCAAACAGTGACAGCTTTACTTCTTCTTTTCCAATTTGGATTCCTTTTATTTCCTTTTCTTCTCTGATTGCTGTGGCTAAAACTTCCAAAACTATGTTGAATAAGAGTGGTGAGAGTGGGCAACCTTGTCTTGTTCCTGATCTTAGTGGAAATGCTTTCAGTTTTTCACCATTGAGGATGATGTTTGCTGTGGGCTTGTCATATATGGCTTTTATTATGTTTAGGAAAGTTCCCTCTATGCCTACTTTCTGGAGGGTTTTTATCATAAATGGGTGTTGAATTTTGTCGAAAGCTTTCTCTGCATCTATTGAGATGATCATATGGTTTTTCTCCTTCAATTTGTTAATATGGTTTATCACATTGATAGATTTGCGTATATTGAAGAATCCTTGCATTCCTGGAATAAACCCCACTTGATCATGGTGTATGATCCTTTTAATGTGCTGTTGGATTCTGTTTGCTAGTATTTTGTTGAGGATTTTTGCATCTATGTTCATCAGTGATATTGGCCTGTAGTTTTCTTTCTTTGTGACATCCTTGTCTGGTTTTGGTATCAAGGTGATGGTGGCTTCGTAGAAGGAATTTGGGAGTGTTCCTCCCTCTGCTATATTTTGGAAGAGTTTGAGAAGGATAGGTGTTAGCTCTTCTCTAAACGTTTGATAGAATTCACCTGTGAAGCCATCTGGTCCTGGGCTTTTGTTTGTTGGAAGGTTTTTAATCACAGTTTCAATTTCAGTGCTTGTGATTGGTCTGTTCATATTTTCTATTTCTTCCTGATTCAGTCTTGGCAGGTTGTGCATTTCTAAGAATTTGTCCATTTCTTCCAAATTGTCCATTTTATTGGCATAGAGTTGCTTGTAGTAATCTCTCATGATTTTTTTTATTTCTGCAGTGTCAGTTGTTACTTCTCCTTTTTCATTTCTAATTCTATTGATTTGAGTCTTCTCCCTTTTTTTCTTGATGAGTCTGGCTAGTGGTTTATCTATTTTGTTTATCTTCTCAAAGAACCAGCTTTTAGTTTTATTGATCTTTGCTATTGTTTCCTTCATTTCTTTTTCATTTATTTCTGATCTGATTTTTATGATTTCTTTCCTTCTGCTAGCTTTGGGGTTTTTTTGTTCTTCTTTCTCTAATTGCTTGAGGTGCAAGGTTAGGTTGTTTATTCGAGATGTTTCCTGCTTCTTAAGGTGGGCTTGTATTGCTATAAACTTCCCCCTTAGAACTGCTTTTGCTGCATCCCATAGGTTTTGGGTCGTTGTGTCTCCATTGTCATTTGTTTCTAGGTATTTTTTGATTTCCTCTTTGATTTCTTCAGTGATCACTTCATTATTAAGTAGTGTATTGTTTAGCCTCCATGTGTTTGTATTTTTTAAAGATCTTTTCCTGTAATTGATATCTAGTCTCATGGCGTTGTGGTCGGAAAAGATACTTGATACAATTTCAGTTTTCTTAAATTTACCAAGGCTTGATTTGTGACCCAAGATATGATCTATCCTGGAGAATGTTCCATGAGCACTTGAGAAAAATGTGTATTCTGTTGTTTTTGGATGGAGTGTCCTATAAATATCAATTAAGTCCATCTTGTTTAATGTATCATTTAAAGCTTGTGTTTCCTTATTTATTTTCATTTTGGATGATCTGTCCATGGGTGAAAGTGGGGTGTTAAAGTCCCCTACTATGAATGTGTTACTGTTGATCTCCCCTTTTATGGTTGTTAGTATTTGCCTTATGTATTGAGGTGCTCCTATGTTGGGTGCATAAATATTTACAATTGTTATATCTTCTTCTTGGATCGATCCCTTGATCATTATGTAGTGTCCTTCTTTGTCCCTTTTAATAGTCCTTATTTTAAAGTCTATTTTGTCTGATATGAGAATTGCTACTCCAGCTTTCTTTTGGTTTCCATTTGCATGGAATATCTTTTTCCATCCCCTTACTTTCAGTCTGTATGTGTCTCTAGTTCTGAAGTGGGTCTCTTGTAGACAGCATATATAAGGGTCTTGTTTTTGTATCCATTCAGCCTATCTGTGTCTTTTGGTGGGAGCATTTAGTCCATTTACATTTAAGGTAATTATCGATATGTATGTTCCTATTTCCATTTTACATATTGTTTTGGGTTCGCTACTATAGGTCATTTCCTTCTCTTGTGTTTCGTGTCTAGAGAAGTTCCTTTAGCATTTGTTGTAAAGCTGGTTTGGTGGTGCTGAACTCTCTCAGCTTTTGCTTGTCTGTAAAGGTTTTAATTTCTCCATCAAATGTGAATGAGATCCTTGCTGGGTAGAGTAGTCTTGGTTGCAGGCTATTCTCCTTCATCACTTTCAGTATGTCCTGCCACTCCCTTCTGGCTTGTAGGGTTTCTGCTGAGAGATCAGCTGTTAACCTTATGGGGATTCCCTTGTGTGTTATTTGTTGTTTTTCCCTTGCTGCTTTTAATATGCTTTCTTTGTATTTAATTTTTGACAGTTTGATTAATATGTGTCTTGGCGTGTTTCTCCTTGTATTTATCCTGTATGGGACCCTCTGTGCTTCCTGGACTTGATTAACTATTTCCTTTCCCATATTAGGGAAGTTTTCAACTATAATCTCTTCAAATATTTTCTCAGTCCCTTTCTTTCTTTCTTCTTCTTCTGGAACCCCTATAATTCGAATGTTGGTGCGTTTCATGTTGTCCCAGAGGTCTCTGAGACTGTCCTCAGTTCTTTTCATTCTTTTTTCTTTATTCTGCTCTGCAGTAGTTATTTCCACTACTTTATCTTCCAGGTCACTTATCCGTTCTTCTGCCTCAGTTATTCTGCTATTGATCCTATCTAGAGTGATTTTAATTTCATTTATTGCATTGTTCATCGTTGCTTGTTTCATCTTTAGTTCTTGTAGGTCCTTGTTAACTGTTTCTTGCATTTTGTCCATTCTACTTCCAAGATTTCGGATCATCCTTACTATCATTATTCTGAATTCTTTTTCAGGTAGATTGCCTATTTCCTTTTCATTTGTTAGGTCTGGTGGGTTTTTATCTTGCTCCTTCATCTGCTGTGTGTTTTTCTGTCTTCTCATTTTGCTTATCTTACTGTGTTTGGGGTCTCCTTTTTGCAGGCTGCACTTTCGTAGTTCCCGTTGTTTTTGATGTCTGTCTCCAGTGGCTAAGGTTGTTTCAGTGGGTTGTGTAGGCTTCCTGGTGGAGGGGACTAGTGCCTGTGTTGTGCTGGATGAGGCTGGATCTTGTCTCTCTAGTGGGCAGGTTCACGTCTGGTGGTGTGTTTTGGGGTGTCTGTGGCCTTATTATGATTTTAGGCAGCCTCTCTGCTAATGGGTGGGGTTGTGTTCCTGTTTTGCTAGTTGTTTGGCATAGGTTGTCCAGCACTGTGGCTTGCTGGTCGTTGAGTGAAGCTGGGTGCTGGTGTTAAGATGGAGGTCTCTGGGATATTTCCACCGTTTAATATTATGTGGAGCTGGGAGGTCTCTTGTTGACCAGTGTCCTGAAGTTGGCTCTCCTACCTCAGAGGCAGAGCCCTGACTCCTGGCTGGAGCACCAAGAGCCTTTCATCCACACAGCTCAGAATAAAAGGGAGAAAAAGTAGGGAGAATTAGTAGAAGTATGAGTAAAGAAAGAAGAAAAGGAGGAAAGGAAGGAAGGAAGAAAGAAGCAAAGAAGGAAAGAAAGGAGGGAGGGAGGGAGGGAGGGAGGAAGGAAGGAAGGAGGGAAAGAAGGAAAAAAGACAGAAAGAAAGATGATACAGTAAAAATAAAATAAAGTATAATATAGTTATTGAATTAAAAAATATTTAGAAAAAAAAAAAAAAAAGGGACGGATAGAACCTTAGGACAAATGTTGGAAGCAAAGCTATACAGAAAAAATCTTACACAGAAGCATACACATACACCTTCACAAAAAGAGGTAAAGGGGGAAAAATCATAAATCCTGCTCCCTGAGACCACCTCCTCAATTTGGGGTGATTCGTTGTCTAAAGGAGGGAAGGAAGGAAGGAAAGAAAGAACGAAGGTAAAGTATAATAAAGTTATTACAATTAAACTTAATTATTAAGAAAAAGAATTTTTAAAAAAAAGTCATGGACGGATAGAGCCCTAGGACAAATGGTGGAAGCAAGAGTATACAGACAGGATCTCACACAGAAGCATACACGTACACATTCACAAAAAGAGGAAAAGGGAAAAAAATCATAGATCTCGCTCCTAAATTCCACCTCTTCAATTTGGGATCATTCCTTGTCTATTCAGGTATTCCACAGATGCAGGGTATATCAAGTTGATTGTGGAGCTTTAATCCGCTGCTTCTGTGGCTGCTGGGAGAGATTTCCCTTTCTCTTCTTTGTTCTCACAGCTCACAGGAGCTCAGCTTTGGATTTGGCCCTGTCTCTGCGTGTAGGTCGCTGGAGGGCGTCTGTTTTTTCGCTCAGCCAGGACGGGGTTAAAGGAGCCGCTGATTCGGGGCCTCCGGCTCACTCAGGCCGGGGGTTGGGGGATGGGGGTAGGAGGGGCACTACGTGCGGGGCGGGCCTGCGGCTGCAGAGGCAGCGTGACGTTGCGGCAGAGGCCGGCGTGATGTTGCACCAGCCTGAGACCCGCCGTGCGTACTCCCGGGGAAGTTGTCCCTGGATCCCGGGAACCTGGCAGTGGCGGGCTGCACAGGCTCCGCGGAAGAGGGGTGTGGAGAGTGACCTGTGCTCGCACACAGGCCCCTTGGTGGCGGCAGCAGCAGCCTTAGCGTCTCCCGCCCGTCTCTGGGGTCCGCGGTTTTAGCCGCGGCTCGCGCCCGTCTCTGGGGTTTGCGCTTTCAGCCGCGGCTCGCGCCCGTCTCTGGGGTTCGCGCTTTCAGCCGCGGCTCGCGCCCGTCTCTGGGGCTCGCGCTTCCCGCCGCGGCTCGCGCCCGTCTCGGGGGCTTGCGCCCTCAGCCGCGGCTCGCGCCAGTCTCTGGGGTTCGCGCTTTTAGCCGCGGCTCGCGCCCGTCTCTGGAGTTCCTTTAAGCAGCGCTCTTAAACCCCTCTCCTCGCGCACCAGGAAACACAGAGGGAAGAAAAAGTCTCTTGCCTCTTCGGCCGGTGCAGGCTTTTCCCCGAACTCCCTCCCGGCCAGTCGTGGCGCACCAACCCCTTCAGGCTATGTTCAAGCCGCCAACCCCAGTCTTCTCCCTGAGCTCCGTCCAAAACCAAAACCCGAGCCTCAGCTCGCAGCCCCGCCCGCCCCGGTGGGTGAGCAGCAAGCCTCTCGGGTTGGTGAGTGCTGGTCGGCACCGATCGTCTGTGCAGGAATCTCCCCGCTTTGCCCTCCGCACCCGTCGCTATGCACTACTCCCTCATATCATTTTTAAATTCTTATTTTTTCTACCCTGGTTTAATTTCTGTTGATGATAAATACTAGACTAATATCTTACAGATTTCATTCCCTTCTTCATTAGCTCCACAGATTTTTCTTGGCCTCAGGAAAGGTGTGGAAGCTTTTTGAAAGATGCATTTTTAAAGATGCAGATTTCTACTCTTATACATTGGAAATAGTGTATTTCATATCCATTTACATTTGCCCTGTAACTACAATATTGAATTTCTTTAATGTTTTAGCAATGGATTGGTCTATAAGCAAACTCTTTGCTATACTGAATTTCAGTAGAGCAGTTTCTACTAACTATATATATTTTTTCTTTTTGCAAGAATATTTGTCTTCTTTTTGTTTTCTCATGTATGGATTGATCTTGCCTTTATTGCAACCTGAGAAACATTTATATTTTCAGTATCCCCTGGTGGTATTAGAAGACCAACTCCAGTGCAGTATCTACTGTGATTTAATCCTTGTCATTACCATTTCCACAGACTTCCTTATTTCACCATAATTCTTTCCTGCCTCCAAATTTGCTCACTTGTATGGTTTGGTCCCATTCTTTGAGTTTTAATCAAATGGTTTCCCACTAATTCTTGGTGTATCACATCTGAATGGCATTGAGTGCTAAATTTCCACCCACCCCCAGTTTTCTCCTTCCATTTCTTTCCTTCTTTTACAGATTATGAGAAAATGCTCACTTCTGGCTTCAGTTTCCCCACTTAACCAATAATCTCTTCATTAGATCCACAGATTTTTCTTGGCCTCTAGCAAGGTGTGGAAGCTTTTTGAAAGACGCATTTTTAAATTCATTCTATATTCTTTTTTTTTTTTTTATATGTTGGGGGTAGGAGTTTATTAATTAATTAATTATTTTTTTTTTTTTGCTGTGTTGGGTCTTTGTTTCTGTGTGAGGGCTTTCTCTAGTTGTGGCAAGCGGGGGCCACTCTTCATCGCGGTGGGCGGGCCTCTCACTATCGCGGCCTCTCCCGTTGCGGAGCACAGCCTCCAGACGTGCAGGCTCAGTAGTTGTGGCCCACGGGCCCAGCTGCTCCGTGGCATGTGGGATCCTCCCAGACCAGGGCTCGAACCCATGTCGCCTGCATTAGCAGGCAGATTCTCAACCACTGCGCCACCAGGGAAGCCCCCATTCTATATACTTTTAATTCATTTTGCTTTTTCTTGTGTCACTTTTTATTTAGTCATTTTATAGTTAATACCTGTGAAAGTCAATGCTGGCTACATCTGATGAAAAATTTTTGCTCACAAAGAAGACCATGACGATTTATTCTCTTCTGCTCTTGCATCACGTACATGAGGTTAGCACGCTGCTTTATCCCAGTCTGAAGTAAGAGACTTGATATAGCCTGATGCTTGGTTCATTTTAAACAGGTATTCTACTTAATAGCAAGGTTGAGAAACTCCTGCCAAGTCTAATAGGCATAGATGCTTTCAGGTAAATAGAGCACAAAGCTTCACAGCCCATAACAGCAGGAGTTGAGTGAACTAAATTTTTTATTATAGTCATTTAGAAATTCATTTAAATATTGCTCATCAGCATCCATTGATCTCAATATTTTTCATACAGTCTGAGAGGCTGGTATATATGCAGCCCTAATGTGTTAGACTCTATCAGATTGTTTATGTAAAATTTTTTGGTACACTGTGTTGATTTCATTTTATGGTTTGTTTTAGGCTGTAACAGTACTGAAGTAAATTCCTTTTCAACTTAGACTGATGTGTCTTGTTTAGTTCTAGTTACTTGGAGTTCATTGGTGTAATGAATTTCTCCTTTAGTGATCCACAAGTTAATCCTTTTGAAGTCAATAAGTTTATATGCATAATAATACAAGTACACATTTCTGTTGTTTCTGGCTCAGTACATTCTTGCAGAAAGAAATGGTTTTGCTGCTTAATGAATGAAAATCATTGCTTAGAACTAGGAATATGGTAAATGTTCCTCTGCACTGAGTGAATGAAGTTAAAAATATTAGGCTTCAGCTTAATCTGGCATATTTACATTTTATAATACAGATAAGAATTTTGGGATGTATCATGTCTTTCATTGCTCAAAAATGTTATATTTTCTATGACTTATCCTATGAAAGGTTGTGAGAAATTTTACGAGGAGTCTGTGACTATTTGACATGTGTATAATTGATATAGTATTCTTGTCCACCCAGAAAGAATAGAAGATTCATCCTGTTAAACCCTCATGGCTTGGCATAAACTTCAGTGTTTCAAAGAAGCATCTATCAAAGAAAACATAGGAACACCTGTTAGAACTTTGACACTCTCTGCCCTTGTACTATGATGCATGTTGAAGGTGGTAGGACAGATAATGAGAAAATGCTTCTTTCTGATATCAGTTTCCCCACTTAACCAATAACCTCTTCATTAGCTCATACCCATTCTAAAGCCCTCTGGCCCTCTTTATGGAGTTATGGAGACAAACCAGAAATACCTGCTTTAATGTTATCTGGTTTATCATATTGTATTACAAATGCCTATTTCCATATCTATACATCTCAAGAAACTATTCAGTTTTCAGGGAGGTTCCTAGAGAGGATGTATGTGGGCTTTTTTTTCCCACCAGTTTTTTTCTGAAGTTGGCATGGTGCCTGGTACCTTATAAGTACTAAGTAAATTTCCTGAATGAAGTATTATTATAAAGTGTTTACCATAAGTAAGGAAGAATGAGAAAAGTTTTAGTGAGGGATATAAAAATATACCACTGAACATAATCTAGTTGTTGAAATGGTAAATGTGCAAAAAAGGCACAAGGCCCTGAATGATTAGTGCCAAATACATATATCCCCTAAGGATTAGTAGGGGAAAGACTTCACTTTAGCCTGGAAAAGGATTTGCCATGGAGGAAGAATTTGAGCAGATTGTTCAAGAGTAGTTTTTATCCACCTTTAGTCCAATGTTGATTAAACACAGGGATTTTATGATCATTTGTTTTTATATTCCTATTGCCTATCACACTGGTACAAAGTAGGTGTTTCAAGAAATCTGTTGAAAGCCTGTCAGATGAAAATGGCAGAAAGTATGCTAGAGATCAGAGCATGAGGTGTACAGAGTTATGAGATGGCATGGCCTATTTAAACAAGGAAGGGTTACTAGACCTTCCTAGTGATAGCATGGAATTCTTGTGGCTTGAAGAATAGACCACAAACATGGAATGCAGATTCTATTCATGACAGCAAGCCATGGCTCTGTAAACTCAGAGGAGCCACTTTACCTCTCTGAGAGTCAGATGATATCCCGTAAAATGAGAAGTTTCATATCTATCACCAAGTTTGTTATGGAAATTAATTGAAGTAATGTATATGTTATGGACTGCATGTTTGGGTCCTCCCTGAAATTCATATGTTGAAATCATAACTCCCAGTATGATGGCTTTAGGAGGCGGGGCTTTCGGGAGCCAATTAGGTCATGAGGGTGCAGCCATTATGAATGGGATTAGTCTCCTTATAGGAAGAGATAGGAAAGAGCTCCTGCTTCTTCACCACACCCAATCTCTTTCTCTTTCTTTCTTTCTCTGTAAGGGGATGTTGAAGCCATCATGGTATTTGATCCTAGGATAGAGAGTTATATGGCATTTAAAAATTGTTCTAATGCTCTCTTCTGGGGGCCACTCGAGCCATGTATCAACACCATCAGAAATTGTCCTTGTGTCTTATAAGAAGTGAGCTCATAATGTTTGTCTAGACATTGCTATGATTGCAAATCCCTAGCCTTGATTTGTCACGAGAACGAGGATGTACATGTTTGAGAGAATGATGGTTTTCTCTTCAAATTCTGGTACATATAATAACTCTTGGTCTTAACTTGTGGAGTTTATGTGACTCTCATAGGAAGGGATTCAAGACATTCTCTAATTATCGGATCTTTACGGTTATCATTTGGTGATGGGGGAAAGCTGCACTACAGAGAATGAATGTTAATAAAATATTCCTTGAGTAGCATTGTTTAGTAAAGGCTAGTGCTCAGTCAGGCAAACCCATCTTCAGATTTGAGAGTCAGGGTTTGTTACTCTAAAGTTTGTAACTCTGTATAGATGCAATAGTGAGTTTTGCATATTTGTACTTCTTACCTGATTTTTACATGTTAATAAAACCTAGAAAGTGCTAGCACTTAGGTCTTATTTACTTTGAGGAGCAGATTTGCAAATGTTGAAAAAGTAATTGGAAGAATGGTGGAAATCAAAATTATTTACACATTGAAATGAGCAGCTAGATGCCAGGTTTGGCATGAACGAATGTTTGTTCCTGATAAAAAGTAGATCTTTGTAGAGGTGTTAAGAAGATGTTACTCTGTGATCAGCCAGTTTCAGTTGAAAGTTTTGCCTCAAGTTTTGGGCTTTTCATTAAACTTGGTTCAAATGAAAAGCTTTTTCCTTTCGGCTGTTAGGTTTATGCTTGAAATATTACTATCTCTGTATTTATTTGCTTTGTGTTTGATCTAGAAACACAGTAAGAAATGCATCACTAAGATGTTAAACGTACATATATTAGTGAGTAGAAGATGGAATGAGGATGCTTGTGGATATTCATATTTGTTGACAAAGGCCACATGAAGTGAATTTATATTGTATTCAAGATAAAGCCATCATTAGGCATGATTAGAATTTATGTGAAAAAGAGAGATAGAAGAAATAAATTGTTGGTTTGAACAAAGCATTATCTTTTTCTTTGAGGGAACATATTCCAATGCTTCTTTTTTTTTGTTGTTCTCATTTCAATAGGATATATTCTTGAATGAAAGATGATTATTTGACAAAGAAATTAGTGTCTTAAGCAGAATGATCTAGCACCACATTGTGAAGGTGATGGTATTTAATGTTTTATTTTTAAAGTATATATCATATTATTAACAACATAGTAGCTGCTCTATCCTGTGTTGTCTTGGTCCATGCTGACAACAAAAAGATAAATACAGTGCATACCAGGGTTCCTCTGGTAATACCAAGAACATGACACATGTCATCCTATGATAAATTGGCTCTGTGTCTGCTCAATTTCAAATCTAAAGCTCTGGAGGCAGAAGTGTTAGGAAGCAGGCATAATTCTGGCATACAGAGGCCTCAGATGCACAAAATTAGTGTGCATGAAACAGATAACAGAGAAGGAGATCCACAGTGAGAGGAAGTTTGCACAGGTTTGTGGACTTCCTGGGGTTTAGGTAGTACTGGCAGATGTTAGGTGGGAAAAAAACATCTGTAAGCATGATAATGAGCATTCCCAGAATCTGAAGTGACAACTGTATCCAGCACAAATGCTGTCTTGTTGCCCTATTTGCATACCAATTAAATTTTAAAATAAAGAAACAAATATTGGGTTACTGAATTTGTTTGACAAATAATCTTCAGGGCTTACTCAGTACAACTGGGTCAGGCGTGTTGGCTGTTTGACAGATGTTGTATCTATGAAAGATTTAAGCAAAAAGTGTATCCAGATTGTTACCACCCACAGTTTTATAACTAGGAATCTGAAATAGGTTAGAGATGGTTTGATACCCTGAGGCAGCCACAATAGAGTGCTTTTTCTCTGTGCTCTGCTAATGTATTCAATAGATAATATTTAATATTTAGTATTCAAAGTAGGAAGTTTAAAAAAATCATTGTAAATCTAACATTGCATTTCTTGGTATCTAGTATTTTAGATTTGAATTGTACATTATACATTAAGAATTTGATTTTTTAAGAGATAATTCCAATCTTCACAGTCATTGGAACCTGAGGATATGATTATATGCAATGAGGTTGTCAAGACTCTTCTCTAGAAGCTTGAAAAGAAATACAAATATATATATACTCCCCAATTTTGGGTATTTCAGGTATATTTCACAATTTCTAGGTTATATGTATTGTGTTTAAAAACATGCCTTTTGAAGGGAGAAATTTATTGTCTACAGGATGTGACATATTAAATAGAAGAATAAAATTTCAATATAGAGTTCAATTCAATAAACATAGAATATTTGCTAGGTACCAGGTACTATGTTAAGTCCTAGTGATATAAACATGAATAAGACATGGGCTAGGGTCTTAAAAACTTTATAACTTTGCTTGGAAAATGGATACAAACACAGATTATTTCATTATAATCGATATGCACAAGAGGAAAAGTAACACACCATAAATCTTACTTCTAGGAGTTTATAAGTGAAGTTAGATACCAATTCATCTTTGTTTTATACAATGGACATTTTTCTGAAATGTGTGCTAATCAAACATGTAAATCGAATCATATTTCCCTTGACAAAACTTCAGAAGCACATTTTATTGCTATTTGCATGTTCTTTTTATTTGGTTTATTTTCAGTAGGTGTTGGATTTTCCTGTTAAAATTCTTTCTATCTCTTTTCCTCCCCGTTTTCCTATAATCATTTAAGCCCTTAAATGCACTAGAAGTACTTGCTATTTGAAGGACCCCTGAGGTGAATCATTATTTAAACTGAAAATTGCTTTGTTTGAACAAAAGTTACCTTTTCTTTTATCTATTTTGAAAAAATAACTATCCATAATATTTTCTTCAGGTAGGGTATTCAAATAACAAAAATTAATTTTGGTGAATATTTTCTTAATCACCGTACGTTCATTGATTCAACCAACATTTGTTGAGATGCTATCAAGTACTATGATAACTCAGCTGTATGAGGCTTTTTCTTCTCTCAAATAATTCATACTCCTGTGGTAGATGTAAACCAATGGGCAAAACATTGGAGGACAGAGGGGTGAATGTCGTAATAGTGGTATATTTGAGGTGCTTTGCCAGCTAAGAGAGCCTAAGAATAGGAGAGGGACAGAGGTGGGAAAAGAGCAAAGTGAGACAGGTGACCTAGAGAGGATGGCCCCTGACCTGCTTCTTGAGGGGCTGGTAGATGAAAGTGGGTAGAAGACATTACAGGTAGAGAATAACTTGTACAACAGCTTGGCAAGTTGAGAGCATGGTATAACAAGGGGAACATCCAGAGAGTCTTGTTGATCTACATTCTAGATTAAAGGGCACATATGAAGTTATAGCAGGAGAAGAGGCTGGAAAGATGAGACATTAAAGGGCCTTGGATGCTACATTAAGTAAGGAAGATTGCTTTATCCTAAAGGGATTAAGGGGGTCACTTCAGTGTTTAAACAATGGAATGATACTGTCTCATTTACATTTTATTGTTTTCACAATCTGAATTTTTTATTAGACTAGGAAATATAATTTATTTCATAAAAATTAATTTTGTTACAGTAGGAATGCTAAGTGTTATTTACAGGCCGTAGTTTACAGAATAAACAGAGGTGGGATTGGGCCCATCCCTGCATCCCTGGGGGGGGAAACCATGTCCATGGCTCAGGTGGGTGGTCCAGCCCTTTGCTCCCAGGAGAGCTGCTCCCTGCACCCAGGCTCCTGGTTACCTCTCCTCAGAGGGCCTGCTAAGGGACCTGGCTCAGCTGCCTGGTTGCCTGGGGAAGGGGACCAGAGGGCCCTGGATCGTCCAGTGGATGAGGAGGGTCCCTCTGGAGCCCGGGGCACTGCGAGAGAAGGCAGAGGGAGAGCCACGTAGAAGATGCATTGACTGACCCTGTGGACTCAGAGAGTGCAAAATTTTAGAAAGAGTACTATGACAACAGTTAGTGAGTCTAGAAGTGCTGGAACAAATGATACAAGAAATGAAGGTTATTTGAAAAAAATCCTTAATGCTGCTGTGCTTTTCAAACCAAGCATTATCAAGTAGCCTAATTAGGTTTGGACCACATTATTTTTAATCAAGTAAATGAGACTGGTACTTCACAGAAGCTTTTGTATTAGCAAGGTTTCTTGTTTCCAGCTGGCCTCCCTAATCCAACCATGCATCTCTAGCCACATGGGAAATTTCAGCTCAGGTTGGACAGAGGCTTCTGCTGGCTGGCCCAGCCCCTGGCCGACCACCCTTCCTGCTGCCTGCTCTCTGTGGAAAGGCTCTCAGAGGGCAGACGCTTCCTTCTTCTTTTTGTAGCTGACATTGCTATTGCCAGAGCACCATGGACGGAGGCCCAAGTTCTTTCAACAAAGCAAAGACTTGCATGAGATGTGACAGATCTATAGAGCTGCTTATCAACAAGGAAGAGGCAAGGGGGTTAGCACTTCCAGGAATATGACAGAAAGAAAAGGAAGAGTAAAAAGCTGCTATCACACCTGCCACAGAGGGCAATAAAAGATATGTGAGATGGCAGGGCAGAAAGCTAGTGAGGGAGTGGAGTGCTTGGTGAACAAATGGCATATTTGGGTTACCGAAAGTATGTTAGAAACCTTTTTTTTAGGTCATATCACTCCTGTGATGAAAGAGGAGGGTCATTCTGAGTCACATGGTTATCACAGTGTGGTAGATCATCGCCAGCACTAAGGACCTACAACACAGCAGCGTATTTGCTTTCAATTCTCTGGTCTGGAAAAACAGAAGCCCTTATGTATAGATTATCTAAAAAGGACCAAACAACGTTGGAATGCTGTGGATGAATAGCCCGTTTTAGATCTCGTCTGTAGAGGATTAGAATAACAATGGATTCTCATCTGGAAATCCACTGAATCATAGGTCATGGACCAGAAACTTTGGTAAAAGTTCAGTCAGGCTCTTTAAACACAGTTTTATTAAGGGCTAAATCATGCCATAGGTGCTGGGGTCATTGAGACAGAAGTCACTCACTTCTCACCATTAATGAGTGTACAGAATCCTTGATAGATAGTTGAAATTCTATTTGATAAGAGCTGTTTTAGAGTAATTAGTGGGATCATGGGTTAGATTTGGGTTTGAGGAAGCTGGAATGACATTATCACAGCAAGAATGGTCAATGATATCTTTCTGAAGAAGGTAGAGCAGCAGTGGGTGTGGAGGTGAGCTGAGGGGCGTTCTAGAAGAGACAGGGGACATGAAACTGCAAAGTGGTGGGGGAGTGCTGCAAGGTGTTTTATTTGGTTGAAGCCTAAACTGGGAGGAACGGCATATCAGAATTCAAGCTGGAGGCATGGGCTGGTCCTGGAGCTTGGGAAACTTATATGCCTGCTAAGGAGAAATGGAGAGTTTGGGGGTGAGAATCAGTGATGGATGGTAATCAGGGGAGTGAGTAATTTGACTAGTTGCACATTTTATAAAAGTCTCTCTGATGGCTTTATCAAAGATGGATCTGGGAAGAGGGTCTGGGGAGAGGAGATGCTTGGTCTGGAGCGTTGGTAATTGTGATATAAGATCTAGCTGAGAAACATTTCAGCATTTAAATGGGCAGTGGGTAACTGACATGGACACAGTCAGGGTTATTGGAAGAAAGGGGAACCAATTTTAGTGAGAAGGTAATTAATTCCATTTGAGACGTGTTGAGGCAGAGAATAAGATACTTTTTCACCTTTGATTTTTGAGCAGAAGTATCAGTCTGTGAGGTACAGTAGGATCAAGAAAGGACATGGGTTTTATAAACAACATCCAAGTGTAGAGAGAGAAAGTAGCATAAAACTCAGGAAAGAGGTATATCAGCACATGTCAAAGGGCTGAGTTTCAGTTTTAGAGATTTCTGCCTTGTGAGTTTCTGTGTTTGTATGTGGATGTGATTTAGGGTGGCAGAATTTTTGAACTAAGGACAGGCCATGATGAGAAGGTCTTAAATGGCTTTCAGTAAATTTTGTGTGAATAGAAATAAACTCCTAATTTCATATGAGCAATATTGATTCTTTTCCTTTTGTCAGAGGTTTAGTCAGTAATAACTAAAATGTCTAAGTTCCTTTTCACTGTAACTCACCATATGAGCAAATTGTTTAGAAAAACAAGTTTACAGTTCTAGCTTCACTTCTTATTTCTTTTCATGGCACCCTTCTGATGGGTCTCTCTTCCATAGTTTTTTTCCCTCTATTTATGGATTTTGGCTAATTGAGATAATGTGCCTATTTATATTAGTCCTATTCTATTTTTTGGAGAGGTTTTCTTCTCATCAACAAAGTAGGGAACATAAATTACTTGTCCTACTTCTTCTAGCTGGTATTGAGTTCTTATCTTTACCTTTGATCCTTCACTCTAGTTCCCCTCTTGTAACCTATGCACTGAGCAGAGGAGAAATTGTCTTTTTGAACATCATGTGATGTTCAAATCTTTGAGGTGGCTATTTATTCATGCAAGCTTAGCAATAAAAATTCATTTTCATCGGGAACATATTTTGCTAAAAAGTGTTTTTAAAAAGGAAATGTATCCTTTGAAGCCATTATGTCAAAATCCTCAGCGTATTTGCCACCCATGTTTGGATACAAGATTTTCCAAAACAAAAAATATCACCAAAGTCCTCTGTTAACTAAGCAGACAGGAATCCCGGTAATGTCAGAAGTCTGTATGGCTTGGTGATGATCCAGGCTGGGTAAATGTAAAAGAAATTTGGGGCTCTGGAGAGCTTGTGGCCACTGAAAGACTGAGGTGTATCGTGCCCTTCTGAGCCTGTTCTCTCCCTCAGAGCTGGCATATCCTAATAAAACAAGTTACTTCAGATTTAACTTCTATTTCAATAAGTGTTTTAAAGTTTTTACAGATATACTTAAATTTTTACTATTGTCTACATCTACATTATAAAAGTAATTTATACTCATAATGATGACACCCAAACAGCATGAATTGTTGAATCAAAGCAATAGCACATTTGTTCTATAGTATCCGAGGCTGTAAAGTGTATTTTCATAAACAATATGGGGTGAAATTCAAAGGTTTGTTTAATTTAAAGGTTATATCTAGTTCAGCCAGAATGCCTCATATTTGACCTCTTTGGTTAACTGTGGTTTTGCTCTACAGCCTTGCTGAGAGCACAACCTTATGTTAGATGGACAGAGGGAATTATCGAGATTTATGGAAGGTACACGTGATAATGAAATATTTAAAATGCAAATGGAGGAAATGCTTTGCACTTCAATGTATTGAATGTGTTCAAGTCCACTTGGCATAAGGAAGCCAAGTAGGAAATTATGTGTTTAAGGATGGCAAACTACCCAGTCACCTGGAACATCACATCACTTCCCTATGCAGAAGAGAAATTGAAAATGCCCTGAATAAAGGCAAGCAGAATGGTAATGTGCCAACCCAACCTATCAAAGAAAGAAATGGAGAAAATGTGAGGTTGTCAAATTTTATATCAAGACAATAATGTTTCACAATATATGTATACTTTTTTAAGTATAGAAAGAGATAATTCTAGCTGCTTGAAGAAACAAAGGGGAAAGTTGGAATGCAGTGACAGCTTTATAATACAATAACAGGATGCATGTCTTTGGAGTAGAATGGAGCAACTGAAAAGTTGGGTCAACATCATTAATTGTGATGAGTTAATCAGATTAGCCTTTTGACAAAATCTATTGGAGTTTGAAATCTTCTACTAAGAAGCACAGAAACTCCCATATTTCTCAAGGAAGCTTACTCACCTGAGGTTCAAGAAGACGACTTCCTATTAGGGAGTCGACTACCTGTCTTTTACAAGGTGAAGATCTGAGCCTCTAGGGGGAAGGTTTTTTTTTTTAAAGTGAAGTATAGTTGATTTACAATGTTGTGTTAATTTCTGCTATCCAGCAAAGTGATTCAGTTATACATTTATCTATCTATCTATCTAACTATATATACATTCTTTTAAAAATTCTTTTCCATTATGGTTTATCACAAAATATTGAATATAGTTCCCTGTGCTATACAGTAGGACCTTGTTGTTTATCCGTTCTATATATAATAGTTTACATCTGCTAACCTCAAACTCTCCCTCCATCCCTTGGCAACCCCAAGTATGTTCTCTGTCTCTGTGAGTCTGTTTCTGTTTTGTAGATAGGTTCATTTGTGTCATATTTTTGATTCCACATATAAGTGATATCATATGGTATTTGTCTTTCTTACTTCACTTAGTATGATTATCTCTACATCTATCCATGTTGCTGCAAATGGCATTATTTCATTCTTTTTTTTAATGGCTGAGTGGTATTCTATATATGTACCACATCTTCTTTACCCACTCCTCTGTCGATGGACATTTAGGTTGCTTCCATGTCCTGGCTATCGTAAATAGTGCTGCAATGAACACTGGGTACATGTATCTTTTTGAATTATAGTTTTGTCTGGATATATGCCCAGGAGTGGGATCGCTGGATCATATGGCAACTCTATTTTTAGTTTCTGAGGAACCTCCGTACTGTTTTCTGTAGTGGCTGCACCAGCTTACCTTCCCACCCACAGTGTAGGAGGGTCCTAGAGGAAAGCTCTTTTGCTCTGGTAGTCAGAACACCCAAGAAGCCCAGGTGTTGATGTGATACCTAGATGTACTACATCATCTAGGCTTTCTCAGAGGACCAACCTGACCAGCATTGGTACCCCATGCTTCCCGACTTCCATTTTGATTTTCTAGTTTATCACAATTCCATCTATCTGAGTTCTACCTAAGCCAATAAAATACTCCCAAATAAAATATGTTTTAGGTTCATTTGATTTTGCTGGGACATTCAGGTTTAATTCTTGGACTCTTAACTACCTTAAAAATGTCCTCCTGCCAGATATGCCATCCTGCTATCAGCTGTCCTTCTAACGAGTTTACATGTTCTGAAAACAATGAGAGATTTACTTATTGTATGCAAAGTTTCTATTGCATCTGTAAAAATCCCTATTTCTGTATATATATATATATTAAGTTCTATTTACCAAGAGTTATCAAATGATCTCTTTGTTCTCTTTAGATGTAACAAATGAAAATGTTCTGTTTTATATGGGACAATATTAGACCTACATTAAGTGTCCTGCAAAAAAATGATATATTGAACAAATATTTATTGAATAAGTTAGGTACTACACATTAGCTACTCTGAATTAACTACTATGATACTAATAGCTTTCTTTCTTTTTTACTTAATAGCTTAATTTTCCTGCCACATAGGTGACAATTTTTACCCCTGTTATATTTATTTATGTTAAAGCTCAGTCACTTTGGTAAAATAGGTATTTGTGTTGATTATTCCACATCAATTTATCCTTGGGTACAATGTACCATTTCAATCTGTATATTCAAGTGTTCTTTTATTTTGAAATGATTTCCCTGATTTATCAATTAAAATTTTTGGCCCACTGTTTTATTTCTCATCTTTGGTATTACCAATATGAATAGTCAGAATCTCCCTGGCCTTTTAAAATTAATTAATTAATTATTTTTTTTTTGCGTTACGTGGGCCTCTCACTGTTGTGACCTCGCCTGTTGCGGAGCACAGGCTCCGGACGCGCAGACTCAGTGGCCATGGCTCACGGGCCTAGCCGCTCCGCGGCATGTGGGATCCTCCCTGACCGGGGCACGCATTGGTAGGCGGACTCTCAACCACTGCACCACCAGGGAAGCCCTAGAATCTAGTTTTATAACAAATAAGATGTCAGGGAAAATTATAGGTCTTACAATACGAAAGTAATATCATTCATTTAAGAACTATTTTAAGAGAAAGAACCTTGAGAGAGAAGACCTGAGCTAATTAAATTTTCTTTTATGGCTTTTGTAGGAGACATTTTATTTTTTGTTGGTCTTTTGATCTTGATAACAATCCTTAGACTTTAATTCATGGATATATAAACATGAAAGGCATATTTGATACAACATTTGGCTGGTATTGATCTACATAGCTATCTGAATAAATCTTCAAAAATCTGTCATGGCAACAAGAATGCTGAGCATAAACTCCTTGACACATGTGACCTGCTCATGTTGGAGTTGTTTGAAATGTCTCTTCAGTTTCAGCCCAATCCTGCCCAATGGAGCTTTCTTTATCACTTCTCACTTTCATCCTTCTGGATGTTTATATCTAATAACAACACACTTGTTTACTTGTTTTGGTTAAAATTATTTTTACATTTTTTTTCATATTTCAAAAGAGCAAATATCACTTTAATTTCCAAGTCAGACTATGGGGTAAAAAATGTCTGTGTTTTTTCAAGACATGAATTATGTTCACAGAAATAAAATATCATTAAAGATACACACTGAATTGTCTTCATATCTAAGCTGTGAATCCTTGAGAGTAGAGAATGTATATTTTGTTCACTCTGGTTTTCTTTTGCTTAGAAAATAAAGGATCGATAAATACTGGTTATGAATAAATATCATACTTACATTGTGAAAAATCAACCTAATTAATAGGGTGTCAAGATAATCTAAGTGAATTAGACGTTCTCAAATTCTCTCTCTCTGTTTTCAAAGAATGCTTATTTTATTCTAGTTATTAGAAAGTGGATATATGAAAAATGCAAATGAAGGAGCATGGAGTTGATCTGACCAAGCAACACTATAGCCTTTGCTCTTTTCTATTCTTCCACATGTCATTGCATGACTTTTTCCTTGTTTCTAAATTGAATGATTCCCTTTTGTTTAAATCCTGCTAAGCAACTAAGAGTCATGGAACATTTTGGTTCTTTTTCACTTGAGCACTGTTTGTGTTCATAAAATGCTTTCCAGGCTGACATGTCTTTAGTGTTTTATGAATAATTAGTTGGTTATGGTTATAGTTTGAGAAAGGGACAAGATCTTACATTTCAACACTACCTGGGGACTTTGAGATATTAAGATTTTGCTGTCTAGCATAATCTAAGCCTTATTAGGACCTTTTGTCAATAATAATTACTGGGATTCCATTAGTCAACATATAAATAAAAGGAGAGAGGGTGACTGTAGACTCAGAGAACAAACTGATGTAAAATCAAGTTTGTCTATATTTTTGGTAGATCATATTCTAAATTAGATGCTCCTTAGCTATCTCAACTGTATGGGCTAGTTAAACTCAAATCCAAACTCTAGGAAGTCAAGTGTCTCTATGGGTCAATTATACCCTTAAATCTTCCTTTCCCACCATATCAAGTCACCTTGCTACCATTAGTAAACTCTGCGTTTTCTTTGTCAATGTTGTTGTTGATGCTGAAAATCCCACCATATCAAGTCACCTTGCTACCATTAGTAAACTCTGCGTTTTCTTTGTCAGTGTTGTTGTTGATGATGAAAATCCGGTTTGTTTCTAACAAACCTCTATCAAGACTGACTGACTTCCTTGATGAAATACTTCCTGGATTAGTACATCCTTTGGGCTGAGATTCTATCACATTATCAAGCCTTTGCTTAAATGATGTTTGGGAATGCTATTTGTTTTATGCTCATTGTTATAACTACACTATGGAAACTTTCAAGACTGAGACAGAAATATAGACATTAGAGGAACCGAAAGAGCAATTTATTTTCTGAGACATGCTACCCCAAAGTGGCACTTCTTCAACCCTTTCTTCAAGAGGAAATGTTGAACTTATGAATGGTAACACATTATGAAAAGAAGCATTATAATGGTGGTGAAACACTAAATGATATTTTCAAATAATACCTCTTTTAATGTACTTGTTCCCCAAGGATGAGGGAACAGCCATGGCCCTGTCTAGACCCTCCCCACGCTTGCTCCATAAATGTAAGAACTCTTTTGTTTTTGCCCCAGGCACATGATAAATGCTTCTGTTATTCGTAGGTTTGCACGTGTTTATATGCTGTCACGTTGTCATGGGAAGGACAGAAATGGCATGTGAGATTTCCTGAGAATCTTAATTTTCCTATGAGAAATTAATCAAAGCTCTACTTAAGGTGAAAACCTGTAGATTACTACATAAATTCTAATTTGGCAAAATGTTATTTAGGGAAGTTCAGCATATCAGGTGAACTGTATATTTCTTTGGAGCCTACTGGCTCCTATTAGCTATCAGAAGAATGGCATATATAGAGAGATAAACTGTATCTTCTTTGAGCTGTATATTTTTATTTTCAAGAATGTTCAGGAAAGATCAAAATTGGGAACTCTGTTTGTAACCATTCTTCTTTTATTCCTATGGCCTGGGAAAATGTGCCTATTTTGTCTTAACTCTAGATTAAAAATATATATAAATAAATCAGAAAAGAACCCAGGTTTTCCACTCCTCTTTGAAAAGCAGGACTTAATAAAATTTTATTCAGGGTTTGATCCTTTACACCAACACACAAGGTTAGATAATGTCCAAGAAGATTACTGCAAGTCAGTAGTCTTTTGCCACGTGTGTTTCATCATTGAGCTTTCACTCCATCCTTGACTGAAGGTCATGCTCTACTAGAAGCAGGACAGTGACACCAGTCAACTCCACATCAGATCTGCTGCTTGAGGTTTGCAGGATATTCCAATAAATGTCATTCAGCTTCTGACAAACCACACTAAAATGAGCTCTCCACTGGATTGATGTTTTTATGAGTATACTGAAATTTTGGTAGGGTCTTTAAGCTATGCAATTAGGTAGATTCTTGAAATAAACTAGTCTGGATGGAAATGAATATTGGCAGTCATTCATTTTAAAAGAAATGAGCAGTTTGACTGAAGTCTTACTGTGGTAGAAAATGACTTGCTTTTCACGCCATCAAAGGCAAAATTGCTGATCAATGGAGAAATGAAATTAGCTAGAAAAAAAATCTCCTTTACTGATTGGCACTGTTTATAAGAAGACATATTTGTGTTATATCGCTGAACAAGACAGATATTTTGATCTGGCATCTTAAAATGGAGATGCATTTTCTTTTCATAATCAATTAGCTTTTTGCGATTGGCATAAGTAGTTAAAAAAAAGGAGATTAAAAATAAATCTATAAGGTACCCTTTCCTAAAAAACAATTTGTAAGTCATAACAAAATGTACCATTCATATCCTTCAAATTAATTATTTCATTGATAAAATAAGAGCTGCTTAAAGGCTTGATCAATGCAAATGTGGCATAATTTTTGTGTCTGGGAAATTTTTTGTTTAATTAGAAAAAAGTAATATTTGAAAAATTCTCTTACTTATTGATTTTACCCTGGGATATTTGTGAAAATAAGTGCATTGATAGTTTATGGATGAAGAGAGTTTCTGCTTAAAATATCAAGATCGTTTTACAACAGTTTTTTTTTTCTTGCTATTGTTTCTCCATCTCCTACCCCTATCTTTGCTGCCAATTCCTGTGTCCCCTCCCCATTAAGAGTTTGTCAGCTTTGGAGAATTGTTTTGCTCCAGAGTCAGCATGTGGTGAGTTGATTATTGTAACATATCCAGAAAGAAGCTTACAAGAGGTATTATATGTGGGAAACAAGGATACCTCTTGACTCCTTGAGAGATTGGCTGCATAATTTGTGGGCCCCTTGAAAAATGAAAATGCAGAATTTCTTGTTCACAAATTATTAATTTCAAGATGGTGACAGCAGAGCATTAAACCAAGTGAGGGTCCTTTGTGACTGCACAGGTCATTGCCTATGAAGTTGGTCCTGGCTCCTTGTCCTGGGAGCCTCTTAACTCTTCTCTTCTGTTCAAGTCACTGAGGAACATCTACTCCCTCGTTTGTCATAGAATTTGAGCAGCTCTATTTCCTGTCCCTTCAGTAGTTGGGATCCTTATTTTTGTCTTTCTGTCAATTTTTGATTCATGTGCTGCCTAGAAACTGTCAACAGTGTCTTTTTTGACAACTTATTGCAGTACATCTTCAATTTAACCACCTCTTTGGTTTTCTTCTTTTTTTCTGAAAGGAGCTTTTCTCCCATCCTGCCTTGTGTGATCTGGTTCCCACATCCTACTCTTTGTCTTTGATCCAACACTTTTATTGCCTTGGATTGTTAACTGTTCCAGGGGGCTCTAGGATGAGTCACATGTCTTCAGACTAGATGGCAGGACTAGAGAGCAGTACCAGGGTTCCATTAGCTTCAGGGTCCTCTTTCCCTACTCTCAGGATTTGAGGAGCTCTAAAACCCAAATATGCATTTTTAATTTCTGGATGTGGTTTAGCTCTGAATTTATGACCTCATTTCTACCTTTGTGACCTGGACTAGACACTCATTTAGAAGGAGACTAAATTTCCGTTTCATCATCACCAGAAACTCTTAAGAAAACCCTAAGCTTTTGGCTTTTTGTTTGTTTGTTTTTCTCTCTCCTGGGCTCCACCCAGACTACTCTAGTTCTGTAGATCAAAAAATAATTCTCAAGGAGGAAGAGGAGGACAGCTCAACAGAAGAAAGAGGAAAAGGACATCTTAAAAGAGTAAATCTTAGTTCAACTCCTCAAGTACACAACCCAAACAAGTAAAGTCAAGGAACCAAAGGACACATCAAGGTTCTTTTCAGTATTATCCTTCCTAGCAGATATGTTTTCTCTTCCTGACAATAGTTCAAGGACCTGAGCCCAGGGGGTGAGTGAGATCATTCTATTTCCTCCAGCCCTTTGTGTTCCAAAAGTAGTTCTAAGCGTCTAAAGCAACTTCTTAATTCCTCACAGTAACCGGATAAGTTAAGGCAGGTAGCAGTGATCACTTTTCATTAATAAGGCAGCTGAGGCTCAAGTGACTTAGTTGATTTTTCCAAGGGCACAAAATGAATTTCAAAAACATTTTTGAGAACTCAGAATTCTCAAATGCCCAATTAAAAAATTTTAAAAAAAAATCTTGCCATACCTTACTGCTGGCATCAAGATGTTTGCCACTAAACAACAAAAAAAAATGATATTCATCACTGTTGATGTCTGTGTTAATCTGTCTAGATTACCGTCATCTGGATCTCTAACATCATTTGCTATATTTTACTCCTTTCCCTACTCATCATTCCTAAACATGGTAATTCTTTACTTTATATCCTTGTAATTTTTAAAAATGAATTTTTTCAACATTTGAGGTTAATTCTTTGATATTCATTTCATCAATAGTGGGGCAATATAGCAACTCATTACTACAATTTTAAGCTGAACAAGTAACTAAAGTTTCCATATGTGGCTGGATGCCACATATGGTCTCTCAGAGTCGCCCTTAATACTTCTTTGTCCTGAGCTTTTTTTTAGCATTAAATATCATCCTGCACTTAGATGGGGATCTCAAGATTGTACAGTTGCTTAGTTACTTGCTTTTTTCATTGCTTCTCATTTAAGCCAATGACTAAATGAACAATCAGGACTTGGATTGTGTGAGAGATGTGTTTTATTTGGCATGGACCCTAATGACCAGATAATGAACTGCTTCATTCCTATCAAGAGGATATTCTAAAGGATGGTTTCATTTCTTAATGCTGACCCTCACTCTGAGAGGCAGACTGCTCTAATCACGATAGTTAATGAACAATAAGTGGCCATTTGTCACATTTTCATTCTTTATTCCAGGCCTCAGCCAACCTCTAACATAAAGAATTCAAACTATGATGAAATGCTTTAACAGGTAATGATGAGAGAGATGATGAGAATTTTTAGGGCAGGTTCATGCTCCATATGTTCTCTGTAGTAATCAAGTTGAAAAATAGTAGTTTGGTTCCGAGGCACTACACAGTTTGATTCACTGGACATTTATTGACTACCCTACATGTACCTCATAAAAGCAGAAAGAGAAATGAATATCAAGGCACAAATCTCTGCCTCTCATAATTCAATAGTACGAAGTTAAGTTCTAATCAAAGTTTAAGTAAATTAGGTTAAGATATACTTGGTTACTAGATTTGTGTGCAGAAAATATAAATTCAGAGGAAATATCAGAAGTCTCTAGAAGGTATGAAGACCTTTAAATTGTGTCTTCTGTACCCTTGGCTTGTGCATACTTGACTTTGAATATAAACATAACCCGACATTTGGAAAGTTCACAGTTAAATTGTGGAAGTTCATTAACTGCATGATTAAAGGTGATTAAAGGTGTTTAAATTTCCATAATCCATTTACAAGTTTTATCCATTTAAAATCTCTAAATTAGCAGTTTTCTCTGCTTCTATTATTCAGGTCATTGAACCTTAGTTGAGCTAAATGTTTAAGTGTTCCCCGTAAAGAAAGCAAACAAAATTTAAATATCTGCCATAGGAATGTCAAAATAGGAAATTAACCAGTAGTCTGAATAGAAAACTTCCGTTACTATTTTATTTCATCTTTCCCTCCTCATCACCATATATAATTATAACTGAAATAATAAAATTTTGTAAAATATTTCCTTTTAAAATAACTGCATAAAACTTAGGTCACTTGGATTCCTTTGGCACATAGTATTATAAATAACAAAGGCACTAAAATAGGGTTATTTTCATTGTAAACTTTAGTTGGAAGATAAATCATAAGAAATTCTGTAGAATATATGGTACATCATATCCAAGTGAAAAATGACATAACATTTTATTTTAAAATACTGTTATTAGAATATTTTCTCTAATAATTTATATTTTATGCTATCGATTAGCTAGAACAGTAGGATAAGCATAAGTGGAAATCAAAATTACATTGATAAAATGCAAAACATTATTGGTCACCAAATATTAATCTCTCTAAAAGGGGTTTTGGTAATAAGAAGAGAGAATTAACAGTTTGTAACTTTTTTTTTAAAAAAGTAATTAAAGTTACGAAAGCATCAAGATAAAATTATTATTGACTGAACTTTAAGTTAACTTTTGTAATGCTGATAAGAACTTTTTGATTCTTTAAAGAAGTATTTATTTAGTGTCTATTGTGTGTGTCAAACTTTGTGGAAGGTACAAATATCTCTCCCAAGAATCTTAAAATCTAGTTTCAGAAATGTCAACATAAGTAACTACGATAGTTGGTAGAACACCAAAGACCCATAATCGAGATGCAGAAAAAGTAATATGAATGTTGAAAGGTGGGAGTATCACTCCCAACTGGTGAGATGGGGGGTGAGTTGAATCGCCAACGATTCCACAGATCAAGTGGCACTGCACCGAGATGGACCTTTTAGGGATAAGTCAGTAGTAATTACCCTATAGGAATGAAGGGAGTAGTGACATTCTGCCTGACTGAGACATGGAGGAATTGAAGATCAGGAGCTGAAAAGTTTTGGAAAATATGTGTGTGAGTTTATGTATGGAGAGCCTTGAGTGCCAAGTTGAAGAGAATCCTTCGATTCTATTCAGTGAATATATATCAAGCACTTTACTCTTTGTGTTGTGCTAAAATCTGTGGATATTTTAAAAAATCCAGGCAGCAGGGTCTTTCTCCTCAGGAAGTTCACTTTGTGCATTTTGTAGATGCCATAGATGCCATAGGTTAGATGGATTATTGGATACTTTTGGTCAGAGGAGATCTGGGCTATGATTTGGAAGTAATAATTTGAAGGTGATATGTGAAATACATCAGAATGGAGAAGACTTGGGCAGTATACCCTCAAATGTCAGCCGTCCCAATTTTATTCAGTTCTGAAAAGGACATCTCTTAAAAGAAGAAAATGAAAAATACCAAATTACGTTTGCAGGCTGGTGTGGAGGACAATTCTAAGTGGAATGAGGCTTATTTTCAAGAATCCCACGTTAATGTTCTAATTTCATGTAAGTGAAGGTACTTCTGACATGGAGTAGTCACTAGAATGATTTATTTCTTTAATCTGCACAACTGCATTTACTAATGAGGGCAGAGGCATGGTGGCAGACCATGCAGGTACCAATGTTCTGCCCTCACAGGTGATCTTCTCAGCAGCCCAGGATCACAGCAAGAGAAAATAAGTGATGCCAAGTTCTTGGGTGAGAGGGGAGAGAGTGTTGGAGGAGAGGAAGAAAGAGACTTTGTTGAAATTGAAGAATGGAATAAATTGGTAAAAAATTAATACAACAGTTTTAGAGCAAAGGAATATGGCATACTTTTTTTTCTTAAACATTTTATTCACGTTATAGAGGGATTTTTTTGTTTCTTTTTTTCCAATCATTAGGAGAATGGTTGAGGAGTACTGAATCCATCACTACTTTGATGACACAGTTAGGATTCCAGATTCACATTTCCAGGTACCAAGAGTTCCCTCTAAATGCCACTATCAAGTCAGCCTTCTTATACATTTCTTTCTGCTGAACGCAGCAATGCCCATGGATATCTCTGAAGCATAATCACACCTTAGGTCGGTATTCCTCCAGGTAAAGCAGCTGTTTGGAACTGAATGCTCCCCTTCTTTTTTGTCTTACAAACTGAATTGCATCTTTGTACTTCATTCCACATTCAATCAAAGCAAGTGCGACCAGCACAGGTGCCCTTCCCAGTCCTGCAACACAATGCACTGCAACACAACAACCTGGCTCTTCATGAAATTTGGTTTTTAGTAGGTTTAGCCAATCGTCAACTATCTGATTAGGGGGTGGCGCTCCATCATCAAAAGGCCAATCTAGAACGTGGATTCCTTCTTTTTCAACTGGTGCTTTATCATATGTAGCATCACAAACTTGAACCAAAGTTGTCACACCATACTTCTTAAGTTCCTCTGTGAACTTGTTGAGGGTAGCATTGGTAGGGTTGTGGGTTATCAGAAAACGCATGTTGTCATAGGAGATCTCCACAGGGGCTGGACGGTTTATTATGACAAAAAGTGTGAGCATGCGTGTGTGAGTGTGATGGGGAAAATGAAAAAAAAAGCAACAAATCTTGAAATGTTTCACAGCAGAAAACATTAAAAAGACCACTAAAATGCCTATTATCGATCAGTGTTTTCTCTATTCAACTTGTTTATTCTTTAAGAAGCTTCTCCCTTCAAGGTAAGCAGAAGTATTTAGAATCCACTTGAATCCAAATTCAATTTGGGCCTCAATGTCTGCTGATGGATACCTTCGGACTCCAAAAAAATCCAACTACATACGAAACTTAAGCAGCCTTTACTACATTTAGGCACTAGTGAGACAAGTTAAAAGAGTAGGTCGCTTTCCACTTTTGTTTACTTGATGCTTAATTTTACTGGAGTCATTAAAAGGTATATGCTTGCAATAAAAAAAAAAGCCAACAATTTCTGAGGCCAGTCTCAGTGTCCAGAGTGTTCAAGGCAATGTTAATTATGGCACATAGAACCTCCAAGCTCACTTGTCAGCGGAAACGCTGTGCTGAGCCTGGCAGAAGTCTGCCCTCACGCTCAGAATCGCCATAAATGTGCAACGTATATTCCAACGAAAAACGCTGGCGAGCTGGGGACTGGGCATTGAAGTCCAGCGGCGGCGGGAGTGGTGGCGGTGACGCCCCACCTCCCCCCTCCAGCCTTGGCATGCAGGAATATGGCATAATTTAATGCTAAATTATTGCTCTAAAATTCTGCTGCTGAATTATTAAAGTAATATGACTTTTCTCCATATGCTAGGTAGAATTCTAGGATGTCCCCTAATACTCCTACTCACTGAAGGGCATGTCCTGTATAGTTCCTTCTCCTTAAGGCTAGATGGAACTTCTGAGTATGAGGGTATCTCCCCCATGAGCAAATTAAATCGTAGTACAAAAGTGAAGGGATTTTTGCTGATGTGATTATGATTCCTCTAATTAGTTGACTTTGAGTCATTCAGAATTCTGAGTGAGCATGAACTTCAGATGAGCTCTTTAAAAAAGAGTCTAGAAGTCAGAAATGCTCTCTGCTACTGGATTTGAAGAGTAAGTCACAGTGACTTATTCAACACTGAATTCTGCCAATGACCACATGGCTTGGAAGAGGATCCCAAGCCTCAGATGTGACCGCTGCTCTGGCTGACACCTTGTTTGCTGTCTTGTCAGATCCTGAGCAGAGGCCCAGCTAAGCACAGTCCAGACTTTTGACCTACAGAAACTGTGAGATAACAAATGTTTTGTTTTTTTTTTCTAAGTTGCTTAATTTGTGGTAATTTGTTAACACAGCAATAAAAATTTAACATACTCCTCATTGGATAGGTATTCTGAGGGGGCAGGAGAGTGGGGATAATATATATGGAAAATATGTTTACTAAAAATTGAATGAAAATCCATTGACAATGCTTAGTGGATTACTTAACCTAAAAATATTCAGGCTAGTAGATTTCTTTCCCCTACATCTGGCTCTTACTTCTAAGAGTTAGGTATAGTTTGGGACAGAGCAGTCCATCAAGCAGGGCATAAAATGGCCATGTGATACTGTGTCAGAGAAAAAAATATGCCCCTATTTATCTCACTTGATTATCACTGGGAAATTATCATTGGTTTGCTAAAGGGAGGAAATGGGCTTATTTTGGTTAGAACTAGACATGGATTTGTTGACCATCAGTTAATTGTTAATTTAAAGCAAAACTACATGACTCATTCTATGTCTTTGTTTCTATCTGGAAAATATTAATATTTTCTTTATATTGCACTGACGAATGTGATTAAGAACTGAATCAAGCATTGGTGTATCATAGAGACATAGAAATGATGGTCATAAGTTTTATGCAAGTGTAATATTTGTGGAGAGTTCTGCTCCCTTCCCTCCCAGCTTTCTTGTTTGATTCTTGGGATAATAGAAACTGATTCTTGAAAAGGATGAAGAAATTAACAAAAACACTGTAAGCAGAGTAAAGCTCCAGAGTTATATTAAGAAACAATTTAGCAGTCTTTAGGAAGGAAGAGAAAATAAGGTGGTTCTCTATAGGGTAGCACATGGAATTCGGTTATAAGAAGTGCTTCAATGCAGCAGTAGAAAGGTTTATTTGTCCATAAATGTGTCCTCAGCAGGATGAGCTTGGAAGGGCTGCTTCCTTTACCTATTCCTTCTGAAACCTGGATTTGAAGGCCAATGCCTCATTGAAACAGTAACGAATGGAAATCAGATAGTAACCGAATCTCTCAAAAACTGAATCAGAGGCTGAGAGGAGATAGAGGATCCCAAGAAGGGAGGGCAGAGGAGTAAGAAGGCGGGGAAAAAAAAGAGGGAGCAATAGAGAAGACATACCCTAATGTCCTTTGATGAACATGTTTTGTATTGTCTACAGAAGAGGAAACAAAACAAAGTTTGGCATTATTTTCTGGACTCTGTGTATTTGATCTTAGAATTTTAGAACTCTTTGGTAATGAAGTGTATTTTTAATTCTTTCAGACATTAAGGGTGTAGCTATAAGGTTATACTTCTTTGTTCATTAGGATTGTAAGTGTCTGGAGAATGTGTAAGTCAACAAACAGGATTTCAAGTAATTTTATTATTTAACTACAGAGTTTATATCTACATGCATGTATGTAGATCTGAACAACATATAAATTTGCAGCATTTCCTAGCAAATTCTTATACATAATGCATATTATATCATATTAAACAAAATCATAAGAGTTCAGCAATAGTCTTCTGTATTCTAGTAATTATATGTTTGCCTTGCCCTCAAATCATCCTAAAATTGCCAGGGCCTAATCACCTCTGAGCTCATTATCTGGTCGGCTCATGGTAGACTACAACACACTGTCTTTGGGAGTTTTAAGGCGGAAGTTAATTCCTTTTCTCGTGTGAGGGAGTGGAATGATTCCTACACTATCCCTTCAGCTGCCTGGATGGATGTCTCCTTAAGCAAAAATGGAATCTGGAGGAAAGAAGTTGTGGAGAAAAGTGAAGGGGAAGACTTTACAGTAATCCCATGACCCCATAGTGAGAGATTTTCTTTGTCCTCATCTACTATGTTCCTTACTGAATAATATCCAATTCAGTATTTTTCATCCTTATGGGGAATTAAAATTCACAAATCATTTTTACTGGGATTATGGCATTTTAGGGTACAAAGTATATACATGCACACTTTCATATTCAGTTAGCTTTATTCAGCTTAAAGTTTCTCATTCTCTTTACTGTTTTCCTACAACCACAAGTTGACCTTTGGGTCATTCTAAATTTTGGGGATAATACAATTGTACTTCTCATCCTACCTAAGCAGAAGCGCTAAAGGTATTTTTTTTAAACCATTTTTTTCCTATTGAAGTATAGTTGATTTACAATATTGTGTTAGTTTCAGGTGTACAGCAAAATGATTCAGTTATATGTATACATATATCTATTCTTTACCAGATTCTTTTCCCATATAGGTTATTATTATAGCATTGAGTAGAGTTCCCTGTGCTATACACCAGGTCCTTGTTGTTTATCTATTTTATACATAGCAGTGTGTATATGTTAATCACAAACTAATTTATCCCCCCATCACCTGCTAAAGGTATTTTTTTACCACATAATTTGTCCTGAAAATGCAGAGTACTTTCTCTTTGGTCTCTATTATTTTATGACAAAAATATTATCCTTTAATTATCTGTATGTGAATTCATTTATGTATTTTGCAGAGAGATGTGAATGCAAATGGTTCTAATAGAGCAAGATCAGTGGTAACAAAGGCACTGAATTCTTCAGGAAACTGAGGATTGAAAAGCTTGAAAGGCTGAGCTTGAAAGGCTGAAGGCTATCTGAGGCCTCTGACCACAGAAAGTTTATCATAACTTCTTGGCTTACCTGTGCCTTTAAAAATTCCTTTGTCCTTTGTCTAAAGTGGTATCTAGTGTAGGGCCATGACTTGCACTAATCATCAACTCTTCCTCTAGAATCTTTTTTTTTTTATTTTTTATTTTTTTTATTTTATTTTTTTTAAACATCTTTATTGGGGTATAATTGCTTTACAATGGTGTGTTAGTTTCTGCTTTATAACAAAGTGAATCAGCTATACATATACATATGTTCCCATATGTCTTCCCTCTTGCGTCTCCCTCCCTCCTACTCTCCCCATCCCACCCTTCCAGGCTGTCACAAAGCACCGAGCTAATATCCCTGTGCCTTGCGGCTGCTTCCCCCCAGCTATCTACCTTACTACGTTTGTTAGTGTGTATATGTCCATGACTCTCTCTCGCCCTGTCAAAACTCACCCTTCCCCCTCCCCATATCCTCAAGTCCGTTCTCCAGTAGGTCTGCGTCTTTATTCCTGTCTTACCCCTAGGTTCTTCATGACATTTTTTCCCCTTAAATTCCATATATATGTGTTAGCATACGGTATTTGTCCTTTTCTTTCTGACTTACTTCACTCTGTATGACAGACTCTAGGTCTATCCATCCCATTACAAATAGCTCAATTTCATTTCTTTTTAAGGCTGAGTAATATTCCATTGTGTGTATGTGCCACATCTTCTTTATCCATTCATCCGATGATGGGCGCTTAGGTTGTTTCCATCTCCGGGCTATTGTAAATAGAGCTGCAATGAACATTTTGGTACATGACTCTTTTCGAATTTTGGTTTTCTCAGGGTATATGCCCAGTAGTGGGATTGCTGGGTCATATGGTAATTCTATTTGTAGCTTTTTAAGGAACCTCCATACTGTTCTCCATAGTGGCTGAACCATTTCACATTCCCACCAGCAGTGCAAGAGTGTCCCCTTTTCTCCACACCCTCTCCAGCATTTATTGTTTATAGATTTTTTGATGATGGCCATTCTGACTGGTGTGAGATGATATCTCATTGTAGTTTTGATTTGCATTTCTCTAATGATTAATGATGTTGAGCATTCTTTCATGTGTTTGTTGGCATTCTGTATATCTTCTTTGGAGAAATGTCTATTTAGGTCTTCTGCCCATTTTTGGATGGGGTTGTTTGTTTTTTTGTTATTGAGCTGCATGAGCTGCTTGTAAATTTTGGAGATTAATCCTTTGTCAGTTGCTTCATTTGCAAATGTTTTCTCCCATTCTGAGGGTTGTCTTTTGGTCTTGGTTATGGTTTTTCTTTGCTGTGCAAAAGCTTTGAAGTTTCATTAGGTCCCATTTGTTTATTTTTGTTTTTATTTCCATTACTCTAGGAGGTGGGTCAGAAAGGATCTTGCTGTGATTTATGTCATAGAGTGTTCTTCCTATGTTTTCTTCCAAGAGTTTGATAGTTTCTGGCCTTACATTTAGGTCTTTAATCCATTTTGAGCTTATTTTTGTGTATGGTGTTAGGGAGTGATCTAATCTCATACTTTTACATGTACCTGTCCAGTTTTCCCAGCACCATTTATTGAAGAGGCTGTCCTTTCTCCACTGTACATTCCTGCCTCCTTTATCAAAGATAAGGTGTCCATATGTGCGTGGGTTTATCTCTGGGCTTTCTATCCTGTTCCACTGATCTATCTTTCTGTTTTTGTGCCAGTACCACACTGTCTTGATTACTGTTGCTTTGTAATATAGTCTGAAGTCAGAGAGCCTGATTCCTCCAGCTCCTTTTTTCGTTCTCAAGATTGCTTTGGCTATTCGGGGTCTTTTGTGTTTCCATACAAATTGCGAAATTTTTTGTTCTAGTTCTGTGAAAAATGCCAGTGGTAGTTTGATAGGGATTGCATTGAATCTGTAGATTGCTTTGGGTAGTAGAGTCATTTTCACAATGTTGATTCTTCCCATCCAAGAACATGGTATATCTCTCCATCTATTTGTATCATATTTAATTTCTTTCATCAGTGTCTTATAATTTTCTGCATACAGGTCTTTCGTCTCCTTAGGTAGGTTTATTCCTAGATATTTTATTCTTTTTGTTGCAATGGTAAATGGGAGTGTTTTCTTGATTTCACTTTCAGATTTTTCATCATTAGTATATAGGAATGCCAGAGATTTCTGTGCATTAATTTTGTATCCTGCTACTTTACCAAATTCATTGATTAGCTCTAGTAGTTTTCTGGTAGCATCTTTAGGATTCTCTATGTATAGTATCATGTCATCTGCAAACAGTGACAGCTTTACTTCTTCTTGTCCAATTTGGATTCCTTTTATTTCCTTTTCTTCTCTGATTGCTGTGGCTAAAACTTCCAAAACTATGTTGAATAAGAGTGGTGAGAGTGGGCAACCTTGTCTTGTTCCTGATCTTAGTGGAAATGCTTTCAGTTTTTCACCATTGAGGACGATGTTTGCTGTGGGCTTGTCATATATGGCCTTTATTATGTTGAGGAAAGTTCCCTCTATGCCTACTTTCTGGAGGGTTTTTATCATAAATGGGTGTTGAATTTTGTCGAAAGCTTTCTCTGCATCTATTGAGATGATCATATGGTTTTTCTCCTTCAATTTGTTAATATGGTTTATCACATTGATAGATTTGCGTATATTGAAGAATCCTTGCATTCCTGGAATAAACCCCACTTGATCATGTTGTATGATCCTTTTAATGTGCTGTTGGATTCTGTTTGCTAGTATTTTGTTGAGGATTTTTGCATCTATGTTCATCAGTGATATTGGCCTGTAGTTTTCTTTCTTTGTGACATCCTTGTCTGGTTTTGGTATCAAGGTGATGGTGGCCTCGTAGAAGGAATTTGGGAGTGTTCCTCCCTCTGCTATATTTTGGAAGAGTTTGAGAAGGATAGGTGTTAGCTCTTCTCTAAACGTTTGATAGAATTCACCTGTGAAGCCATCTGGTCCTGGGCTTTTGTTTGTTGGAAGGTTTTTAATCACAGTTTCAATTTCAGTGCTTGTGATTGGTCTGTTCATATTTTCTATTTCTTCCTGATTCAGTCTTGGCAGGTTGTGCATTTCTAAGAATTTGTCCATTTCTTCCAGATTGTCCATTTTATTGGCATAGAGTTGCTTGTAGTAATCTCTCATGATTTTTTTTATTTCTGCAGTGTCAGTTGTTACTTCTCCTTTTTCATTTCTAATTCTATTGATTTGAGTCTTCTCCCTTTTTTTCTTGATGAGTCTGGCTAGCGGTTTATCTATTTTGTTTATCTTCTCAAAGAACCAGCTTTTAGTTTTATTGATCTTTGCTATCGTCTCCTTCATTTCTTTTTCATTTATTTCTGATCTGATTTTTATGATTTCTTTCCTTCTGCTAGCTTTGGGGTTTTTTTGTTCTTCTTTCTCTAATTGCTTGAGGTGCAAGGTTAGGTTGTTTATTCGAGATGTTTCCTGCTTCTTAAGGTGGGCTTGTATTGCTATAAACTTCCCCCTTAGAACTGCTTTTGCTGCATCCCATAGGTTTTGGGTCGTTGTGTCTCCATTGTCATTTGTTTCTATGTATTTTTTAATTTCCTCTTTGATTTCTTCAGTGATCACTTCATTATTAAGTAGTGTATTGTTTAGCCTCCATGTGTTTGTATTTTTTACAGATCTTTTCCTGTAATTGATATCTAGTCTCATGGCATTGTGGTCAGAAAAGATACTTGATAAAATTTCAGTTTTCTTAAATTTACCAAGGCTTGATTTGTGACCCAAGATATGATCTATCCTGGAGAATGTTCCATGAGCACTTGAGAAAAATGTGTATTCTGTTGTTTTTGGATGGAGTGTCCTATAAATATCAATTAAGTCCATGTTGTTTAATGTATCATTTAAAGCTTGTGTTTCCTTATTTATTTTCATTTTGGATGATCTGTCCATGGGTGAAAGTGGGGTATTAAAGTCCCCTACTATGAATGTGTTACTGTCGATCTCCCCTTTTATGGCTGTTAATATTTGCCTTATGTATTGAGGTGCTCCTATGTTGGGTGCATAAATATTTACAATTGTTATATCTTCTTCTTGGATCGATCCCTTGATCATTATGTAGTGTCCTTCTTTGTCCCTTTTAATAGTCCTTATTTTAAAGTCTATTTTGTCTGATATGAGAATTGCTACTCCAGCTTTCTTTTGGTTTCCATTTGCATGGAATATCTTTTTCCATCCCCTTACTTTCAGTCTGTATGTGTCTCTAGGTCTGAAGTGGGTCTCTTGTAGACAGCATATATAAGGGTCTTGTTTTTGTATCCATTCAGCCAATCTGTGTCTTTTGGTGGGAGCATTTAGTCCATTTACATTTAAGGTAATTATCGATATGTATGTTCCTATTTCCATTTTCTATATTGTTTTGGGTTCACTACTATAGGTCGTTTCCTTCTCTTGTGTTTCGTGTCTAGAGAAGTTCCTTTAGCATTTGTTGTAAAGCTGGTTTGGTGGTGCTGAACTCTCTCAGCTTTTGCTTGTCTGTAAAGGTTTTAATTTCTCCATCAAATGTGAATGAGATCCTTGCTGGGTAGAGTAGTCTTGGTTGCAGGCTTTTCTCCTTCATCACTTTCAGTATGTCCTGCCACTCCCTTCTGGCTTGTAGGGTTTCTGCTGAGAGATCAGCTGTTAACCTTATGGGGATTCCCTTGTGTGTTATTTGTTGTTTTTCCCTTGCTGCTTTTAATATGCTTTCTTTGTATTTAATTTTTGACAGTTTGATTAATATGTGTCTTGGCGTGTTTCTCCTTGTATTTATCCTGTATGGGACCCTCTGTGCTTCCTGGACTTGATTAACTATTTCCTTTCCCATATTAGGGAAGTTTTCAACTATAATCTCTTCAAATATTTTCTCAGTCCCTTTCTTTCTTTCTTCTTCTTCTGGAACCCCTATAATTCGAATGTTGGTGCGTTTCATGTTGTCCCAGAGGTCTCTGAGACTGTCCTCAGTTCTTTTCATTCTTTTTTCTTTATTCTGCTCTGCAGTAGTTATTTCCACTACTTTATCTTCCAGGTCACTTATCCGTTCTTCTGCCTCAGTTATTCTGCTATTGATCCTATCTAGAGTGGTTTTAATTTCATTTATTGCATTGTTCATCGTTGCTTGTTTCATCTTTAGTTCTTGTAGGTCCTTGTTAACTGTTTCTTGCATTTTGTCCATTCTACTTCCAAGATTTCGGATCATCCTTTCTATCATTATTCTGAATTCTTTTTCAGGTGGACTGCCTATTTCCTTTTCATTTGTTAGGTCTGGTGGGTTTTTATCTTGCTCCTTCATCTGCTGTGTGTTTTTCTGTCTTCTCATTTTGCTTATCTTACTGTGTTTGGGGTCTCCTTTTTGAAGGCTGCACTTTCGTAGTTCCCGTTGTTTTTGATGTCTGTCTCCAGTGGCTAAGGTTGTTTCAGTGGGTTGTGTAGGCTTCCTGGTGGAGGGGACTAGTGCCTGTGTTGTGTTGGATGAGGCTGGATCTTGTCTCTCTAGTGGGCAGGTTCACGTCTGGTGGTGTGTTTTGGGGTGTCTTTGGCCTTATTATGATTTTAGGCAGCCTCTCTGCTAATGGGTGGGGTTGTATTCCTGTTTTGCTAGTTGTTTGGCATAGGTTGTCCAGCACTGTGGCTTGCTGGTCGTTGAGTGAAGCTGGGTGCTGGTGTTAAGATGGAGGTCTCTGGGAGATTTCTACCGTTTAATATTATGTGGAGCTGGGAGGTCTCTTGTTGACCAGTGTCCTGAAGTTGGCTCTCCTACCTCAGAGGCAGAGCCCTGACTCCTGGCTGGAGCACCAAGAGCCTTTCATCCACACGGCTCAGAATAAAAGGGAGAAAAAGTAGAGAGAATTAGTAGAAGTATGAGTAAAGAAAGAAGGAAAGGAGGAAAGGAAGGAAGGAAGAAAGAAGCAAAGAAGGAAAGAAAGGAGGGAGGGAGCGAGGGAGGGAGGAAGGAAGGAAGGAGGGAAAGAAGGAAAAGAGACAGAAAGATGATACGGTAAAAATAAAATAAAGTATAATATAGTTATTGAATTAAAAAATATTTAGAAAAAAAAAAAGGGACGGATAGAACCTTAGGACAAATGTTGGAAGCAAAGCTATACAGAGAAAATCTTACACAGAAGCATACACATACACCTTCACAAAAAGAGGTAAAGGGGGAAAAATCATAAATCCTGCTCCCTGAGACCACCTCCTCAATTTGGGGTGATTCGTTGTCTAAAGTAGGGAAGGAAGGAAGGAAAGAAAGAAAGAACGAAGGTAAAGTACAATAAGTTATTACAATTAAACTTAATTATTAAGAAAAAGAATTTTTAAAAAAAAGTCATGGACGGATAGAGCCCTAGGACAAATGGTGGAAGCAGGAGTATACAGACAAGATCTCACACAGAAGCATACACGTACACATTCACAAAAAGAGGAAAAGGGAAAAAAATCATAGATCTCGCTCCTAAATTCCACCTCTTCAATTTGGGATCATTCCTTGTCTATTCAGGTATTCCACAGATGCAGGGTATATCAAGTTGATTGTGGAGCTTTAATCCGCTGCTTCTGTGGCTGCTGGGAGAGATTTCCCTTTCTCTTCTTTGTTTTCACAGCTCACAGGAGCTCAGCTTTGGATTTGGCCCTGCCTCTGCGTGTAGGTCGCTGGAGGGCGTCTGTTTTTTGCTCAGACAGGACGGGGTTAAAGGAGCCGCTGATTGGGGCCTCCGGCTCAGTCAGGCCGGGGGTTGGGGGGTGGGGGAAGGAGGGGCACTGCGTGCGGGGTGGGCCTGCGGCGGCAGAGGCAGCGTGACGTTGCGGCAGAGGCCGGCGTGACGTTGCACCAGCCTGAGGCCCGCCGTGCGTTGTGCCGGGGAAGTTGTCCCTGGATCCCGGGAACCTGGCAGTGGCGCGCTGCACAGGCTCCGCGGAAGAGGGGTGTGGAGAGTGACCTGTGCTCGCACACAGGCCCCTTGGTGGCGGCAGCAGCAGCCTTAGCGTCTCCCGCCCGTCTCTGGGGTTCGCGCTTTTAGCCGTCTCTGGGGTTCGCGCTTTTAGCCGCGGCTCGCGCCCGTCTCTGGAGATCCTTTAAGCAGCGCTCTTAAACCCCTCTCCTCGCGCACCAGGAAACAAAGAGGGAAGAAAAAGTCTCTGCCTCTTCGGCAGGTGCAGGCTTTTCCCCGAACTCTCTCCCGGCTAGTCGTGGTGCACTAACCCCTTCAGGCTATGTTCAAGCCGCCAACCCCAGTCCTCACCCTGAGCTCCGTCCAAAACCAAAACCCGAGCCTCAGCTCGCAGCCCCGCCCGCCCCGGCGGGTGAGCAGACAAGCCTCTCGGGTTGGTGAGTGCCGGTCGGCACCGATCGTCTGTGCAGGAATCTCCCCGCTTTGCCCTCCGCACCCGTCGCTGTGCACTACTCCGCGGTCCCGAAACTCCCCCCTCTGCCTCCCGCAGTCTCCGCCCGCGGAGGGGCTTCCTAGTGTGTGGAAACTTTTCCTCCTTCACAGCTCCCTCCCACTGGTGCAGGTGCCGTCCTTATTCTTTTGTCTCTGTTTTTTCTTTTGCCCTACCCAGTTACGTGGGGAGTTTCTTGCCTTTTGGGAGGTCTGAGGTCTTCTGCCAGCCTTCAGTAGGAGTTCTGTAGGAGTTGTTCCACGTGTGGATGTATTTCTGGTGTATCCGTGGGGAGGAAGGCGATCTCCGCGTCTTACTCTTCCGCCATCTTCAAGGTCCCCCCTAGAATCTTGACATGTAACTTCTTTTAAAGAAATTTGGTTCCCCATGCTCTCCATGGCTCTCTGTTCTCTGCTCAAACCCAATGTGTAAAAATCATGAGTTTCTAATCATAATCTATCAGGAAACCACTTAAGACAAGTTTTTCTTAGACATTTATCTTTCAAAAGGAACCCCAGGATGTGATATAAACACACCTGTTACTATTATTGTGTGGTTATTCAGAATCCTGTCAGCCTTGTAGTTTTATTTTTTAAAATACTGTATTTTTGAAGAGGGAAAAAAAGCTTACCACACAATTAGTAGGACAGTATTAATCAGGATAAAGGGATTTTTGAACTGCGTGAAAGGCTCTCTTAAAGCTGATGTCCTTTTTTACAGTTCCATCACTGACTTAGTTGAAAATGTGGAAAGCAGGCTCATTAAAAATATGGATGATCAAAGCTTGAAGAGGGAATGGAGATATTTGAGGACAGAATTAGGATTTCAAGAAGATGAATGATGGCTAAAATAATCAAGTGGAAATATTATAAGGATATATGTAAATGCTGAACTTGAGCTCTAAAAGTCAACTGCACAAATACAGGTTAGGGCAATACCTGGCTTGAGAGCAGGTGTTCATCAATACTAATTAACAATAAAGCAAAGCAGGAAACAGAATAATAAGCTATGGAGTTTCCATTTAAGCCAATAATATGATATGTTCTCTAAAATAGCTTATGTAATCTTACCCTACATAATCTTATTAAAAAGAATAAAACATCCTATGTAAATATATATGTTTCTGTGAATATATTTATGATTCATGTGTGTTGATATAAATTGTAGAGTGAGGCATGTGAAGCCATACAGATAACAATTACATTGGCTAGCTTAAGGGACTTAAGTTTTTTTTTTATCCAATCCTGTTTTAAGAATTTGAAATTACAATTACAGTATATAAAATAAAATAATGTCGGGCTTCCCTGGCGGCGCAGTGGTTGAGAGTCCACCTGCCGATTCAGGGGACACGGGTTCCCGGTCCGGGAAGATCCCACATGCTGCGGAGTGACTGGGCCTGTGAGCCATGGCCACTGAGCCTGTGCGTCTGGAGCCTGTGCTCCGCAACGAGAGAGGCCACAACGGTGAGAGGCCCGCGTACCACAAAAAAATAAAATAAAATAAAATAAAATAAAATAAAATAAAATAATGTCAAGGGTACATGGAATTCCTAAAGAAGTAAAAATAATAATAGCAACAATAACTATATTCCTGTTATACTTGTGTAGCAAACTACAGTTTATGTTATGTAATAAATTATTTTATTATTAATTAAAATTATTCTTTAGTTTTAATTGGTTCCTTACAACTCTATAAGATAGGTAAGGTAGGACTTCTTTTACTTCTAGGTATTAATGCAAACTCAGGGAGGTGAAATGATTTAATTTGATCTGAGTTCCAGTGGTCATAACAATAACACAAATATGTCTTTCCAGAAGCATTGCTGTGGATGAGTCAGAATAGCATGCAGAGGAAGAAAGTCCTGGTTTGGTATTCTGTGTTGAATGTATGCATATCTAAATGGGAAAGTATAATATACAGTGTAAAATAATATCTTAGCATATATTTTATATAAATAATATAATAGAAAATAATGCACTGTAATGTAATAAAGTTAGAGATTTAATCATATATTCATTTCATTTAATGTTTTAGTAGGCATATTAAAAAACTGAAATTCATCAAAGATAAACATAGAAAGTGTGCTAACATTCTAAAAACCATGGCTTAGGAAATTAACTTGAAGGAACCAAGAAATGGTTTTAAAGAGCAAGCTCCAAAAGAGTCGGGATCATTTCTGTAGGCACAGAATAATTATTTGTTCAATGACATAATTTCTGTCATTATTTATTTGAAGAAAAGACATTTGAGTTATTTCAGAGGATAGTCATAGCAATAAGAGCTGAAAGTTATATTAAGACAAATTCCAGCTATATTCATAGAGAGAAGAAATTTCTCATGACCAATGCTTTTTTGAGGCTTTTAAAAGTATTTGGGATCACTCCAGTGCAGGAGTCTCTTAATTTTAAGTGTCTACATTTTAGTTTAAGTACCAAAACCTGTTTTGCTAACAGTAGAATATTTTTCAGGTGAAGAATAAGCTATATACATCTAATAATTTTCTACTGAAACTTGGACAATTGTCAAAACTTATAAAATAATTTCCATGACCTCAAGGAAAGACTAAATAATGCATTGTGCTTTTGAACTGAAATATGCCATGTCAGGAGTAGGCAAGAGTGGACTAGGATTAGAAGTTTGTGAACATAGACAGTATTCAAAAATCTTAATTTAAAAAAGTCCAACTTCTCAATTATCTAGGTATGCTTTTTTCATCTAATCTTTCTAATTTTTAATGTGAAGTGGCCAAAAGGAAAAAGGACCATAAGTGGAGGAAAGCTTCATGTTTGGGTTGGAGAGTGATTATGGATAACATGCATAGTAGACTTTGTTTACTGGGAGAAAAAAAAGTTTTGATGACATATCAATAATTGTTAAATTTCGTTTTTACAGTTTTCTTGATTATGGGTAAATCCACTGAGTTTTGAGTATATCAGGAAATTGTATATGGGATACTGTTAATGGGGCTTCATTTCACCTTTCAGAAGAACAGAATTCAGAACAGTGCAATATGCTTTAAGCATGTAATAGATCTTTTTTAAAACTTTTATTTGTTTTGGCTGTGTTGGGTCTTCGTTGCTGCGTGCAGGCTTTCTCTAGTTGCAGCGAGCGGGGGCTACTCTTCGTTGTGGTGCGCAGGCTTCTTATTGTGGTGGCTTCTTTTGTTGCGGACCATGGGCTCTAAGCACGCGGGCTTCAGGAGTTGGGGCACGCGGGCTTAGTTGCTCTGAGGCATGTGGGATCTTCCCGGACCAGGGATCGAACCTGTGTCACCACAGAGCCAGGGTATAGGCACTTGATGCTTTCTATAATTTCTAAGCATGTAATAGATCTTGATAGTCACCAAGGGAACATATTTTTGTCTTTCTTGTTTTAAAATAAATGGCCTATTTTTTCTTTGATGATCAGTTTATTTCTTAAATATATATCAAACTAAATTGATTTTGTTGAGAGTTAACCTCATTATTCAATTCATTTAAGAACAAATCTGTGAAATGTGAGTTAAAAAGTAACTTGAAATTTAAGACAAACAATACTTATGCTGACAGATATATGCATTATCAAATTTTGGAACACATTTAAAAATCTACAGATTAAAGAACAGCAATTTATGCATGAAAGACAGGCCAGAGATCTGATTTTTTGGAGCAATAAAAACATTTATTTTGTAAATTCCAATATTATATATTGGATTATATATTATATATATAATATATATGTGTAAATATATGTATATATATATATTTGGGGATGTAGAAGTGTTATAGACTTATTTTCTTAGGACATATTATATAATAACTTAGAAATAACTCTTTTGATTAAGTGGGTGTAAACTCAAGGTTCAGGACAACTTAAAGTTTTGTGGTGGGTGTATTTCATAAATATAATATATACTAAAAAGTGTCATGGTAAATATAAAATGTGAACAAAACTCTTGCAAAAAATTAAAGTGAATGTTTGTAGTATTATAGCTTGTATTTCTCACTAGTATTTACTGAAGTGAATGTGTTACCTGATCATTGCTTCAGTGTTTATGATTAATTGAAGACTCAGCTTGCCTGTCTGAATGGGGAAATTTTGATCTTTCTATTTAGCTTGTATTTCCGGAAAGGTACCCTTGTATCCCTTGCCTACTTTCATAGACGAAGAATGGCCTTCCGAGGCTGTACAGAAGCAACAGAACAGAATTCATAACTATGATTTTCAGAGTAATATTGTGTCTCGGGGGCAATACAAATAACTGGCTCGTTTTCTGACTAGACTAGTTGTACGGTAGGACAGCAATCTTTTACTTAAAGTTTCTCCATCTAAAAAAAAATGGATATATCATGAATACCATTTATCTTTCTGGGGATGAAAATAATTTACAAGATATGTTAGAGTACTTTGTAAGTGTATAATGTTCTGCAAATGCTCAATAATTAAGAGAACAGCTCATTTAAAAATATAAATCAAGTATCTTAGAGGAAGAAGAATTGCAGGAAAGAAACCAGGCAAAGTGCCACTGTGTCAGTGCTCTCGGCAGATTGTCTAGCTGCAGCGAGGTATGGTAGTTTTTATCAACTCCTCCTTGCAGCATAAACCTGGCAGACACCAGATTACCCTTTTTTTAAAAATTTATTTTTGGCTGCGTCAGGTCTTAGTTGCGGCACGCAGGATCTTTGTTGAGGCATGTGGGATCTTTCATTGCCCCGCGCGGGCTCTTCCTTGTGGTGTGTGGGCTTCTCTCTAGTTGTGGTGTGCAGGCTCCAGGGCGCGTGGCCTCTGTAGTTTGTGGCACGCAGACTCTCTAGTTGAGGTGCGCAAGCTCAGTAGTTGTGGCGCACGGGCTTATTTGCCCCTCGGCATGTGGGATCCTAGTTCCTTGACCAGGGATAGAACCCGCCTCCCCTACGTTGTAAGGTGGATTCTTTACCTCTGGACCACCAGGGAAGTACCCCAGATTACCCTTTAGAGCTCCTTGACCTTGCCCAGTGACAAGATCTCTGACTTAAAAGAAGTAATATGCACCCATTCAGTATGAGACATGCTGGGAATAGAGAACATGAAGGTTTTCATGGCACTTTGGGGAAGGCAGGGGATTAAATAAATCTTAATAATATCTTGCACCGAATTGACAAATAGCATGGGAAGTGCAAGCTGCTCAGAGCACACAGTAGGAGCACAGAAGCTCTTTCAACGTGAAGGTAGAGTTAGTTGGGGAAAGCTTTCCAGGGAAGTGCCTTGTGCTTAGCTCTCTGCTACTGGGCAGAAACTTGTGCTAGGAAAGGGGCATAGTGCCCAAGGAGGTAACACTATGTACCAAAAAAATTCCAAATAGAATTATTTTAGAATTTTTATTTATTCTATTTTTATCATTTGTTGACTGTCATCTCTCTTCAGTCTGTATTTGATCATGTGTCGTTCTCTCCTACCTTCCAGGTTGTAAAATTTCCTTATTGCATAGTAAACTCCTGAGTTTAGCTTCCAAGTTTCTCCACAATCTGACACTTACTCATAAATCTTAAAATTCAATCAAAGAAAAGCACCCTCCAGACATGATGGCATTTGAGCTTTCTTGTATGTGAATTTTGGTCTTCACATATCTATGCCTGTAAAAATAATTTAAGACATAACCCAAATCCTATCTTCTTCATAAATTTTCTGATTCCACTCTTTGGAAGAAGACTTTCCAGAAAAATACATTTGTTGTCTATAATGTTAAGTTGTTACTTACCCCTTGTTATGTTTTCTGGGACTTCCCTCACAGAAAATATTCAAATCATAGAATTATTTAATCTGAAAAGAAAGCATGACTGCTTCAAAAAAGAAATGAAAAGTTATTTATATGCCATAATTATATTTTGAGCTCGTGAGTCTTAATACTATAAAGTTCGAATGTATCCTTTTACTCTGCTCTGCCTCAAACATTGACTGATTCATTCTGAAGAATATAGCACATCTATTTTATAGCTTGAGAGTTTTTTTTTTTTAACAGTTCTGGTTCAAAGCTATAAAATTATGCCTGAGATATTATACTTTTCTGTGTGTTTATTTTTGGTTCTCCAACTAGATTTTAACAAGCCCTATAAGGTAAGAATTTTTATTCCTTCTCTCCCTCTTCCTTTTCTTTTTCTTTGCCTTTTCTCTCTCTCTCTTTCCCTCCCACCTTTTCTTCCTTCTGCTCAGGCTTCCATATTTATTCAGTAAATATGATTAAAATACACATGCACTTAGGGAGGATGTGAATGCTAGAAAGGCGCTGGCTTAAATTAAGTAGTCTAACATAAAGAACTACCAGGATATATCATGGAAACAATGTGAAGGTAATACAGTTAGATTTCAAGAGATGCTAGCATTGGGAACTGGAAGATGTTTACTTACTAAAAATAGCTACTTGATCTTTTTCTCTCTATAAGAAAATCATATTCTCTAATCTCCAGTTTTCTCTTTTGTGTCTGCCCCAATTTTTTCATTTTCTTTGTAAATCTGACTCAACTAGGCTTTTCATCACACACACGACACAAAAATGGCAGCACATCTTTCTCTGAGAAGCATGACCTTCTAGATTCAGGACCACCACCAACTGACTCTGAGGCTTTGTATTTCAGAGTCCAAATTCTGGAGAGAGAGAGAGAGAGAAAGAGAGAGACAGAATTGAATTGAATCTGCTCAGCTCATGGGTCAGTTCTCCACTCTTGATCCAAACAAAAGATGGGGAAGGATCATGAAGGGACAAACTTGGTAAGAGACACTATCCCTTCTGGCTAGAATCACTGTAGTATGGGGACAGTTCATCAGATAAGAGAGCATCCTAAACCTGTCAGCTGTATTTGTTATATGTAGGCATTATGAATATCAAATGGTTACATTTCAGGAGACAAAGCTTGAGCTAGAATAAAGGAATGAGATTCAAAAAGAAATAATGAGCATAAAGCTTCACAAATACATCAATAAATTTAAACTATTATTGACACATTAAATGAAAATATGTAATTTGAGAAGAATAAAAATTAAGTGAAATATATTTCATTTGAATTACTTTATTTTAAACATAATAAATATGAATTAGAAGTTTCAAGATGATTCATTCAGCTATATAATGAAATGTATATGTCATATGTGTACATATATTGCCTACCACATTCTCTTTTCTGTTCTAGATTTTAAGGAGATGACAGTGAAAAATATTATAGTAGATGATTTCTACAAGTAGTACTATTACTAGGGGAAACAGATAAGTGAACAGAAAGTTACAGTGCATTATAAGTTATGTGAAAGGACAGGTTGATTATGGGAGTACATGAGAAGAAATTATCTCCATCTTGGGAGTCTGGGAAAACTTTCTGAAGGATATTGCATATAAGTTGAGACCCAAAGAATGAGTAGGAATTAATCAGAGAAGGAGGTAGAGAAAAGAATTGCAAGCAGAGGAACTGCATGCGTAAAATGCCTGAGATTAGAGGGATGATGACTGGTTTAGGGAACTTAAAGAAGTTGATTAAATCTGAAATGTGAAAAAGTAGCAAGGGATGTGGCTCAGGAGAAAAGGAGGCGCAGATCAGGAAGCACCTGGTAAGACATTCTAGAGTTTACCTTAAGAGCAATGTGGAGCCATTATAACATTTCATTCAGGGGCAGAACATGATCAGATTTGCCATTTATAAAGAAAAAGAGCTCTGTTCAGTGTGGCAAAAATCGGAAGGAAGCAACATGAATTTTGAGAGTATTGCAAAAATTCTGCTGCAATGTTATTGGAGTTTATAAAGAAGTTGGCAGTGGGAATGGAGAGAAGTAGATGGAGTCAAAAAGTATTTTGGAAATAAAATCTATAGAATTTGATGGTTATAGGGATTAATGAAGATAAAATTGTTCCCTATGACTCTCAGGTTTCTATTTGAAGGTACTGTCTGAATTGTGGTATCATTCACTAATATAGAGACACTGGAAGAAGAAAAGCAGGCTTGTTGGAAGAGAAAAACAATAATTTCAGTACTGAATAGGTAAAGCTTCAAGAACCTGAAAGGCATCCATGTAAGTGTGTCCTTAGTCCCTGGAAAGCCACTGTTTGCTACCAATATTTAGTAGCAACTTCTTATTTTTAAGACACAGTTTAGTCCTGATAAAAATACATTAAATACCTTCTAACTTTCTAACTTTAGTCTAACCACACTCCACCCCTCAATTGATTTTTCTAAAATACATTTCTGATTATGTCACTGACCAGTTCAGTATCTTTAATGTTTAATAAAGATTGCTGCTAAATGGAAATTACTTATTCTGCTACTATTTTGTACATAGAAGATACTCAGATTTTTAATGATTCATAGTTTTCATTTCTTTAAATTCACTTATTGAACACCTGCAATACACAGCACACTATTGAGATACAAAAGTAAATAGGATGAGGTAATGATCTTCAATAGAGTTTAAATCTATATAACTTTCAAATTAACTTTAAATAATTGTGTATCACAAGAGTGAAGTAGAAATACCAAAAGAAAGAGTGCTTTGAAAGTGCTGTCATTCAGTAAAGCCTCAGAAGCCCAGAAATGTTAGGGAATTCATAAGGGAATAAAGATTTACCATGTGGGTATTGAAAAGATACTAAAAACATGAAAAAAATAGATTCTCATTTATCTAGTGATGAAAAAGGTCATTCATTACTTTTGTGAGGACGATTTCAGGAGATCAGTGAGTCCCTAAGTCAGTCACAAGAATATCATAGAGAGAAATGAAGAGAGCAACCATAGTCTACATTCAATTGGCTTTTAAATAAATGGATGAAGTTGATGGTTAAAAGCTGGAAGGAACTAGAACTGTGATTCAGATATGTGTGTGTGTCTGTATGTTTATATTTACAAATGAGTGTATGTATATCTTTGTAAAGCTTATAAAGAATCCAGACAAATGGGGTCTCCAGAGAGAATGTGGTGGCAAGGGTTATCAGTTTAAAAACGTATTCAGTATCCCATGCTCTTGGATTGGAAAAATTAATATTGTTAAAATGGCCATATTACCCAGAGCAATCTATAGATTTAATGCGATCCCTATCAAATTATTCATGACAGTTTTCACAGAACTAGAACAAATAATCTTAAAATTTATATGGAACCACAAAAGACTCAGAATTGCCAAAGTAATCCTGAGGAAAAAGAATAAAGCTGGAGGCATAACCTTCTCAGACTTCAGATAATACTTCAAAGCCATGCTAATCAAAACAGCATGGTATTGGTGCAAAAACAGACATATGGATCAATGGAACAGACTAGATATCCCAGAAATAAACCCATACACCTACAGTCACTTAATCTTTGACAAAGGAGGCAACAATATACAATAGGTAAAAGACAGTCTCTTCAGCAAGAGGTGTTGGGAAAGCTGGAAGCTGTATGTAAATCAATGAAGTTAGAACACTCCCTTACACCATATACAAAAATAAACTCAAAATTACTTAAAGACTTAAATATAAGACAAGACACCAAAAACTCCTGGAAGAGAACATAGGCAAAACATTCTCTGACATAAATTGTAGCAATGTTTTCTTAGGTCAGTCTCCCAAAGCAAAACAAATAAACAAAAGGGACCTAATCAAACCTATAAGCTTTTGCATAGCAAAGGAAACCATAAACAAAACGAAAAGACAACCTATGGAATGGGAGAAAATGTTTGCAAATGATGCAACTGACAAGGGTTTAATTTCCAAAATACATAAGCAGCTCAAACAGCTCAATATCAAAAAAATAAACACCCCAACAGAAGACTTAAATAGACATTTCTCCAAAGAAGACATATAGATAGTCAACAGACACATGAAAAGATGATCAATGTCACTAATTGTTAGAGAAATGCAAGTCAAAACTACATTGAGGTATCACTTTGCACCAGTCAGAATGGCCATCATCAGAAAGTCTACAAATAATAAATGCTGGAGAGGGTGTGGAGAAAAAGGAACTTTTCTACACTCTAGGTGGGAATGTAAATTGATGCAGCCATTATGGGGAACAGTGGGGAGGTTCCTTAAGGAACTAACAGCAGAGTTACCCTATGATCCAGTATTTCCACTCCTTGGCATACTTCCAGAAAAGATGAAAACTCTAATTTAAAAAGATACCTGCACCCCAATGTTCATAGCAGCACTATTTACAGTAGCTAAGATATGGAAGCAACCTAAGTGTCCATTGACAGATGAGTGGATAAGGAAGATGTGTAACATATATATAATGGAATATTACTCAGCCATAAAAAAGAATGCATTAATGCCATTTGTAGCAATATGGATGGACTTAGAGATTATCATACTAAGTGAAGTAAGTCAGACAAAGACAAATATCATACGATATCAGTTATGTATGGAATCTAACAAAAGATTCAAATGAAATTGTTTCAAAACAGAAACAAATTCACAAACATAGAAAGCAAAATTATGATTACCAAAGGATAAAGGAAGGGGGGGATAAATTAGGAGCTTGGGATTAACAGATACATACTATTGTGTTTAAAAGAGATAAACAACAAGGTCCCACTGTAAAGCACAGGGAACTATTATGTTCAGTGTCTTGTAATAACCTATAACGAAAAGAATCTGAAAAAGAATACATATATATATATACACACATATATATATATGAGTGATTCAGATTTATCTGAACCACTACTGTACATTGGAAACTAGCACAAGATTATAAATCAACTATAATTCAATGAAAAAAAGTATGCAGACATGTACAAATAATAAAACTTGACTGCGTGTGATTAGACTATGGGCATGGAAAAATAAATTACTGCATATTTAAGTTAAACCAGAGGAGAAGAAAGATTGAGAGAATTATTATTGATAATATTCTATTTCTTGTGAATAAGCTCTGTAAAGAAGGATGAGAGATTGAGGTCAAGCAAAATATTGAGAGTGCCGTTATAATAAGAGAATCCAAAAGAGTTTGGGACAATCTCATATCTGTGGAAATACAAAACAATAGAATTCAGGGCTGTCAAGCAATCAGGACTTGAGGAAGCAATGTCCTAGATAAATGGCAGATATAGCCAAGCGTCCAGTGTTCACTAGCTTTCTCTCTTGAGGAATTTTTGGAATTCTTAAGTTCCACAAGGTAAAACGTAAGCATAAAACCTCTACAAAGCAGAGAGGCAAGTTTAAAATTCTAAGCCGACAAAAAGTATAGATCAGGAATTGCCAAGGAAGAAGGGCCCTACTAAATGACCCAGACTTTTAGATCTGAAGGGCTAGGTTCTAATCATAGTCATGAATTAGAGGTAGAGAATCAACCTTACAAAAACTGCAGCCCAACTCCGAGTCATGCAAAGATAAGGAAAAAAATATTGTTAGCAGAGAGAACAAAAAAGACATAAATTTCACAGGAGCAAAATAAAATTGTGGAGTATATTTTCAAGAAAAATGAAAGTGATCAGAAAACAGTGGAATGGCATGTTTTTTAAAGTGTTGAAAGAAGACAACTGTCTACTTGCAGTTTCATAAACTATTTAAACTATCCTTCAAAGGTGAAGATACAAATAAATATTTCCTGACAAAAATGGGAGAATTTTTGCAATACAAATTAAATTTTAACACATTGAAAAATACTAAGGAGCGTACTTCAGGTTAAGGAAAATGCTGGGATATGGAAATACAAATATGCATGAAGAAGTTAGAGCCCTGAAAGGGCAAACATGTGAGTCAGTATGAATGAATATTCACTGCACAAAGTAGCCAAAATGACTTATGGAGTCTACCTGTTAAAAGGCATTACTATACTAACACAAAATATGGGATAGGTACATGGAGCAAAGGTGTTTTAGAGCCATAGCATTTTCTGAGATATGGTAAAAGTTATAACTTACATTGGAAGGTAATAATTTAAGTATGAATATTATAATCTCTAGGACAGTCTTTCTCACTATTTTTATCCTAGAAAAACTCTTGGAATAATAATTTTCGGATCTCAGGAAAGTTATGCATAACAATTATCATAACTATATTTCACAGAACATTAGTTTGATCAGTAAATTGTAGATATAATGATGTAATATTATTTTCAATGCTCTTTTTAATAGCAAATGGTACTTTGTATTTTTTTGTCTATTATACTAGCCTTTTCTTTTTGTGTTATTTCTCTTTCCCACAAAAGATATCAATCTAATGAAATTCAGTAGTGTAGGTAGAAAAAAATTTAGTTTTCTCTTTAAAAAATTATAACTTATTTTTATCTTATCCAAGATATCTACAAAGTATACCATACCTAATAAAATATGGTACATAGTATGTGGTATGCACAAGAATGGTTTTTACTCCTATTTAAAAATAAAAATAATTTTTTACTCAACTTTCCTTTAAGATAATCAAGCTTAGCTTATTTTTCTTAAAATTAATCTTCTTCACAGATTTTAAATATATATAGTTTTACATATATAGTTTATAAACTAACTAAATTAACTAAAACCATCAAGCCAATCTCTAGCTTACCCTTTCTCAGCAACCTACTCTATTGTCCCTCCTTCTTTCTTAGTAATAGAACTGCTAAAATAAAAGACCTCAATTTCCTGTTCCCTTACAAATCGGTGTGGCCATGTGACGAAGTACTGCTTATGGGATTTAAGTGGAGGTAGTGTGTACAAATTCCAGGAAGTGTTTTGAAAGGGAATGCTCTTGCCTTTCCTCTTCCTTTTCTGTAGTATACACATAACAACGGCGGTAGCTCGGGCAGCCATCTTTCACTGTAACCTGGTGTCCCGGGAAATGAAAAGCAAACAAGGCAAAGCAATGAGATCAGAGGATCACTTTACCCCGGGACCACTCTTTTGCCAGTGATAAGTAGACTCTTGTTTGACCCCTTATGTTGAGTTTCTGTTTCTCAGAAACAAAGGGAATTCTCACTCAAAGGGATTCTGTGAAAGGGCATTGAATACAAGTGACAGAGGAGATCTCCAGAACTGATAATGAAGAAAAATCTTAGGTTTTGAGGGTGTGGTGTTCAAAAAGGGCTATACTTTATTTTTTATCATAGAAAGTCAAAATGTAATATCTGAAACTGGAACATTTTGATTTAGCAACATAAACACATTATTTAGGAATATGAGTTTAACATACCAGAGAGAACATCTAAGACAGCAAAAATGAGTTGACTTTGGGGAGTGGAAAGCAAAGGTGAAAAGGGATGAAAATGAGTGGCACAGAAGAATGTTATTTTCCATTATGAGCCCTGGTGAACTATTAGATCAATTAAACTCTGTAAATATATTACCTTATCATTTACTATATTTATAGTGATAAACACGAAAAATTATTTTTAAAGATGAAATAGATATTTAAACCTGTGATCTGTATTTTCTACTGCACCTGTATGAGAATGGTAAGAAAGTTCTATTGTTTGTGCTAGTTGACTTACCAGAAGGTGATTTAAAGAAATGGCATTCTTAAATTGAGAGACAAAGGTCAAAGACAAGCAATGCCTTAGCTGTTAAAACGTATATCATGAAACACGGATCCTTAACAGCATACAGTGGCAGTCCACGGGGAGTGAGGAGGAGTGCCTTTAGTTTGTATCTGTGACTTATTGCTATGACATGACACTATTACATTTTGGTTTTTAGCATTTTTAAAGAGGAAGTAATAGTTATGAGAGATGAAGAACTCAGAATTAAGTACTGTAGTTATACACAGAAGGGTAATTTGGTTTTGATGTATTGGCTCAAGCCTGTTAACGAATAATACCAAATTTTAAGTAGCATCTCACCAGTATGAAAAAGAGGTAGCATCATTATTAATGTCTAAACTATAGTGTGTTTCACACAGGATTATGGTAAAGGTCAGGCCATGTTTCTCTGAATTAAAAGCTATTCTGAGCTATCGCATTCCTAATCAACTGAGACCTAAAGGTGCATAGCTCAGTTATAATGAGGCACAATGAATTTAAATAAACTGCAAGATACAGTATAGTGATTTATATGTGCACTGTGGTATCCTTTTAACTCATTAGCAATGAATGATACTATGTGTTTGCAACTGTTTTTTGCTGTATGACTATTTTTTAATCACAATATTTCTTAGTAAAAGTGCCTTATGCTCCCATTTCTTCCTGTATGTGTAAAGTAAAAGGTAATGGGTGCTTCTGGCATGTACCCAAACATGAGTTACAGCAGAAAGGAACCAGCAAATATCCACTCAAATAAATTTCATAAATTAACCATTTGTAACTATGCTTACATGTTTATGGTTTCATGGTATAGAATTGCCATGAGAATTGAGAATAAGAATTGAAGGTTATACGTAGGTTTCTGAATTATACTTCAGACTTATTTTTGTGGAGGAATTAAAAAAATCATAAAACACATTTGAGCATTTATTAAATAACACCAAAATTTAGCCAGAAACTCTCTGCTTAATAATTCAGAAGTCTTATTTACCATCTTCCATCATCTTATGTTTACCCAATAATTTTTGTAAACAACAAATCCCTATAGCTTGCTTATATATCAGCTTTACATAAACTATGGGGTTTATTTCATTTCGTAAAAGGCTTTTGTTTTCTTTATTTCTAGATGAAAAGAAAATCTTGTGCATGACATGCATGATCAAACTTTTAACTAAAAAAGGGGAGTGATTGAATTGATAAAATTCTCTTTATAAATGGCTCAATTATATCTACTTTTTGTGGTGGTCAAAAGAGACTAGTTATAAGATCCTGAGAAATCTGTTTCTCCTAATGCTTAGGAAATCTGTCCGTATTATATTTATCTTAAGTTATGCTCTCTACACTTGAAATAGCCTCACTACTCCTAAAATTGAGTCAATTTAATACCATTGTATTAAAACAGGATTTTGTCTTGGGGTTCAACTGCTTTTGAGTTTCATTATCAGTTACTTACCCTTCCCATTCTTTTTCTTGGTGAGTTTTTGCCTAATATACACTTGGCCTTTTACTTATTAATTCTAGAATAATGTGACAGATGTTTCTAAATATTCCTCAATATCTATTCTCCTTTCTTTCCTTTTAGAAATAGGCGTAAAGTTATACTTAGCTAAATGGCCATCCTACTACAAACTTCATTTCTCAGTCTCCCTTGAAGCTAGGTATTATGGGCTGAATCGTGTCCTCTCAAAATTTATATGTTGACATTCTTCCCCCTGTACCTCAGAATGTGACTGTTTTTGAAGATTGGGTTTTTAAGAAGGTACTTAAGGTTAAACGAGGTCATTAGCATGGGCCCTATGCCAATATGACTGGTGTCCTTATAAGAAGAGGAGTCTAGGAGACAGACAAATATATAGGAAAGACCAAGTGAAGACACCAGAGAAGGCACCATCCATAAGCCATGAAGAGAGGCCTCAGAGGAAACTCACCCTGTTAATATCTTGATTTCAGACTTCTGGCCTTCAGAATTGTGAGGAAAATAAATTTCTGCTGTTTAAACCACTCAGTTGGTGGTACCTTGTTATGGCAGCCCTAGCAAACTAATACAGTAGGAGTGGCCATGGGATTGAGTTTGGGTTACTGGGGTATAAGCAGAAGTGATGTGTGAAGTTTCTAGATAATTTCCTTAAAAGACAAGGTGGAATATTCTGCCTTATCTCTTTTTCCTTTCTCACAGTCTTGAACACAGATATGGTAGGGACTCCACTTTAAGTGTTCAAATAAGAACACCACTTTGGGTGTGGTAGAGCAACAAGTTGGAAAAAACCTGGCCCCCAAATGACCTTGTAGAGAAGCGCCAGCCAGCCAGCCAGCCAGGCAGAACGACTCATACCTGGACTATTATGTAAGAGATAAGTAAACTTTTGTCTTTTGTAAGCCACTGAATTTTTTGGGTCTCTATTATTGTAGTTTAGCCTTTAACCCTAACTAATAAAACATGTATGGCATAAGTACCAGGCACAGGACCGCTATTCTATTTCCATTTTAATTTTTCATTTATATTCCATACATAATAAGTAATACAGTTATATGAAATAAACTATAACATTTATAATTTAAATATATAAAATTATAATATCCATATACTTTTTGATTGTATATTACATTGTCACACTACTACCATTTTCATTACAATTTCCTTTCAGGTCTAGCAGTAATATATCTAATGGATACTTGTCTTTCTTTCCTTTTCTTGGTCATTCTCAGGTGGTCTTTATGAACTATTATTAAACTCATTTTCATCCTTCATGAAGAGCATCTGAAGGACCAAAGATATCACATAGTCATCATTGTACATTTGGAAAATGGGGTCCATCCACCATCACATACCCCTGGCTCCTATCCAAGCACTTATCTGAGGTGTTTCTGATTAAGTTCTATTATTATTATTACTATTATCAATATTTCACCGAATTATGAAGCTGGAAGCCATGGCCTTTTTTCCACAGGCTTATTGATTTTCCACACATTTACTTCAAATCATGCCATGTGATTTTTTTCTTTTTTAACAGATGTTGATAACCATGGTATGTGAGTTCAGTGGACATAATACCCACCCCTGCCATCTCCTACTAGTTTCTAATCATACTAGATGATTTATAGTAATTTTAGGGACCTTCATTATACAGAGCTCTTTTCTTATTGTTTTTGTAGTCAGAAAGTCCAACCCTCTTTCTAACCTAACTCTATATAATATTGCTGCTCTTTTTTGTTACCTGTTATGTGTTGAATAAGTGTGTCTTAATGCTTAAAACCTAAGATTTGCAGCAAAAGGAAAGATGATGCTCCTGGAATGAAGTAGTGCATCAAATGCTGCTAGTAGCCATTTAGAAATTCTTTCCATTCTGACTTACATAAAATAACTTGCAAGCAAAGCAGCCTCACAAACATGTGTTCAACTGGAGTCCTGTTGGGAGCTAAAAGACGGGCAGTTTCTTGCTCTCCAAAGAAAAGGATAAGTTTAGCTTGACTGAATGGTGGTAATTCTATCTCCCCACTCTTGGATTAAGTGATTAACTCACTGGAAATCTGTGATCTGATTTGAAGTCCCTAGCTTCAAAAGACTCTCCACATGAGACCTATTCACATAAACCTGAGTTCCTCTAAATAGAAAAAAAAAAAATCTGTATTTACTCTTAATTTTTTTTTTTCAGTTGATGAAATGTTTTTGAGTATCAATAGGATTTTGATAGTACCATAATTTCTTCTCAAATGCAGTACTGGGAAAGTAGAGCTTGAAGGTCCTGGCACACAGGGTTCTCTTCCATGGAATTCAGGCAGGAAGGAGATAGTAAATCACTCTTAGGGCTTTTTGAGGTGCTTTCCTTGTCCTCCCATCAGATCAACTCTCATTCTAAGGAACACTGAATTGAGTTTGTAATTCATTGTAAGGGGGTTTTAACATCCCAAAATAAACATTTATTCTTTGAATTTTGAATGGGAAATGCAAATTTTTTGACTATCTGAACCCTGAAGAGTGTACTCAATTTGATAATTTCAGATTTAATTAGGTAATTGGGCATAGTTCTCAGTGGAGTAGGGCAAATAAAATACTCTTGGCTTGAGTGATCACTTTAATAAAGTGAGTTTCTTCCTCTCCATTAACTTTTGTTGAAAAATAATTCATTTAAAATGAGAGTTGAAACCACCATAGTCCTAAAACCTCTCATAATTGAATGTCCCCCCACTCTCCAAATTAACACAGTAAAGCAAGGAAAATAAGGAGGCCTAAATACAAGCAAGCATTTAACAGATACCCAAAAGGTTTGAGCTTCTGACATTGTATATGTATTTATGCTGTTAATTACCATCAGTATATGCTATATGCTGAGTATTACAATATATGAAAATAGAATTATGTGAAAATTTTAGACTCAGACTTTATGGAATTAATAGTCTAAGGGAGGCATTTCTTTTATAATGACTTATTCAGGTATGTTGTGGTTGAAAGATTTCAAAGTCTAGCTAGACTCCTAAAATATTTGGAAGATAAATCCATTCATTTGTTCAGAAAATATTTGTTAAGCAAGTACTACATTCTGATTAAAATGGCCTTAAGTTTCCCTTCAGCTTGACTAAATTTTAGACAAGTTTCTTTCTGACTATAGACCCCTGACCTCGCTTTTCATGGAGCATTTACTTTAGAAAACTTTCAGTTGTAAATTCTTTCTCTGCCCCTTTGATATGTTACCCTTCTCCCAGCTCTTGCCAGTTTCACAACCCAGGAATATCTTTCTCAAGAACCTGGCAGCCGTCTCTTTGACATATAATCATCAAAAAGATACCATCCTTAAAAAACAGAATTTTTGCAACTCAGAAATAACCTTGTAAACAGTAAAGAGCCTGTTTTACTCCAAAGAAGAATCTAAAATTTGAGTTAAAAAAAAGAACGATAGCATCCCTATCTTTCAGTCTTTGTAGGAGGCTAGGAGCCTAACTTCGATTAGTGCCAATTAGCAGACACGGATGGCCTAATCACATTAACTACCCTCCTCCCTAACATTGTCCAGTACTTTTCCTATAGCTTGCCCCAGTACTTAAGATCTTCCATTTTTTGTTTCAGTTGAGTTCATTCTCCCTCCCCTATTGCAATAGTCTTGAAAAAAGTCTTCCTTCCCTATTTAACTTGTCCAATGTAATTTTTCTTTGACAATTCCAAATCCTGTATTAATAGGGAAAAAAAATAAGACATGTTTGGGATAGGTGTTGTCCTTGCCCTCAAAGATCTTAGAAACTATTAATGCTGTAACAATTTCTTGAATGTAGAGGCAGCTCCAAGGAATGCTTCAGATGTATATTGTAGATTCCATTTAATTTACATTTGAATTTATCCACAAACTTGGGTATTCTAGAGGTCCTCCAGACTGATGATGGTTATCTCAAAGTTTCTGAATCAGAAGCCAACCCAAATTTACACTCAAAACCAGGTTTACATGCAGGATGAATAATGGTGTTATTTAGAACGTAATAAAATGGTACTTTACTTAGAAATATCTTCACTAGGATTATTGGATGATTGAAATCCCATATGTAGACATATGTCACTTTGTATTAACAATTACCTTTCTTTTCAAATATGATAATTAAGTAATTTATATCTTAGCATGAAATAATATATCATATAGTCCTTTGCAACATGAGGGAGCCAGGGTATCATAGGAACTTTGGGAAGTTGGCCTAGAGAGAAGTAGAGGGAGAAGAATGCTGAGAGTGCAGTTCTTGAAAGATTTCTGCAGAACTAATAGGTGTTGTTGAAGTTTTATTAAATAATTCACATAAAATGGATGCTCATAGAAATCAAAAGCATTAGCATTATTTGTAAAATTAGAGAATGACAATGATAAAAAAAAATGGATTGATTTGGGGTCAGGACTAAAGCTTCCAAAAGTACTTGATAAAATGTGCTTATTTATCTTGCTTTTTGCTTTGGTATATCTGTTTCTTACTATCTACTGGGACAAATGTGTTTTGGCTTCTCCCAATATAGCTTCTCCCAATATAGGTATACATAGTTACCTTTCTGTTTCTCTCTTCTTTCTCCGTTAATCTCTATCTAACTTTCCTTCTAAAAGTGAAATATTTGTGTGTATATGTTTGTATGTACGTTTATTTTTAGCTTTAATGAGGTATAATTGACAAATAAATTTATAACATATCTAAGGTGCATGATGTGATGATTTGATATGTGTATATGTTTTTAAAGGAATCCCACAATCTACTAAAAATTAATACATCCATCACCTCACATATTTCCCTTTTTTTCCCCCAAGATTACACATATAAGTGATACCATGATGTAGTATTTGTCTGTCTTTATCTGACTTATTTCACTTAATGTAATGCTCTCCAGGTTCGTCCATACTGTCACAAATGGCAGGATTTCCTTCTTTTTTAAGGCTGTATAATATTCCACTGTGTGTGTGTGTGTGTGTGTGTGTGTGTGTGTGTGTGTGTGTGTGTAGTATAAAATACTGTTTTTTAATACATATATGTATATATACAGATATACGTAACTTTTTTTTTTCTTTTGCTGTACGTGGGCCTCTCACTGCTGTGGCCTCTCCCGTTGCGGAGAACAGGCTCCGGATACGCAGGCTCAGCGGCCATGGCTCATGGGCCCAGCCGCTCCACTGCATGTGGGACCCTCCCGGACCGGGGCATGAACCCGTGGCCCCTGCATCGGCAGGCAGACTCTCAACCACTGCGCCACCAGGGAAGCCCCTATATGTAACTTTTTAAAATCAATTCATCCACCAACAGGCATTTAGGTTATTCCCATACCTTGGTTATTGTGAATAATGCTGCAGTGAACATGTGAGCACAGTTATCTCTTTGAGATAATAAATTCTTTAGCTTTGGATATATACCCAGAAGTGGGATTGCTGAATCATCTGGTACTTCTAGCTTTAATTTGTTGAAGAATCTCCATACTGTACAGAGGTAAATTATTTTTAAAGTAATGTAAATGTGTTTAATATGAAGAAATCCCATCTGATAGGAACATTAGCCTAGGAAGGGACTTGCATTTGCCGTATGTCAATCTAGAATGCCCTGCCCACAGGCCTCTATGGCTACCTTCTTTTTGTCATTCATATTTCAGCTCACATCACCTCTTTTTGAGGTCTTTCCTAGTTGCCAAAGATAAAGTAGCTTCATCCTCATATTCTGCTAAAATCACAGATAGATTCTGTCCCACCAGTCTAGTTTATATTATTCTTCAGAGCATTTATTACTACCTGGTATTATTCTTTCTCTAATTTATTTACTTCTTTATTAACTGTTTCCCCCACTAGTAAATAAGCTTCATGAAGTAATGGATATTGTCCGCATTGTTCAGTGTTATTTGGGAAGTCCCCAAATTATTGCTGATGCATAGCGCACTCTCAATAATTAAGGAAAGTCCATATTAAATTCTTTTTTTGCCATAAGTATATTAACTCATTTCTCTCTCCCTTTCATCATGAATTAATTCACCATTATTTGAATTCCATGTTTTATATTTCCACTAAAAATTTCTTCTTCTCTTCCAATTAAGGCTTCTAAATTCTAGTTGACGAATAAATGTTTGTTTGCAATTGTGTTTATTTTCCATTTTGTATTTGTGGCCTAGACCGTTGGTAAAATACATGAAAACTAGAATCTGTCTTATTATGAACAATTTATTTCAAAAATATGAAGGTTATATAAGGAATAGGGCTTTATCAAAACTTAATTTGTAGGATGAAAGGAGTTGACAGGTTCCATCACCAACTCATATATGCAGTATGAAAAGATTAGTCCCCATGAGAGGTCCTTCAAAGACGTACTTTCTGGTTTTGTTTACTACAATCCAGTTTGCTTTGTTCTGTAGGTTGCTTAATATATCATTTGGTTCTACATGTTTCTTTTTCCTGATATTTCTTTTATACTGTCAGATCCTGCCATGTCCATTCAAATAGAAAATTGTCTGAAACTACCTAAGTCACAACAAATCTGCTGTGTGAATAAAATCTTTATGGAGAGCTGTGAGGTTTCCAAGGCACATGCATAATAGAAATTCAATATCACTTCATTTGAGTACCGGCAGAACTACCAATAGCTTCATATCACAGAGACCCACAAATTTGTGCTAAGAAAAGAATGATTACGACAGCATGCCAGGCCTGTGTATGGGAGCCTGGTAATGTATTCCACAGTCAGCAGTGTGAGTCACCCCAGGGTGCTGGTGTTAGGAGAGAGGGCCACTTCCGAATTCACAGCGGTATTAGAAGCTTCTAATATTAATCAAATCTGTTTTTTAATAACATATTCCTCAGTATAAAAGTTAAATTCAAATAGGAAAAATGGCAATCTGTAAAAGCTGCTTTAAAATGGAGAATCTGGCATTAGCTTCTTTAACTTTAGTGCCAATGAAGCAGTTAACAAAAAAAAGAAAAAATGCTTATAAATACAAAGTTTAATATGTTATCCATTTTTTGCTTAAATTATTAATAGGTAATTCTCTGGACAAAAACTAAGGTAGGAAAAATGTCTTACGTGTTTGTGAGCATGTGTACAGAAAGGAAGAGAGAGAGAGAGAGCTCAAATGGGATTAGAATAAATATTAAGAAACTTATTGTCTCCTTTCTCCTTAGGATAATTTTTTATAATAAATGTTGCTGAAAATAAGCAGGGAAAAAGTTAATGAGGATTAAAATTATTTAAGGGCTATTTTAGACCAATTTATGATTAAATTTACCTTATGTAGACTATGACCTCTAAGAATATAGCTAATATAAACTTTAATACAATGAATTATATTTGCATCAGTATTTCACTTTGGGGGATATTTTTTCAACAACACTTTTACCTAATACCTACATTATCAAAATAATTACAATCTAAAATCTAAATTTACTATATTAGCTAACAACATATATGAAAAAAATAATGATCTAATAATACTCCTTGGTTAGTTCATACATCATTTTCTAAAGATTTAAATGAACAACTAAAATATATATTTATATTTATAGTTCTTAAAGTCATATTAAAGCTCAGAAGTCTAAAGTCATTATTACAGTTGATCTTAATTTAGCATGAAAATGTGTGTCTATATAGGCTCCAACTTAATAACTAGAACACTTTTGGATGACTGACACAATTATCTTTTTATAACTTCTAAAAGCAAAATAACTCATAACAATATATGATTATAAAGCAATAAATAATTAGAATCTTTGTTAGGTTGATCCAAGATCAACTTTATCTACTGATTACTTTGAAATAGTTACCATTTCTATGAGATCTGAGTCACAAAGAGTTAAGATAATTTTAGACAGAAATGCATTCAAGACAGAGATGTATTTTTTTAAATTAAAACATGGTAAAAGGGTACAAAATTTTAGTTATAAGATGATTAAAGTCTGGGGATCTAATGTCAAACATGGTAACTATAGTTGATAATACTGTATTATACACCTGAAATTTGTTAAGAGAGTAGAACTTAAATGGTCTCATTAAAAAAAAAAAAAGGTAATACGTGAGGTGATGGATGTGTTAATTAACTAGTTGGTGGGAATCCCTTTACAATGTGTACATATAGGAGGTCACCAAGATGGATGTTTTAGATAGATTACAATTTTGTTGTCATTTATACCTCAGTAAAGCTGGAAAAAAAAAAAAAACTTGACTGTGGAATGAAAAAACAAAAATAAAAAATAAGAATCTAGCCACAAAATATGACCAGCGAAAATTCTCCAAAAAACCCTCAAAAACCCATTATTTAGCAAACAGAGTGTTTTGATTACCTAAGAAAACTACTTCTATTGTGTTAACCTGATGTCTTAAGATTTAAAATGACAAACTCTAGAAGTGTCAAAAGTGTTTTTTTTCCCATTCAAGGAGTGCTGCCAACAAATTTAATCCATTTAAAGTAGTTGAACCGTTAGAGGGAGACTGAGTGTGATTTGGTCTCTGAATTAGTTAGGTCTCTATGAATTTTGGACCAAATCTGAAACTCTTTGAAACACTTTTAAAAAAGTGACTAAACATGAAAAATGTGATCCTAAATGGTACTGTTGAAGTAACATTTTACCAAAAAATGAAAAATTCATGTGCTGTATTATCAAATATTTTAAAAATATGTCAACTATTAATGTGATTCTGACTATACATGTAGTAAATTGGTTTGTCAAACGCAATACGCTATTCATCAGTATTTCTGAACATCTATAGGCTAATTATAATCATTATTTGTATTGACCCAGATGATAATAACAGCTGTCACTTACTGAACACCTGCAATTTACCCAAACACTGAGTGCTGGTATTGTATGACGTTTAAGGCTATTGACTTTTTAGCCAGAAGCTGCATTCAAATCTTGTTTCTGTCACTTACTTGTTGTGGGGACTTAAGAAGATGATTTGTGCCTCAGTTACCTTTTCTGCAAAAGAGACAATAATTTTATCTGCCTCATAATGTTGTGGTGAGGAAGCATTAAATGAGTTAATTTATTAAACCCCTTAGACCAATAATTGGAGCATAGTCAGTGTTCAATAAATTTATCAACTGTTAACTATTACTTGATAGTTTACATATTTAATCATGATAAAATATTTGTTATAATTATCTTATAGATAAGGAAACTGTGGCTATGAGATTTTATGCAAGTTGCCCCAAGTCACATAGCCAGTAATAGAGTTAAAAACTCCCAAGTTTATGTTCTTTCCACTTTATTGCACTGTCTCCAAAGGTATTGTGAGATTCTGAATTTTCTTTTTTTGTACACTTATTTTTTATTTTTTTAAATTGAAATATAGTTGATTTACAATATTAGTTTCAGGTGTACAGCATAGCAATTCAGTATTTTTACAGCTTATACTCTATTAAAAGTTATTATAAGATAATGGCTATAGTTCCCTGTGCGGTACAATATATCCTTGTTGCTTATTGACTTTATACATAGTAGTTTGTATCTCTTAATCCCATACCTCTAATTTGCCCCTCTACTTTCCCTCTACCCTTTGGTAACCACTAGTTTGTTTTTCATATCTGTGAGTCTGTTTCTCTTTTGTATATTCATTCTATTGCATTATTTTTCAGATTCCACATATAAGTGATAACATACAATATTTGTCTTTCTCTGTTTGATTTATTTCAAACAGAGAAAGCATAATATTCTCTCGGTCTGTCCATGTTGTTGCAAGTGGCAGAATTTCATAATTTCATTCTTTTATGGCTGATTAATATTCCATTTTACACACACACACACACACACACACACACACACACACACACTACATGTTCTTTATTCATTTGTCTGTTGGTGGGCCCTGGGGTTGCTTCCACATCTTGGCTATTATGAATTGTGCTATTATAAACATTATAATAAACATGTATCTTTTGAAATTAGTGTTTTTGTTTTTTTCTGGATATATATACCATAGATCATATGGTAGTTCTGTTTTTAGTTTTTTGAGGTGCCTCCATAGTGTTTTCCATAGTGGCTGCACCAATTTACATTCCTATCAACAGTGTATGAAGATTTCCTTTTCTCCACATCCTCGCCAACATTTGTTATTTGTAGACTTTTTGATGATGGCCATTCTGACAGGTGTGAGGTGATACCACATTGTTGTTTTGATTTTCATTTCTCTAATGATTAGCAGTGTTGAGCATCTTTTCATGTGCCTGTTAGCCAAGTGCATGTCTTTTTTGGAAAAGTGTCTGCTTAGGTCTTCTGCCCATTTTTTGATTGGGTGGTTTATTTTTTTGATATTAAGTTGGATGAGCTGTTTATATATTTTGGATATTAACCCCTTTCTGGTCATTTCATTTGCAAATATTTTCTCCCATTCTGTAGGTTGTCTTTTCATTTTGTCAGTGGCTTCCTTTGCTGTGCAAAAGCTTTTAAGCTTAATTAGGTCCTATTTATTTTTGCTTTTATTTCTTTTGATTTAGGAGACAGATCTAAGATAATATTGCTATGATTTATGTCAAAGAGTGTTCTATGTTCTCTTCTAGGAGTTTTATGGTTTCAGGTCTAACATTTAGGTCTTTAATCCATTTTGAATTTATTTTTGTATATGGTGTGAGAAAATATTCTAATTTCATTGTTTTATGTGTCGCTGTCCAGTTTTCCCAGCACCACCTATTGAAGAGAGTGTATTTTCTCCATTATCTATTCCTGCCTCCTTTGTTGTAGGTTAATTGACCATAAGTACATGGATTTATCTAGGAGCTCTGTATTCTGTTCCATTCATGTATGGTCTGTTTTTGTCCCAGTACCATACTATTTTGATTGCTGTAGCTTTTGTAGGATAGTCTGAAATCAAGGAGGGTGATACCTCCAGCTTTGTTCTTTTTTTCTCAGGATTGCTTTGGCAATTCAGGATCTTTTGTAGTTCCATGCAAATTTTAGAATTATTTTTTTCTAGTTCTGTGAAAATGCCATTGGTATTTTGATAGGCATTGCATTAATTCTGTAGATTGCTTTTGTTAATATTTTAGCAATATTAATTCTTCTAATCCAAGAGCTCAGGATATCTTTCCATTTCTTTGTATGATTTTCAATTTCCTTCATCAGTGTTTTATGAATTATTCTTAAAATTCAGAAATATTCTTAGTTTTCTGAATTACTTCTTAAATTACTAAAGAAATAATATAACAACATCCATGATGTAATAGATGTATGTGTCCAACAGGTATATTAACTCAATCCTCACATCAACAATATTATCTCTATTTTACATATGAGGAAACTGAAACATTGAGGAGATTCCTCACTTGCTCAATATCATACAGCTAGTAAGTGGAAGAGGTACAAATACTCCTTCAATATCTCTCTGTGTCCCCAGGTATGTCTCTGTATGTCTTACATTTGCTCAGAAATGGGTCAGCTCCTAAGGTTTCCACCTACTTGCCCAGCACTGATAGGCTCTATTCTGAACTACAGCTTCTGAGGCAACAGAGACTTCCTATTCTTCCTATTCTTTGTAATATTTATGGACCCTGCTGCTTCCCCAGAACTACTCTGCACAGCACAGTGGACACTTCCACTGTTCCTCTGCTGCATTGAGCTCTCTCTCCCAATTTTTATCATTAATGACTCTGTTAAGGGATCCTGAGGGAATGCTGCTGTGTTCACTATGTATTGCAGCTTTCTAATTTTTCACTTTGCCTTCTTTTGCCTAAGATCTAATCATGCATGCAGGGACTATACTGGCAATGGATTCAATCAACAGCTACCATATTTTACTCAGAGTGCCTCTCATCTAGATTGACTGAGGATGTGATGCTGACTTAGGGTAATAATGTCTAGTCTCTTAAGACTTTATTCACCCCTAGTTTACAAGACATGCTTACATATAGCTGGAACCCAGGTGCGCGTAGTTTAAGTTCTTTCCTAGGATTCTCCTCTGCATACATACAAATGAAATTTTGCCGGTTCATCAAATATACCCAACCATGCTTGGGTCCTGAAAGGTGCTGATAGAAGGCAGCGACTCAAGCTGTAAACTCCACTATCCCCACATAAAAGGAATTAATGGTAATGCTAGTTTGGAGTACTTTACTTCTTGACCGTGTCAAATAACAGACTAGACTGTACAATTTTTTGAGCAATACTCCTGAACTATATTCAGAGCTTAGTAAACTTATGGTACTGATATACAAGTCAAAATATAATATGGAAATATAGATACTACTACTCTATTTAAATACTTGGGAAAGTGGTTGTAGTCTTAGACATTTTCTGAAATGTTATAATCTATATTCTTATTTAACAATTAGGTGTGCATATGTAATCACAAAATATATTATATATAGTTAAATATATATATATTTTACATATATAGTTAAATATATATATTATATATATAGTTAAATATACATATATAGATAAATATATATATACATAGTTCAGATGAGCTGACCCTAGCTCCTGGCTTTAGATTGACATGCCACTCAGATCAATGAACATATACTGCACCACTTTAGTTGGTTCAGGGCAGGGAATGTGAGATGAACTGTGACAGTGAAAACTCTGAGCCTTTTGCTTGAGCTATTGAGAGTACTATTAAGTCCTGTAGAATCACTGTTGACCATCTTCATCACCACATAGGAAGGACACGCTTGGGAATAAAGCCAACAGAGAAAATAGCCAAACAAGAGGGATGGGGAGGAATAAGTCTTGAGGATGCTGACTTTTAGTTGTGGGACATTTTAGTAAAGTGAATTGATACCTTCCCTTTTTTGTTTAAAAATTGAATTGGGTATTTTTATCTGCAAATAATAGAGTCATGACAAAGAGGGAAGAATAATTTTGGAATTTTAAATAAACTTTACTAATGAGCACTTAAAGTAAAAGCTTGAATTCCCATTGGAAAAATTGGCCTTGGTGTTTAACCTTACATTTAAAAAAAATCTGTAGATATCTTTTGTCTTAATATTACTCATGTCAATGATAACTTTTTAATTAAATGTAATAAAAGTTTCTTCTTTCTCTCTTTTTTCTCTCTTTCTCCTTCTCACTCTTCCTGTCTTTTTTCATACATCAAATTTAGAGATTAAAAATGTTAACCCCCGTGAATAAAATGATAAATAAATATTGCTTTTATTTTTATAATATTAGATTTTAAAAAGCTATCCACCCAGGCAAAAAAAACAAAAACAAAAAAGCAACTCTGTCAAAACTCTGTTTTCATTACTCATTAATTAATTAATGATTTGGGATTGCTTCTTGATTGACTAATAATGCTTTATTTTACCAAAGCCCTGTATGCTATGGCACAAATCTCAGTTAGTCTTACTTCTTGGGACATTGTTCACTACTATGTCTGCCTTTTGCAGACTCAGAAATTTAGAAATAGATGGAGCAATGTTAAATAACCTGCGATTATGACACTTCAAATATAAATCCACAATTTGACGTTCAAGAATTTCAAAAGCTTCCCGGTTGTGATATTGTGCTCTTGATTTCTGTTGTATCATTTGAAAATGTTTTATTCAAAAGTGTCTGGTTTTGTTTCTCATTGTTAAAACAGTAAATAGTTATAAATATTCCAAGTCACCTGTGCTGAAAAAAAGTCATCCCATGCTTTCTCTTGTGACTGAAGATATTTAATCTAAAGAGTGTAATGCAGGTATATGCTACTTTTAAATATTAAAATTATATAGTTAATTATATAAAAAGTAATTTATAATGCAATTGTTTAAATTCCAAATGTTAGTCCTTAAGGATTTACTGAAATGGCAAGTTCTTGGGAGGATTAAATATTTGATAATAATACTCTGCTTTATTTATTTCTTCTATATTTGCATAATAAGTTTCCATGTTGTAGAAATAATAGATCAAAAGGGAAGTTTCACTTTATTTAATAGTCAAACAGAATTCCTTGAATGTTGATTGTGAACCAGGAATTTTTCTAAGTATTGTAGTATCCCTTAAGGAACTCAGAGTGTAGACAAGGATATAGAGACATTAGTATCAGTGACAGTGTCCATGGCATTTCTCTGTGTATGTAGAAAAATAAATTATAGTATTATCTTCCATGAAGCTTAAAATGTAGTTTTGGAAAGAACACATGCAAACAGTGAATGATAAAAATGTTGCCATAGGGTAAATTATAAATAAGATTCTAAGGTGTTGGCAATGCTATGCAAAACCAGAGAAAGATCTCACTTTTAATTGAGAACACAATTAGTAAAATTTGGATATGAATGTAGCAAGTGGCAGAGGTATTCCAAATTAGAATACACAAAGGTGTATTTCAACCTCAGAGATGTGAGAACTCCAGAAGGGATACTTAAGGGGGAGTGGTTTTACTTGATTGGAACATAAAACTATTGGCAACTAAAGTGTAAAGTTGGAGTGATTTTGAGATGGGAAGCTGGGTGATGGGAGTGGTACTTAAAAAAATAAATCTGGTGGTGGGTATATAAATAGTAATAAAGAGGAGCTGCCTAGAGAGAGCAAGTCTACTTTTCTTTGAAGGGTATTATAGTAATACTGAGGGATGGTAATATGAAGTAGGAAAGGGTAATGTAAAAGGAATGCAGGGAATTAATGGTGGCATCATTATTATGATTCTAGAGTTTATGTGTTTTTCTGGCTAACTAAATGTGAAAGAGAAATAGTAGAAATTACATTCCAAGGTCATATCCAGTATTACTAAGTTTAGTGTGTTAGAGAGTGGTAGTTTTGAAACTATGGTTAGAGTTAACATCATTTCTCTAACACTATCACGACTACCAACCATACTCTTAGCTGCTCTTTATCTACAGATGTCATTTCTCTCAGTGGGAAGCTGTGGTGTGGATGTGTCTAGGCAAAAGTGCTGGAACAAATATGACACCATTTGGATAATAGAACAAGATGTCAGTTCACATATAAAGATTATATACTTGGTTTATTTCACTAACTAAAGAATTATATTCTCAAAACTCAAGATAAGAAGAATATTAGTTTCCTTGATGATAGTGGAAGTAAAATTATTATACCAATATATACTTATAAATCAATTAAATATTAATAAATCATGAAATATTAATGTGCTTCTTGGAACTTTGTCACTGGAATATATTTTTTAGCTTATTGTGTGATATTTATTTTTTCTTTATTGTGTAACATGATAATCATATAATAGCTATTGAAGAGTTGTTTCATTTGGAAGCGTGAAACAGTTAAATCCTTTAAAAAACATTCTAGGTTGAAATTTCATAGATAATCTGATAGTAAAAGAGTACTTTCCAACAAAACTTGAGGAATTCCTCTTGGGGCCTTTTTACACCCAAAGCAAAATTATTTTTCTCATTTGAATTTTTTTCTAATCTTTTTTTAACTCTTGAAAAACTTATCTAATGACTTTAATTTAAAAATGGTGACTTCCTATTGGTTTTTAATGACAATGTCAGTTTTAGAACAGTTTCTGGTTCCTTAAAAGAAGACAAAGGTTAATGAATCCTGTAAGAGCCAAGTAAATGAGTTTTTCTAATTTTTTAACAAGTAGAGAGTTTCTGAACTGTAGATTTTATATATATATATAAGTGTGTGTGTGTATCCTTGAAAGGCCACGTGCATCTGGAGCTACTCCATATAACGAAGTAACTAAAGCTGTGTGGAGTAGGTGTATAAACTAACTTTATGTTTACGTGACTCATACATGCATTCATTTATTTCAATGTGTGATTATTTGAGTTTCAATTCACACACTGAAGATTTTTTCTTTTAAAAATATGTAACGAAATCCAGCACCAAGAAAAATCTACAACCCTAAGGTTTGCAATATCAAATACCCTCCAAAATGTTGGAATCAAATGTTAAATACTCTGGGTAGATTTTGTTTTTGACTTTGGATCAGGTCATCAACTGTTTTATTAAAACTGTTACGTAGCTACATTATATAGAATGTACTATTAGTGAAAAATTGTAGTCAAGTCCTGATTTTCTCTTTGGGTTTAACTCTATGAGTTGGCTCTGATTAGATTATGAACACAAATTAGTCTCTGCCATTACTTCCATTTCCACTAAGCAAGCTGGCAAAGGGGAATCAGAAGTACCCTGGTCCTGGACATAGATAGGAATGCAGTAGAGGAGAAAAGGCAGATAATTTTTTTCTAAAACTAACACAGATTCTAGTTAGATTGTGAGGATTAGGGCGAGGAAGGTTATTTGACAGTAAGAGAGGGGATCAGTTGCAGGACTCAACATTGTAAAACATCACCCTCACACAGAGTCATTTATGGATGACTGTGAGTTCCTACAATGTGCCCAACTTTGTTCTAGGTGTTTGGTGAACCATGGTGAACAAAGCTGATGAAGGAGGGCTTAAACCTCGCTGCAGGGTCAAATGTTAACAGGTGTTTTATGTCTAACAGGGACAGGAAAAGTCATATTTATTACTTACATACTACGATGTGACCAATTCTTACTTCTTCCAGCAACTATGTGAAGCAGGTACACTGACCCCAATTTATACATGAGAAAAGAGCCCATAAAATTTAGGTAAATTTCCCAGTCATATAATCAGTAAGTGATAGACTTGGATTTAAACATATCAATCATATTCAAAAAGCTGATAGATATCCTTTTCACTAGAGCACACATGCCTTTGGAAGTTTGTGGAATATTATGAACTTATATAATTCAGCAAAATCACTGGGAATATGGAATATGGTACTTGGGGAGGCAGTCGTTTTTTTTTGTTTTTTTTTTCGTGGTACTCAAGTTTGCCATTTAGATCTGTGACCTTAGACTGGTTACTTAAAATTATTAGCTTTAGTGGAGTAATCGCATATCTGTCTCATCAAATTATTGTGGGGATAAAGACAATAAATATCAAACATTTAGCACAATGACTGGGACGTAGTAAGTTTTAAAATATGCTGTCTCTTCTTTTCATGATCATCATTATTTACAATATTTTATTATTCTTTCCTGGTGAGAAAAGCTATTTGCCCATTTAAAATTTGTAACTAGAATGAAGGACCCTGGCTAGAAAGGGCAACAAAGAATCTAAGTATAGATTTAAATATATAAAATTTGAGAAATACAAAGTATGCAAAAAGTGTACTCTTGATTTCAACTTTTAAAAAATTTAACAGAATTGTCGCCAAATACATGGATCATTTTGGTGTTTTCAACATTAACTATTTAAATTAGATACATATTTTCCATTATAAAATTATTTTCATGTGAGAACAAATGAGTACATTTAATGATGCCATTGTTAAAAACACAGCATATTTAACTGAAAACATAAATAAGTTATTTATAATATTTACATAAATATATTTGTGCCATAAACATTCCTCTTTTCTAAGTTTAAAGTAATGCTGTACTGCAATTGCATATTAACCTTACTATTATACACAAAATATGCAATTAAATGCTCAGTTAAAATTAGCAATTATAAATGTCCCTGCATATATAGTAGCTCCTAAAGAATGTAATGCACTTGCAGTAATATCTACTATACTGTGTGTTACTTTTCTGCTGTTCAGCTAAGGGATTGAATGGGGAAATAATTTCACACTGCATATAATGCATCTGATATGAAGGAAACTTGAAAATTATTTAGTTACAGATTTCTCTGACCAGGCTTGCAAAGTAGCATATATTATGTTAATGGGCAAGCATTTGAAAATGAATTTGAATATTAAATGCACTAAGTTTGGGTTCTGACATGAAAGAAGGCAGAGTTGATGCACAATTTACAAACAGGTTTTTGTTAACTCTTTCATTGCTGTGGCTCACCATCATGCTTTGTGCTTAAAAATTTTACAGTTTTATGTTTCCATCACTGAAAATTCCATAATATTGGAATCTAACCATTAGCTTGTACAAATGAAGTTCTACTATAGTATTAGATTTTTAGCCATGTTTTATGTTTAGTTATACTCCATGTTGTTCAGTGAAAAATAGTTGCTTATTCATGAAAGTTATAAGTAGAAAAGAAATGAGCAACATCAATCACTGTATTAATGGTATACTATATTTTCTAGCTTTCATTTTTAAAGTAGCACATTTGAGTTGGCATATATTGGAATGTATGCTACCAAGCCACTATTGTATATTCAACCAAAATATCTTGTTTTCAAGTCTCAGCAGAGATCACCAGTTTACTACTAGTGGATTCATTGTGTTTAAATTTACAGAAAATGAGTTGTTAGTAGTAAACCTAACCACCAAAGCATATTTTTATTGAAAATATTACAGTACACCGGATGTTTTAGGTCATTTATTTTGTTTTTGCTCTGGGTCATTTTACAAAAGCACTTCTGCTCTCTAGCGTTAAAATGAGAGCCACTCTACTCCCCAGATATTACCCAGCAGCACTTGGGGGCTCTTAATGATTAATACCATCACCGTCCAGCCACAAACCTTTCTGCCGCAGATAATGCCAGGCAGCAAGCGCGCTTGACACTTTTAATGTATAATTAAGTAGGAAAAGTCAGCACTCAGTATGCAAATTTTTCAAAATGATAAATGATGCCATACAGCAGTAGGGATTGATTTGGTGTAAATGAAACTAATTAAGGAAATGTCAAACATAATTAATAAAACAGGTTTAAGCTGCAAAACATTGTCAATTGAATGAATGAGGAGGCATTGGCTCCCATTGTTTCTGCTTTATTTAGGGCTTGTGTTTAGCTTGTACTCTGTTCCTAAATGCACTTTCGCTACCTCACACCCTCCACTACCAATTCCCAGAGAGGGGGAAAATAAATTTGCTTGTCTCTCCACTGACTGCAGAAATTAATTGCAGAAATCTTGTCCCATCCAAGTGTTACATTCACTCACAGGACATTAACATAACTAATTTGAAAGAGCCCAAATGACTGCATAATAGAGCACTGTCAGTATGCCTGACAGTCTTTGGTCATACCAAATTAGCTTGGTTTTCTAATTGAAATTTTTTTCCTTGGACTCTTTTTATAATTTTTTCCTCAGCTATTCATTTTTGATAAGAACAAAGGTTTTATAATTTACAAAAGAGTGCTTGACCTATAATTACTATGAGGAAATTAGGGGAGGTAGAAAAGTCAGATTTAGTCCTGGTAATGATGCTAGAGACCTTGTTCCCTCTAAGGAGCCTGAAGAATAATGGAATCTTCTATTTTTATGGGCGACCTGTGCACTGGTGCTGACTCTAACTGTGAATCCACTTTACTTTGCAGATCACTTGCTTAACACTAAAAGTGCCAGCCCAATGGCAGGCCATTACTCCAAATGTCATTCAAACCAGTGCCATTTCCACATGCCCTTCCCACTCAAAGAGTGAATTGAAGAACATCTGCCAGTCCTCACATCACGCCCTTGTAAATCTTCCATGTAGAGTTTTATGCAACTTAGTTTGTGAACCCTTTGGGTATATAAGGGTGAGAGGGGGTAAGGGGCTTGTGGAGAGTAGGAAATTTAAAGAACGCTAAAATAGGTTACTTGAAAGAGAATCCAGTGGTTCTTGATTTTAAAATCTGTCACCTGCATGCTATGGATGTAATCTTATTATACCTGATATGGTTTTCAAAAGAAGGATTCTGGTACCACTATATCTTCAGTTTAGAGATCTTTTCCCTGAAGGACAGTTTTCCTTTCGAGTATGTCCTAAAATGACTCAATATATAAGAATGGAATCAGTCCACTCTTTTTACTCTTTAATTATGAATTATATACTAATATGTTATTTTAGATTTATTGAGGAAATTGTATGGAACCGAAGACATAGATTATACACACTCTTCTTAGTCCATGAAGTTTCTGCTGAGTAGACGTGTAGAGGTACAAGTGCCATGGCACGGTTTTATTTGCTTAAAGTCTTGTTTCTATAAAACCCTCTATATCTATGGCTTCTTTCATTTGATTCCAGGAATATAAGTAAAGTTTACATGTATACTATATGAGATTATAAAGATTCTTGACTTTGACTCTCCAAATCTTTTGGGGCTCATTTCTAGACACTCTCCAATATATTCTCTCTATTTTTAAAATAATACACATGTAGTTATCTATTAATTTTATAGCATTGATTGATTGCATTTACTTTACTGGTGTACGTGTTATGAGCTCTCTTGTAATATCTTATGTGTTGTACGCAACTGAAAGGAAAGATGGGTTGTCGTTTTATACTTCAACTTTAAATGGAGTGGATATGGAATAAATCAGTGGGATTAAAAATAAATCATTATTACTTCACTTTTTTTTGTTGTTGTTGTCTAAAAAGGACACAAAGAAGTACCTCAGGTTTATTTTATCCAACATGTACAGTGATAAGTTTGAAGAACTTTTTCTCAGGCAAATTTCATATGATGTAATTCTAATCCCCCCTCCCCAAATTATGAAATAGGAGTTAAGGAATTTATTTACCCATAAATGTCTGAGGTCAGTTTTCCAGAATGATCTTTAGACATAGCTAAACAAAGTAGATTAAACAATGTCATCAAGACCAGACATTTCTCTTTCTCATTTTCCTTATCTCTTGGCTCTGCTTTCCATTGTGTTGATTTCTTTTCCAGCCTCCACCTTGTGAGTCCCAGTAGCTTCCTGCTTAAGATTATAGCAGTCCTTACAGTTCATTGCAATGAGAGAGAATTGTTTTCCAGGCAACTGAAGTTCCAGGATTAGCCTTGACTGAACCACCAAAAGAGATGTACTCATCCTAAAATCCGTTACTAGTACCAGGCATCTGGAACCAGGTTAAAGGTCAAGTATTAAACTTTATGCATCCCCTGAAATAGCCCCACCTAAAACCAAATGGACTGCAGGTGGAGTAGAGGGATTCCCCAGGGAAAATTGTGGTGTTTATATCAAATGAAAGAAAAAATGAGAAAGCATTGGTAAAAGCAATAGATATACACTCCAAAAGTATATAGTACACTTTCTAAGAGCAGAATATATATTCAGTGTGGTCTTCTTATTTATGCTGGATGTTACTTAATTTTTTTTTTTTTTGCAGTACACAGGCCTCTCACTATTGTGGCCTGTCCCGTTGCGGAGCACAGGCTCCGGACGCGCAGGCCCAGCGGCCATGGCTCACGGGCCCAGCCGCTCCGTGGCATGTAGGATCTTCCCAGACCGGGGCACGAACCCGTGTCCCCTGCATCGGCAGGCGGACTCTCAATCACTGTGCCACTAGGGAAGCCCTGGATGTTACTTAATTTAAAAATGGAAAAATTTGGGGGGGGACCTTGAAGATGGCGGAAGAGTAAGACGCGGAGATCGCCTTCCTCCCCACGGATACACCAGAAATACATCCACACGTGGAACAACTCCTACAGAACTCCTACTGAAGGCTGGCAGAAGACCTCAGACCTCCCAAAAGGCAAGAAACTCCCCACGTAACTGGGTAGGGCAAAAGAAAAAACAGAGACAAAAGAATAAGGACGGCACCTGCACCAGTGGGAGGGAGCTGTGAAGGAGGAAAAGTTTCCACACACTAGGAAGCCCCTCCGCGGGCGGAGACTGCGGGAGGCAGAGGGGGGAGTTTCGGGACCGCGGAGTAGTGCACAGCGACGGGTGCGGAGGGCAAAGCGGGGAGATTCCTGCACAGACGATCGGTGCCGACCGGCACTCACCAACCCGAGAGGCTTGCTGCTCACCCACCGGGGCGGGCGGGGCTGCGAGCTGAGGCTCGGGTTTTGGTTTTGGACGGAGCTCAGGGAGAGGACTGGGGTTGGCGGCTTGAACATAGCCTGAAGGGGTTAGTGCACCACGACTAGCCGGGAGGGAGTTCGGGGAAAAGCCTGCACCGGCCGAAGAGGCAAGAGACTTTTTCTTCCCTCTTTGTCTCCTGGTGCGCGAGGAGAGGGGTTTAAGAGCGCTGCTTAAAGGAACTCCAGAGACGGGCGCGAGCCGCGGCTAAAAGCGCGAACCCCAGAGACGGGCGCGAGCCGCGGCTGAGGGCGCGAGCCCCCGAGACGGGCGCGAGCCGCGGCTGAAAGCGCAAACCCCAGAGACGGGCGTGAGCCGCGGCTGAGGGCGCGAGCCCCAGAGACGGGCGCGAGCCGCGGCTGAAAGCACAAACCCCAGAGATGGGCGCGAGCCGCGGCTAAAACCGCGGACCCCAGAGATGGGCGGAAGACGCTAAGGCTGCTGCTGCCGCCACCAAGGGGCCTGTGTGCGAGCACAGGTCACTCTCCACACCCCGCTTCCGCGGAGCCTGTGCAGCCCGCCACTGCCAGGTTCCCGGGATCCAGGGACAACTTCCCCGGGACAGCGCACGGCGGGCCTCAGGCTGGTGCAACGTCACGCCGGCCTCTGCCGCAACGTCACGCTGCCTCTGCCGCCCGCAGGCCGGCCCCGCACGCAGTGCCCCTCCTTCCCCCATCCCCCAACCCCCGGCCTGAGTGAGCCGGAGGCCCCGAATCAGCGGCTCCTTTAACCCCGTCCTGTCTGAGTGAAAAAACAGACGCCCTCCAGCGACCTACACGCAGAGGCAGGGCCAAATCCAAAGCTGAGCTCCTGTGAGCTGTGAAAACAAAGAAGAGAAAGGGAAATCTCTCCCAGCAGCCACAGAAGCAGCGGATTAAAGCTCCACAATCAACTTGATATACCCTGCATCTGTGGAATACCTGAATAGACAAGGAATGATCCCAAATTGAAGAGGGGGAATTTAGGAGCGAAATCTATGATTTTTTTCCCTTTTCCTCTTTTTGTGAAGGTGTATGTGTATGCTCCTGTGTGACATCTAGTCTGTATACTCTAGCTTCCACCATTTGTCCTAGGGCTCTATCCGTCCATGACCTTTTTTTAAAAATTCTTTTTCTTAATAATTAAGTTTAATTGTAATAACTTTATTATACTTTACCTTCGTTCTTTCTTTCTTTCCTTCCTTCCCTCCCTCCTTTAGACAACGAATCACCCCAAATTGAGGAGGTGGTCTCAGGGAGCAGGATTTATGATTTTTCCCCCTTTACCTCTTTTGTGAAGGTGTATGTGTATGCTTCTGTGTAAGATTTTCTCTGTATAGCTTTGCTTCCAACATTTGTCCTAAGGTTCTATCCGTCCCTTTTTTTTCTAAATATTTTTTAATTCAATAACTATATTATACTTTATTTTATTTTTACTGTATCATCTTTCTTTCTGTCTTTTTTTCCTTCTTTCCCTCCTTCCTTCCTTCCTCCCTCCTTCCCTCCCTCCCTCCTTTCTTTCCTTCTTTGCTTCTTTCTTCCTTCCTTCCTTTCCTCCTTTCCTTCTTTCTTTCCTCATACTTCTACTAATTCTCTCTACTTTTTCTCCCTTTTATTCTGAGCCGTGTGGATGAAAGGCTCTTGGTGCTCCAGCCAGGAGTCAGGGCTCTGCCTCTGAGGTAGGAGAGCCAACTTCAGGTCACTGGTCAACAAGAGACCTCCCAGCTCCACATAATATTAAACAGCGGAAATCTCCCAGAGACCTCCATCTTAACACCAGCACCCAGCTTCACTCAACGACCAGCAAGCCACAGTGCTGGACAACCTATGCCAAACAACTAGCAAAACAGGAACACAACCCCACCCATTAGCAGAGAGGCGGCCTAAAATCATAATAAGGCCACAGACACCCCAAAACACACCACCAGACGTGAACCTGCCCACTAGAGAGACAAGATCCAGCCTTATCCAGCACAACACAGGCACTAGTCCCCTCCACCAGGAAGCCTACACAACCCACTGAAACAACCTTAGCCACTGGAGACAGACATCAAAAACAACGGGAACTACGAACCTGCAGCCTGCAAAAAGGAGACCCCAAACACAGTAAGATAAGCAAAATGAGAAGACAGAAAAACACACAGCAGATGAAGGAGCAAGATAAAAACCCACCAGACCTAACAAATGAAGAGGAAATAGGCAATCTACCTGAAAAAGAATTCAGAATAATGATAGTAAGGATGATCCGAAATCTTGGAAGTAGAATGGACAAAATGCAAGAAACAGTTAACAAGGACCTACAAGAACTAAAGATGAAACAAGCAACGATGAACAATGCACTAAATGAAATTAAAATCACTCTAGATAGGATCAATAGCAGAATAACTGAGGCAGAAGAACGGATAAGTGACCTGGAAGATAAAGTAGTGGAAATAACTACTGCAGAGCAGAATAAAGAAAAAAGAATGAAAAGAACTGAGGACAGTCTCAGAGACCTCTGGGACAACATGAAACGCACCAACATTCGAATTATAGGGGTTCCAGAAGAAGAAGAAAGAAAGAAAGGGACTGAGAAAATATTTGAAGAGATTATAGTTGAAAACTTCCCTAATATGGGAAAGGAAATAGTTAATCAAGTCCAGGAAGCACAGAGGGTCCCATACAGGATAAATACAAGGAGAAACACGCCAAGACACATATTAATCAAACTGTCAAAAATTAAATACAAAGAAAGCATATTAAAAGCAGCAAGGGAAAAACAACAAATAACACACAAGGGAATCCCCATAAGGTTAACAGCTGATCTCTCAGCAGAAACCCTACAAGCCAGAAGGGAGTGGCAGGACATACTGAAAGTGATGAAGGAGAATAGCCTGCAACCAAGACTACTCTACCCAGCAAGGATCTCATTCACATTTGATGGAGAAATTAAAACCTTTACAGACAAGCAAAAGCTGAGAGAGTTCAGCACCACCAAACCAGCTTTACAACAAATGCTAAAGGAACTTCTTTAGACACGAAACACAAGAGAAGGAAATGACCTATAGTAGCGAACCCAAAACAATATATAAAATGGAAATAGGAACATACATATCGATAATTACCTTAAATGTAAATGGACTAAATGCTCCCACCAAAAGACACAGATTGGCTGAATGGATACAAAAACAAGACCCTTATATATGCTGTCTACAAGAGACCCACTTCAGAACTAGAGACACATACAGACTGAAAGTAAGGGGATGGAAAAAGATATTCCATGCAAATGGAAACCAAAAGAAAGCTGGAGTAGCAATTCTCATATCAGACAAAATAGACTTTAAAATAAGGACTATTAAAAGGGACAAAGAAGGACACTACATAATGATCAAGGGATCGATCCAAGAAGAAGATATAACAATTGTAAATATTTATGCACCCAACATAGGAGCACCTCAATACATAAGGCAAATACTAACAACCATAAAAGGGGAGATCAACAGTAACACATTCATAGTAGGGGACTTTAACACCCCACTCTCACCCATGGACAGATCATCCAAAATGAAAATAAATAAGGAAACACAAGCTTTAAATGATACATTAAACAAGATGGACTTAATTGATATTTATAGGACACTCCATCCAAAAACAACAGAATACACATTTTTCTCAAGTGCTCATGGAACATTCTCCAGGATAGATCATATCTTGGGTCACAAATCAAGCCTTGGTAAATTTAAGAAAACTGAAATTGTATCAAGTATCTTTTCCGACCACAACGCCATGAGACTAGATATCAATTACAGGAAAAGATCTGTAAAAAATACAAACACATGGAGGCTAAACAATACACTACTTAATAATGAAGTGATCACTGAAGAAATCAAAGAGGAAATAAAAAAATACCTAGAAACAAATGACAATGGAGACACAACGACCCAAAACCTATGGGATGCAGCAAAAGCAGTTCTAAGGGGGAAGTTTATAGCAATACAAGCCCACCTTAAGAAGCAGGAAACATCTCGAATAAACAACCTAACCTTGCACCTCAAGCAATTAGAGAAAGAAGAACAAAAAAACCCCAAAGCTAGCAGAAGGAAAGAAATCATAAAAATCAGATCAGAAATAAATGAAAAAGAAATGAAGGAAACAATAGCAAAGATCAATAAAACTAAAAGCTGGTTCTTTGAGAAGATAAACAAAATAGATAAACCACTAGCCAGACTCATCAAGAAAAAAAGGGAGAAGACTCAAATCAATAGAATTAGAAATGAAAAAGGAGAAGTAACAACTGACACTGCAGAAATAAAAAAAATCATGAGAGATTACTACAAGCAACTCTATGCCAATAAAATGGACAATCTGGAAGAAATGGACAAATTCTTAGAAATGCACAACCTGCCAAGACTGAATCAGGAAGAAATAGAAAATATGAACAGACCAATCACAAGCACTGAAATTGAAACTGTGATTAAAAACCTTCCAACAAACAAAAGCCCAGGACCAGATGGCTTCACAGGTGAATTCTATCAAACGTTTAGAGAAGAGCTAACACCTATCCTTCTCAAACTCTTCCAAAATATAGCAGAGGGAGGAACACTCCCAAATTCCTTCTACGAAGCCACCATCACCTTGATACCAAAACCAGACAAGGATGTCACAAAGAAAGAAAACTACAGGCCAATATCACTGATGAACATAGATGCAAAAATCCTCAACAAAATACTAGCAAACAGAATCCAACAGCACATTAAAAGGATCATACACCATGATCAAGTGGGGTTTATTCCAGGAATGCAAGGATTCTTCAATATACGCAAATCTATCAATGTGATAAACTATATTAACAAATTGAAGGAGAAAAACCATATGATCATCTCAATAGATGCAGAGAAAGCTTTCGACAAAATTCAACACCCATTTATGATAAAAACCCTCCAGAAAGTAGGCATAGAGGGAACTTTCCTAAACATAATAAAAGCCATATATGACAAGCCCACAGCAAACATCATCCTCAATGGTGAAAAACTGAAAGCATTTCCACTAAGATCAGGAACAAGACAAGGTTGCCCACTCTCACCACTCTTATTCAACATAGTTTTGGAAGTTTTAGCCACAGCAATCAGAGAAGAAAAGGAAATAAAAGGAATCCACATCGGAAAAGAAGAAGTAAAGCTGTCACTGTTTGCAGATGACATGATACTATACATAGAGAATCCTAAAGATGCTACCAGAAAACTACTAGAGCTAATCAATGAATTTGGTAAAGTAGCAGGATACAAAATTAATGCACAGAAATCTCTGGCATTCCTATATACTAATGATGAAAAATCTGAAAGTGAAATCAAGAAAACACTCCCATTTACCATTGCAACAAAAAGAATAAAATATCTAGGAATAAACCTACCTAAGGATACGAAAGACCTGTATGCAGAAAATTATAAGACACTGATGAAAGAAATTAAAGATGATACAAATAGATGGAGAGATATACCATGTTCTTGGATGGGAAGAATCAACATTGTGAAAATGACTCTACTACCCAAAGCAATCTACAGATTCAATGCAATCCCTATCAAACTACCACTGGCATTTTTCACAGAACTAGAACAAAAAATTTTGCAATTTGTATGGAAACACAAAAGACCCCGAATACCGAAAGCAATCTTTAGAACGAAAAAAGGAGCTGGAGGAATAAGGCTCCCTGACTTCAGACTATATTACAAAGCAACAGTAATCAAGACAGTATGGTACTGGCACAAAAACAGAAAGATAGATCAATGGAACAGGATAGAAAGCCCAGAGATAAACCCACGCACATATGGACACCTTATCTTTGATAAAGGAGGCAGGAATGTACAGTGGAGAAAGGACAGCCTCTTCAATAAATGGTGCTGGGAAAACTGGACAGGTACATGTAAAAGTATGAGATTAGATCACTCCCTAACACCATACACAAAAATAAGCTCAAAATGGATTAAAGACCTAAATGTAAGGCCAGAAACTATCAAACTCTTAGAAGAAAACATAGGAAGAACACTCTATGACATAAATCACAGCAAGATCCTTTCTGACCCACCTCCTAGAGTAATGGAAATAAAAACAAAAATAAACAAATGGGACCTAATGAAACTTCAAAGCTTTTGCACAGCAAAGGAGACCATAACCAAGACCAAAAGACAACCCTCAGAATGGGAGAAAACATTTGCAAATGAAGCAACTGACAAAGGATTAATCTCCAAAATTTACAAGCAGCTCATGCAGCTCAATAACAAAAAAACAAACAACCCCATCCAAAAATGGGCAGAAGACCTAAATAGACATTTCTCCAAAGAAGATATACAGAATGCCAACAAACACATGAAAGAATGCTCAACATCATTAATCATTAGAGAAATGCAAATCAAAACTACAATGAGATATCATCTCACACCAGTCAGAATGGCCATCATCAAAAAATCAAGAAACAATAAATGCTGGAGAGGGTGTGGAGAAAAGGGGACACTCTTGCACTGCTGGTGGGAATGTGAATTGGTTCAGCCACTGTGGAGAACAGTATGGAGGTTCCTTAAAAAACTACAAATAGAATTACCATATGACCCAGCAATCCCACTACTTGGCATATACCCTGAGAAAACCAAAATTCAAAGAGAGTCATGTACCAAAATGTTCATTGCAGCTCTATTTACAATAGCCAGGACATGGAAACAACCTAAGCGCCCATCATCGGATGAATGGATAAAGAAAATGTGGCACATATACACAATGGAATATTACTCAGCCTTAAAAAGAAATGAAATTGAGCTATTTGTAATGAGATGGATAGACCTAGAATCTGTCATACAGAGTGAAGTAAGTCAGAAAGAAAAAGACAAATACCGTATGCTAACACATATATATGGAATTTAAGGGAAAAAAATGTCATGAAGAACCTAGGGGTAAGATAGGAATAAAGAGGCAGACCTACTGGAGAACGGACTTAAGGATATGGGGAGGGGGAAGGGTGAGTTTTGACAGGGCGAGAGAGAGTCATGGACATATACACACTAACAAACGTAGTAAGGTAGATAGCTGGGGGGAAGCAGCCGCAAGGCACAGGGATATTAGCTCGGTGCTTTGTGACAGCCTGGAAGGGTGGGATGGGGAGAGTGGGAGGGAGGGAGACGCAAGAGGGAAGACATATGGAAACATATGTATATGTATAGCTGATTCACTTTGTTGTAAAGCAGAAACTAACACACCATTGTAAAGCAATTATACCCCAATAAAGATGTTTAAAAAAAAAAAAAAAAAAAAAAAAAAATGGAAAAATTTAAGTTTTCTGTGAGTGAAAGGATTGTTTTATGCTTATGATAAATTCGTTTAAAAGAGGATATAAACAAAGAGAATGTTAATTTTTAACTGTTAATACATGGGTATTTATAACTGAACAAAGGGAAATATGGTTTTTTAGACTTTAGATTTACAGAAGAGTCGCAGAGATAGTATGGAGAATTCACTATACACTTCACAAATCTTCCCCAGATGTTAACTTACATAACCATGGTGTATTTACCTAAACTAAGAAATTAACATGGTACAATGATACTAAGTATATACGTTATCAGGTTTTTACCAGTTTTTCAGGTTTTTTGCTGTTGTTGTTCCTTGTTGTTGTTCCTTTTTAATGCAGGATACCCTGTGTATTTAGTCATCATGTCTCTATAATTCTGTCCAATTTGTGACAGTCCCTCAGTTTTTCCTCATTTTTCATGACCTTGACACTTTTGAAGAGGACTGGTATTTTATAGCCATTTGGCTTTGTCTTATGTTTTTTTCATGATTAGTTTAAGGTTATGCACCATTGGGAAGGATACCACAGAGGTGATGTGCCCTTTTCACTGCATCATATCAAAGAAACTAGTACCAACATGATTTATCACTGGTGATTTTAACCATAATCACTTGGTTAAAGTGCTCTCTGCCAGTTTCCTCCACTATAAAATAATGATTTTTCCCTTTCCATATTCTATTTGTTAGAGGTGAATCACTAAATCCAGCTCACACTTAAGGGAAGAAGAATTAAGCTCCACCTCCTTCAGGGAGGAGTATAAAATAATTTGCAGATATACATTAAAACCACCATAGTAACTTTGGGAAGATACCTAAGGGCCATGCAACTATCCTGTTTCTCCTTAATGTTTTGTCCATTAAAAATTTGAACATTCATCAGTGGATGTTGCCTGGAGCAATTATTAATGTGGTGGCCAAATGATGATTTTGTATTTTCCTCATTCCTTCCATATTATTTTCAGTTCTTTAGTAAGAAGTTTCCACTCACCCACCCTCCCTCCCTCTTTCTTTCTTTTTTCGTTTATATTATAATGCAAAATATTTGGTAAATAATAAATAGCTTTGGAGAAGTCACATTACCCAATTTTAAGACTTACTATAAAGCTACCAGAATCAAGATAGTGTGAGATTGGTAAAGGGACAGACACTTGGATGAAAGAAACAGGAAAAAAAGTGAACCTTAGCCTAAACCTCATACCTTATACAAAAATTCACTCAAAAATTCATTCAGTCAATTCACAGATCTAAATGTAAAACATAAAATTGTAAAACTTTTACAAGAAAATATAAGAGAATATCTATGTGGCCTGGTGGTAGATGAAAAAGTCTTAAATATGACACTAAAAACGTGATTCATGAAGGAAAAAGAAAAGACAAATTATTAGACTTTATCAAAATTAAAAACAAAACTTTTGCTCTATGAAAGACAATTTAAGAAAATGAAGACAAGCTACAGACTGTGTAAAAATATTTGTAAATTACATATCCAACAAATAAAATGTACTCAGAATATACGAAGAACTCTTAAGTCTCAACAATCAAAAACTAATACATTTAAAAATAGGTCCTAGGACTTGAATAAACACATGCAAAAAGAGATACAATGATGGCAAAAAAGGCACATGAAGATGCATTCACCTCGATGCATTAGCGAAATGCAAATTAAAATCATGGTAAGATACCACTACACATCGATTAGAATGGCTAAGGAAAGAAAATACTGGCAAGCAGGAAGACAAAGCAGAGATCATACATTGCTGGTGGCAAACTGGTATAGTCACTCTGAAAATGTTTTGGCAGTTTCTTATAGAGTTAAACATACACTTACCATATGACTCAGCAGTACGACCCCTGGGTTTTTAGCCTAGAGACTTGAAAACCAATTTTTACACAAATATCTGTATAAAAATGTTTATAGCAGCTCTATTCATATTTGCTAGAACCAAACCAAACATAAATGGAAAGAACCCAAATGTCCTTCAGTGGGTGAATAGATAAAATGTTCTTACCCATACAAAGGGATATTGCTCAGTAACAGAAAAGAACAAACTGCTGATATGTTCAACAATTTGGGTGAATTTCAAAGGTATTAGGCTGAGTGAAAAAAGCTGGTTTCATAAGGTTACATACTGTATGATTCGATTTGTATGACATTCTCAAAAAGAAAGCAAAAATCCCCTATAGTTTTAGAGAACAGATCAGTGGTTGCCAGGTGTAGGGTTGGGAGAGGAACTAACTATAAAGTCATAGCACAAGTGAGTTCTGTATTGTGAAGGAGCTGTTCTGTATCTTGTCTGTGGTAGTGGTTACACAAATCTATACATTAAAATTTATTGGACTGCACTTTGAAAGAAAAACATCAATACTATTTTTAAATAGTATTAAAAAATAAAATAAATTAAAAAATAAAATAAATTAAAAATTAAAAAATTAAAAAATAAAATAAATACAGGCTCAAAGCGAATTATTTTGTTCTTTGTTAAAACCCAGTACTTTGGTAATATATTTATTTTTGCTCAGATTATTTCAATTTTGGCTATTGGGAGCTCTTTCAAAGATCCTGTGTAAACATGGTTTTTATTGGCACTGTTTTATGATTATTCAGTTCTATTAGAGATATCTGGTTGGTGCAGATTAGTTTCTAATAGATTACTTTCTTTGATAGACATTCTTGCCAATTTGTGAGCTCCTGCTTTGTAACAATTATTCATACTTTCCATTTCAAAATGATATATATTGATTTGTACAATTTTCTACCCTACTTTGTAGGACTCTCTTTTAACTGATTTCCCCCTGGTTAATGCACTGAGTAGGTGGATGCTTACTTGAGATCCAAAGAAATAATTACTGATAATTGTGTAATATTATTTGATCCGTTTATTTTTTAACATCTTTATTGGAGTGTAATTGCTTTACATTGTTGTGTTAGTTGCTGCTCCCTGCCACCCTCCTATCCCACACCTCTAGGTGGTCACAAAGCACCGAGCTGTTGATCAGTTTATAAAAAGCAGAAAATGTCTTTGAGCTTTCTACCAGGGATTGATATATATAATTTGTGGTACGTGGGCTTCTCACTGTTGTGGCCTCTCCCGTTGTGGAGCACAGGCTCCGGACGCGCAGGCTTAGTGGCCATGGCTCACGAGCCTAGCCGCTCCACAGCATGTGGGATCTTCCCGGACCGGGTCACGAACCCGTGTCCCCTGCATCGGCAGGTGGACTCTCAACCACTGCGCCACCAGGGAAGCCTGATACCAATATTTCTAAAGCATAGTTAAAGCCTGCATAATTCATTTGGTTAGCATTAATTTTGGTAATTAATTATTTCCTTTACTTGGTAAGTAAAGGAATACTAAATGATGTATGTACTAAACAATTATGTTACAAAGTAATATTTATAGGTAAAACGTTTAATATAATTTGACAGAAAATTATTTGATATATTTTTAAAGGAATAATTAAACTTCCATGTACACTTGGGACAATATTATTCTGGAAATAGTGTAAACAATTCTAGGTATAATCAAAATGCATTTCAGGCTTGCAAATAGATTTCCACTGTCCTTTTTAAAAAATATAACTTAATCCTTGTTTAATAGCTATCACTTTTTCTAAGATGGCAAAAAGAAAAACATTGATGGGTATGTGTGAGGGAAAGTGTGTGTGTGCATGAGAAATATAATGACCCCTTTTATGGTGGACTTGTGTGGCCTCCATCCTGTGTACCTTTTGGACATTTAGAAGGATTGTTATTTGTGGGAGAACATGATATGGTTGCTATAGGCTATGGACAAAACAAACAAATAGTTTAATTGTTGCTGATAATAACAGCAGATTGACCCTAAGGCAAGCAGAAAATTAAAGGGATAGAGGCTCCATTTTCTATACAGTTATGTGTTTTAATATCTTGATGCTTTGATTATCCGTTAGAAATAGTAGTAACAGCTGTAACCAGTCAAAATAATATCAGCATTACCTGAGTCCATCTATATTCATCAAAAATATTGGCCTGTTTTCTTTTCTTGTAGTATCTTTGTCTGGTTTTGGTATCAGGGTAATGTTGACCTCATAAAATGAATTTGGGAGTGTTCCATCCTCTTCCGTTTTTTAGAATAGTTTGAGATGGATAGGTATGAGTTTTTCTATATATGTTTACATATATGTGAAGCTGTTCAGTCCTGGACTTTTATTTGCTGGAAGTTTTTTTTAATTACAAATTCAATTTCACTACTAATGATCAATCTGTTCACATTGTCTGTTTCCTCTTGATTCAGTCTTAGCAGCTTGTAAGTTTCTAAAAAATTGGCCATTCCTTCTAGGTTGTCCAATTTGTTGGCATATAACTGTTCATGGTATTCTCTTATGATTTTTTGTATCTCTGTGGTATCAGTTGCTATTTCTCCTCTTTCATTTTGTAGTTGTTTCTTTGGGTCCTCTCTCCTTTCTTCTTGGTGAGCTTGGCTAAGTGTTTATCAATTTTGTTTATCTTTTCAAAAAACAAGCTCTTGGTTTCATTGATGTTTTCTATTGTTTATTTATCTCTATTTTACTTATTTCTCCTCTGATCTTTATTATTTACTTGCTTCTGCTGACCTTGTGCTTTGTTTGTTCTTCTTCTTCTAATTCCTTTATGTAGTAGGTTAGGTTGTTTATTGAGATTTTTCTTGTTTCCTGAGGAAGGCTTGTATGATGATAAACTTCCCTCTTAGGACTGCTTTTGCTGCATCCCATAGACTTTGGAGTGTTGTGTTTCCATTATCATTTGTCATGATGTAATTTCTGATATTCCCTTTGATATTCTTCATTGACCCAGTGGTTTTTCAGTAGCATGTTGTTTAATTTCCACATGTTTGGGTTTTTTTCCCATTTGTTCTTCCTGTAATTGATTTCTAGTTTCATACCATTGTGGTCAGAAAAAATGCTTAACATAATTTCTATCCTCTTAAATTGGTTGAGATTTGTTTTGTGGCCTAGCATGTGATCTACCTTAGAAATGTTTCATATGCACTTGAAAAGAATCCCTATTCTGCTGTTTTTGGATGGAATGTTTTATATCTGTAAAGCCAACTGGTCTGTTGTATCATTTAAGACCAATGTTTCCTTATTGCTTTTCTGTCTCGGTGATCTGTCCATTGATGTCAGTGGGGTGTTAGGGTCTCCTACTATCATTGTCAGTTTCTCCTTTTATGTCTGTTAGTATTTGCTTTATATATTTAGGTGCTGCTGTATTGGGTGCATATATGTTTATGCATGTACTATCCTCTTTTTTTGTTGATCCCTTTATCATTATATAATCCCCTTCTTTGTCTTTTTTTATGGTCTTTGTTTTAAAGTCCGTTTCATATGATATGAGTATTGCTTTCCCCACTTTCTTGTCATTTCTGTTTGCATGAAATATCTTTTTCTATCCCCTCACTTTCAGTTTGTATGTGTCTTTAGCTCTGAAGTGAGTCTCTTGTAGGTAGCATATAGAAGGGTCTAATTTTTTAATCCAATTAGCCACTCTGTGTCTTTTGATTGGAGCATTTAGTTCACTGACATTTAAATTATTGATAGGTATAAGTTATTGCCACTTTATTACTTGTTTTGGGGTTGTTTTTGTAGTTCTTATCTTTTCTGTTCTTCTTTTTTGTCTTGTGATTTGATGATTTTCTATAGTAGTATGCTTGTGTTCCTTTCGTTTTAGTTTTTGATTATCTGTTATAGGTTTTTGATTTGTGGTTACCATGGGGGTCCTATATGTTGACCTATGACTATATCTACTTGCAGTCATTTAAGTTCAAACTCATTCTAAAAGACCTACATTTTTTACTCCCCTCCCCTACATTTTTGTTTTTCGTATCATATCTTACAGCTTCATGTTTACCCATAAACTGTTTATTGTAGTTATAGTTGCTTTTACAGTTTTTTTAATCTTCATACTGGCTTATTTAAGTGGTTGATCCTCAGTCCTTACTATTCAGTTGGCCAAAAAGTTTGTTTGGGTTTTCCTGTAACATGTTATGGAAAAACCCAAACAAATTTTTGGCCAACCCATATATATATATATATTTGCCTTCCCTAGTGGAATTTCCCCTTTCCTATAGATTCTATTTTTCCACTTAGAGAAGATCCTTTAACATTTCTTTTATGGTAGGTTTAGTATTGATGAACTCTTTATGGTAGGTTTAGTATTGATGAACTCTTAGTATATCCTTGTAAATATACTTATATACTTAGTATATCCATGTAAATCCATCATAGACTAATAAATACTTACTTCTAATATAAAGATAGAAATTTTCCTCTATTTTTATATTTAAGTAATTAACAGCTAGAAAATATAATTTAAATAAGGAGAGATTCATTAGAGTAACAAATATATGAAATATTTAGGGTTACAATTGAATTTTAATATGTGGAGGAACTTTAGATGAAAACTATATAATCCTATCTTAGAAGATTTCAATGAAAATTTGAATAATTTTAGATATAGAACATAATCTGGAAAGAACTATTTTATATTATCAAAAATATCAGCTCTAAAGAATGCATCTAAAACATTCCAATTTAAATACATCAAAATTGATTTGAACTTGGTAATGTGACTCTTCATAAAATGTAAACTTGAAAATGTTTATTTAGAAAAAGTATGTGGGATTATAAAGGAATAAAAAAAGTAACCTTCCCCATCAGACACTAGAACATGTAATTTAGCATCAGTACATAAAATGCTGCATAATTTGCTCAACATTTTGAATATAGACTGAAATGTAAGGTAAATATTTGAAATATCAATAATTATATATCAACTCTTGTTATATGATAGCAGAAACTTTTATTAACAGAATTAAAACAGAATTATTATATAAGTATGTTTGGAACAGATAGTAAGTATAAGATGTACCAAACACTGAGGTCTTGGAGGAGAGAGGAGGTTCAACTTTAAAGAAAAAAGCAATCTGCTTGGAAATTATGACATCAAATAAGAAGGTAAACAATCCTACTGCTTTTAATGGCTACAGTGCACCAGACACTAGAAAGCCACAATTATATACAGTTTTCAAATGGTTATTATTGTGCCCCAAACACATTAAAATATAACTGAAAAAGGTAAATAATAATAAAAACCAACAACTCCTGTATTTCAATGTTTATAAGACAAAGTAAATTTAGCAAACATGCCCAGCATGATTATATTTGAAATAATTCTATTTTAGGGTGTACAATAGTGTTTACCTATTAAAAGGCACACTTATTTTACAATTCTCTTTATGTCCATAGAGAAAAAGACAGAAAGGAATCAAACAACTTGTTGAAGATATCACAGAAACACTATGGCCGTTATGACAATCATGCATATATTTAGGTTCTTATATTCAGGCATTATTTTAAATGATAGAATCTATAATTTTTGAGAATATAAATAAAACATTCCTCAAGTTCTAGGACAATAAATTAAATATACAAATGTGATATTTGTCAAATCCCTTTGGAAAAGTTATGTTATAATATAAATAGTTTTTTCAGTATGTTTATATCATCAGTATCTTTGGATGATCTTCATTTTAGACTTCTGAGTTCCGTAAGTACACAAGAGAAAAAAAAATAGTCTATTGTATGGCAGAATTTGAAAAAGTATTTATAAACATTGTCTTTTTCTTTTGGACTTAACGGTAGATAGAATTTATATCATTGTTATTAAAAGCATTTAAAAAGTTATAATAGAAAGCATTTTCCAAACATTTGCAAGAGAAAATAGAAAAAGGAAAATATTTGCACTAAATAGTGGTTTAAGTGCCATTGTACGTGGAACTATGGTAGGGGTTAAGTTAAGTATGCAATTATTTTAGTAAATCTTTTTTTTCCTTTTCTTTTAAAAAAAGTCAGCTCAGCTAAGAGCTCCGTTGGCTCCGTTGTACCTCAACAAATTGTAAAACTGAAGGACTCTTGGGTCCATGGCTCTTTGAAGGAAATAGACTAACCTGATATTATACTTAGCCCCACAGTAAATTAATTACTTAGGGCATATGTGATTTTATGCAGCATACACTCATTCTGAAGATGGGTCTTGTTTATATGAAAAGGTGCATTGAAGTCAGAATCTAGGCAAGAAACTCGTGAGTAATATGCAAAATAAAAATGTTAAGCATAGTTAATTAAAAACTTTAAAATTCCAGAATGTAAAATTAGATTAAATGCTGTAGAGATTTAGCTGAGAAAACTGTATTCTTAACATTATTACATATCACTTTCTGATGAGTAAATCATCTGAAGCTTATTCATTGAGGAACTCCATGCCCAAGAGCCTAATAAGTGAATGAGGCAATGTAGAGTAAAGCAGGCTCACACTCCAGTTGAGGAAATGGGGCATAATAAAATTAATGAATATGATGTTAAAATATAAGTGCACAATATTGTTATAAATAATAATGTACTCAGTTTTATAACATGGATCGTTAGAGAATGAGACACACTGTAAACTTAAATTTTCATATGTGGTATTTAATATCTCCAAATATGATACATAAAACTCATCTGTGTGACCACCACCCAGCTTAACAAGTAAAATAATACACACGTCTTTGAAACTTAGTGAGTTCTTGTCCCTGATAATGTATCCCTCCTCCACTGAGATTATTGCTATCTTGAAATTTGTGCTTATTAATAATTCCTCTCTCTTCTATTATGGGTTTATCTCACACATATATCCCTGTGCTCCATCACATTATCCATTCTCTTATCTATGGATATTTGGATTGTTTATAGTTTTCACTATTTTGAACAATGTACAAATGTTTTGCTATGTACATTCAGTTCACATTTTCAGAATTTTAGAATAAATTTTTTCATGTGAGAAGGGTCTTTAATTTTGTAATAAAGTCTTAATTTTGTATTAAGGGGATATATCCTCAGAATGAATTTGAGAGTCTTCCTACTTTTCCTATTCTATGCAAGAATTTGTGTAGGGTTGAAATTATCTGTTCTTTGAGTGTTTGGTAGAACTTCCCTATAAAACTGTGTGGCTTTCTTTGTAGGAAAAATTTGAATTACTAATTATTTTTCCTTTTGGTTATAGAACTCTTCAGATTCTATTTCTGATCAACTTAGTAACATTATTTAGGAATTTGTCTTTTTTTGTATGTTTCAAATATATTGGTATAAGTTATTCATTCATTTATTATTAATAAAACATTTCTACTGTATCTGTTTATATCCTTTTATTACCTAATAATATTTAAATGTTTTATTTTATTCTTCTTAATCAGTTTTGCTAGAAGATTCTCAGTGTTATTAGTGAAGTCTTTTTACAGCACCAACTTTTGGCTTTGTTGTTTGATCTCTATTGTGTCTTTATCTTCTATTACTTTGTGATATTGTCTTTATCCATGCCTTATTTCTGCTTTCCTTGGGTTTATTTTGTTATGTCATTCTTTTACAAGTTCCTTATGTTCTATACAGCATGGAGAAAATTTAGTTGAGTGAGAGAGGTCATGAGACATAGAGAAAAGAAACATTCAAAACTCATCAGAAAATTCTAGGAAGAGAGGAAGACTAGAGAAAGAGTATTTACAGAATGTTGGAAAAGCAATAAGAATTTTCCAGAAAGACATAAACTCAAATACATGAAGGACAATAATCCTCAAGGAGGAAAAATTAAAAAATAAGCTAATACCTAGATTCACCTCAGTCAAATGTATAATGCTAAAGAAAAAGACAATATTTTAAAAGCTATCAAAAAAATTGAGAGACTTTGCTAGAATAAGACCTTTACTAAAGGAAATATTCAAAATGGACTGACTGATGGACTTCAGAAAAAAGAAAAATCAACCACAAAAGTATGATGAGCATACGGGTAAATCTAATATAATGTGGGTGGAGTAAATAACTAAATAAACAAACTGAAGTTTATTAACTTCAGTTATATATGTGGAGTTGTGTTAAAATCTCCCATTCTTGTTATGGACCTGTCAATTTTTTCTAGTCACTCGCTTTTGCCTTACATATTTTGAAGCTATGCTTTTAGATGCACACCAGTTTGGAATATTACATCTTGGTGAATTAAGCATATTATTAGTTATTATATAGTTTCTCTTTAGCTCTACTAATTATTTTGCCCTAAAATTTATGTTATCTAAAATTAAATGGTTATATTGGTTTTCTATGGTTACTACATTTTTTTGGTATAATATTTCCCCCATTCTTTTATTTTCTATCTTTCAATGCCATGGTTACTAGTGTTTATTATAGATAGCATATAGTGGAGTTTGGCTTTTAAATGAAAGTTCAGAATGCTTTAACTCTAATCATTTCATCCTCCCTCTCATCTTAAATGGTATTATTGCCCAGGATTTTTTTTTTTTTTTTTTTTTTTTTTTGCGTTACGCGGGCCTCTCACTGTTGTGGCCTCTCCCGTTGCGGAGCACAGGCTCTGGACGCGCAGGCTCAGCGGCCAGGGCTCACGGGCCCAGCCTCTCCGCGGCATGTAGGATCTTCCCGGACCGGGTCACGATCGGCAGGCAGACTCTCAACCACTGCGCCACCAGGGAAGCCCTGCCCAGGATTTTTTACTTTTTTTTTTCTTACTTTTTAACCTCCTAAACTAGATAGTAGTAGTATTTACTCCATCCACATTACTTTAGATTTACTCATATGCTCATCATTTTTTCAAGGTTGATTTTTCTTTCTTCTAAAGTTCATCAGTCAGTCCATTTTTAATATTTCCTTTAGTGAAGTTCCTATTCTAGTAAAGTCTCTCAATTTTTATTTATCTAAAAATACTCTTCACTTATTATTGAAAGATAATTTCTCAGGGTATATAATCCATTTCTGATTTATGTTATCACTTAAATGTAATATTCAATTGACTTATGGCTTAACAGCTCAGGTTGCTGTTAGTCAGATTTCAATTTACCTTCAAAATTATGGGTGCATTTTTTTGATGGCTTTTAAAATATTGTCTTTTTCTTTAGCATTATACATTTGACTGAGGTGAATCTAGGTATTGGCTTATTTTTAAATTTTTCCTTCTTGAGGATTATTGTCCTTCATGTATCTGGAGTTTATGTCTTTCCAGAAAATTCCTATTGCCTTTCCAACATTCTGTAAATACTCTTTCTCTAGTCTTCCTCTCTTCCTAGAATTTTCTGATGAGTACTGAACCTTTCTTTTCTCCATGTCTCATGACCTCTCTTACTCAATTAAATTTTCACCATGCTGTATTTTCTGTAATTTCTTCAGATCTATCTTACAGTTGACTAATTTTCCATTGACCTTAATTTGATGGACTTTTAAATTATGTCTGTTTGCCTATCTATCTCTATCTATCTATCTATCTATCTATCATCTATCTAATGAGGCATTGCAAAGAAAAAAAACAAGTGCATAAAGGAGAGAGGAGTGGTTTTGACTTCTCAACTTCATTTGGGATCAGCAAACCTGAAGTTCTAATCCTGAGGTAATATAGTAATGTATCTACCTATCTGCAGAGGATTCTCTTTCTGAGCTGTTTTCTGCTAAAGCATTAGGTTTTAAATGTTTTTGTTTAAATATTATATTCCCATTCTAAATGTTAGTTGTTTTCCCTTTTTATGGTTTTACTGAAAAACAAAGGCTATGCTCCTAATAAACTTTGATAGAAACAAGAGAAGATTCATTACTCAAAGTACAAATAATTTAACTAAGAACACTATGCAGGTTGGCCAAAGGTAATGTTTCATCTGAGTTCCTTTAAAAAAAAAGTTTCTCTGTACAACCATCCTCAGGCAGGCTTTACTTTCTGGAGAACAATAAAGGAAGGTAATTGGATTCTAATGTTCACTATGGTCTGACCCTGGGAACATCCCAAATACCTTTTTGGGTCTTCTAAAATCATTTCACCAGAACTGAAATGCTTTCACTGAAGATGGCCCCACACACTAACTTTGATTTATTTGCTCTTCTAATTATTAGCAATTTTTAGTAAACTAGGAATAAGTGATAGAATTTGGGCAGTAGGGTATGTCTAAAGTTGACTGCTATCATTATTGCAAACTTGCTGGCTGTCCATTTGAGATAAGGGAAATATTCAGGAGTTGAGATTATCGATTCATCTAAATACATGGAGGATTTAGAATAACAATATGTTCTTATTCTTTATCTTTGGCTGTAACATTTTGCTAATATTTTTATTTGGAGTGAGAAACACGGCAGTCTTCTTGGTTATAAAGGCTCACTCTTTCCAAGGTTGTGCCACTTGTGCTAGTCAAAATGACAAATGCCATATTTTACTTTTCCTTTAACTCTTCCCCCACAAGCAGTTCTTAGAAGAGACAAAATTCTCCCGTGCCTCTTAGGCTTTGTGTAAGGTTCTCAACCAGTGAAATCCTCCTTTTTGCACCACCATTCCTCACCCTTACTTCTATAGTCCTCCCAGGATTTCTCTTTATCTTTGTAACTTGTGATTGTCCTGTGGGATACAATCTGTATATCTTCAGTCTGAGATAGATAGATGTTCTCTGAATTCTCTTAACACTGTATGCAAGGTACTTTATTATAATTATCTATTTATTTGATGGATTCTCTTTACCATTCTCTAATTATTAGATTAGGAGCTCATTGAAAGCAGAGGCCTCGATCATCTCAGTTTCTCTAGTGCCCAGCATAGTGACAAACATAAAGTAAGTAAAGAAAAAAAACAAACAACCTTACTTAATTACTAGGCTTTAAATAAAGGCTTTATTAAATTATAAAAATGATCCTCGAGCGCACCTGCTGTAGAGCTTCTACTGTCCTCCTAAGAAGGACAGCATTTCATGACAGCTATGTTTAGATAAGTAGAATCATTAGCGAATCTGAGTGTCGACATAGGCACAATCTTCTTAATTTCCTTTCTCAATTTATCTTCAGTTAACTTGCTAACCCATGTCAAAACCTTTTCATGGTAACAATGGTGGAATTAAAAATACTTTATTCTCACTATATATAAAATTTGCGGACTTGGAAACTGGTTCAGATTGGAGAATACAGAAGTTTACTATTTGCTCTGACTCCTCTCTCAATCATTAAAATCTTCATTCTGTTACTTCTTGGTCTAGAAAAGCTGATATAAAAAACAAACAAAAACTCAAACCTTGTTTAATTAAATATTTTGTGTACATTTTCACCTTTGGTTAACTTATTTATGGATATATTTATATAATTTACATAAGAAGATGTTCATTGTCTTACAGAAATTCAGTTATGTCTTAACTGGAAACTTATAGAGGGTAATTTTCATAAATTCAGTTTACACAGTGCCTGGTTCAGCACCGTAACTGATGTGTAATACGTGGTTTTTTATAATGATGTTAAAACGTTCAGTTGCAAAGGTGGGCTGTGGTCACATAATCTCCCTGTTCCCTGTTCAATGAATAATTCAAGTAGTAGCCTTCACACTCCCCATAAGATTGAGAAGATATATCTATTCCCAAGTCTTGTTTTCTATTATTGAGATGTAAGGAGCTACGGCAAACGCAGAGTCTCTGGGGCCTTGTTACAGGGGCCAGCTTCAGTTTTCCTTTGTGAAGCCAGAAGGATATGCTGAGAGAAACTTTAGAATCACTAGTGAAAAAGCAGGCACAGTTTCAGGGGCAGTGTCCCTATTACATGGAAAGTGTATGTGTATTTAGCAAAATAGTGTGTGTGGGGTGGTGGGGTTCCTTTACTTATATTGTGCTTTATGAACATGGCCAGATATTTAATTCTCTCTATGTATGTTATTTGGAAATATGTAATCTTATACAGAGAAACATGGATGGTAGGTTTTAAAATTATTTGTTTTATGTATGGTTATAATATGGCGCTAAACATTAATTAGATAGTTGTAATTAACATATATGAGAATGTAAAACATACTTGTGTGTTTATGTATGGGAAGAAAACCAAAGAAGAAACTGTAAACTGAAATGCAAAGCTATATGTGATTATCTGAGTGATCTTGTAGCAATTATTCACTGGGCAACAGCAAAGTAAGCCATTCATTAGGTTCTTGGAATCTGGGGAGAAGTTATATTTATATTTAATGAAAAGTGTTCTGTCTTGAATCAAAAATTTGCATCTGTACATTATCTGAGCCTTTATAGTTCACTCCAAATATGTAAAAATAAATATAACAAAACTATCTTTCTGTGTTTCTAAAGGATATTAAGTGTTTCATGAGAGAAAATAGCGCTAAACTTTAATAACAAATTTCCCATAATCATGGACAAACAACTTACTGGGTTTTTTCCCTCCCTAGGTTCTGATTTAATGAAACCAACCATTTTGTACACTGCTCTGTTTCCTGTCTCAAGTGTTGCCTGGAAAGAAAGTCCTAGGTGAGTATTCCCAAAAATATTGCTTCATTTACAATTTTAAATACTATTTTCATAAGAAGTCTGTTGACAAAGACAGCCCAGACAGGAAAAACAATAGAAAACTTTATGATGTATAAAATGAATTCTTCAAAAGAATTTTTTTTCGAAATGCCAAGGGTTATAAGTCAAATATATGCAGCACATATTACTATTTATTACCTTGCATTGGCTGAAATTCATCTCTTCTGACAACCCTGGGTAAATCATGTTACATATTTCATAAAATATGAGTGCTGGTCCTTTTCTGAAGATGCCACTTAGTGTGTGAACTCACTGCCATTGGCTGCCTCCCAGTTGCTGTAAGCTCCCTTAAGACCACTCCTTCTGCAGAGTTCTATGGCAGTTGAATCAGAGAAGAAAAGGTATTTATAGAAAACATATGTAAAAGGTTGATAGCTTGTCCAGTTTGTAGTGCACAGACTGACAGCTAAGTACAAATTGAGAAATGTAAGTTTCAGTTCAAGCAAATTTACTGGGTGAAAACCTCATTTTTTCATTTCATTTGAATACGTTCACTGGCTTCTCAGAATATGCAACTTTATAGTGAGCATATTTTTTATTCTTGAAGGCTTATTATTTTACTGTGAGGTTACTGAACCTAGACCACGTAGAGCAGATTACCCAGCATAATATTAATCAAAATATACATGGCAAGTGGGATTCCAAACAGTGCCAAATAGGCATCTGTTTTTAACAGAGAATAAAAAAATGCATTTAGCTCCTTTATTAAAAGGTATTATGGACAATTTATTTTTAAGCCATCTCTCTAGGACTATTAACTAGCATATAATTTAATGTACTCTCAAGCAACTTGACTTCTACTGTTTCCTTCTAAACAATGATGTATAAAAGCAACTTGATATAAAGATACCTTTGATGCTGAGAAAAGATTTGCGTTATTAAGAATAAATTAAATAATCGTTTAGACACATGTAACAGTTACTCTGGGTCTTGCAAAATAACATGTTTTCTTTTCCCATGTATGACTTGATGTTTCATAGGGAAGAATGAAGCCAGTGCCATTTCTAATTTTATAATTTATGTTCTCTGAATAAGCCATATCAGTTTTGTAAGTTTTGCTTAAATTTGAACAGAGTTGCTAAATGCTTAAATATTTCTAAACAAACAAATGAAAGGAGATGCTCCAACTTTCTATAAGAGAGAAATAAATTCTATTATGTCTGCTTAGGAAATTTTGGGTAGGTTTGAGGGAACTCAATTTTATACTGTCTTTATAATGTTTTCTTTATAGAGAAAAGGAAACCAATTCACTTCCATCAAAATGTAGCCAGATAATTTAATACTAAATAGGCAATTGGGATAATGATAGGAAAAAAAAGGAAGCTAGGCTAAGAAGTATAAACAAAACTAAGCATTGTGACATTTTTAATTGGGTAAATTTTTTGAATGGTAAGTGGAAAATAAAACTTAAATTATAAAGGTAATGCAAAGATGCATGCTCCTTTTAAAGAAAATATTTGAGGACAATACTGTTAAGTGAAAACAGCCACAAAAGCAGCAATAAAAACTTGACATCACCCCCATCCTCCTGAAATAAGATTCTGCATCCTGCTCTAGGTAACTAATATAAACGATTTGAAATGTATCCTTAAAACACTTTTCTTATATATTTATATAATTATATTATTTATAGCTCTATATTGGATGTGCATACATGCATGTTTACATAAAGGAATTATATATTACATATGTTTATACCTATATATAGTCCACATATAATTTTTTAAAATTTTCACTTGAAATAAAATGAATCAATACTTTGGTATATATGTCTTTTATTTTTCTTACTTTTTCATTCTATTATTATTATTTTTGCGGTATGTGGGACTCTCACCATTGTGGCCTCTCCCGCTACGGAGCACAGGCTCCGGACGCACAGGCCCAGCGGCCATGGCTCACGGGCCTAGCCACTCCGCGGCATGTGGGATCTTCCCGGACCGGGGCACGAACCTGTGTCCCCTGCATCAGCAAGCGGACCCTCAACCACTGTGCCACCAGGGAAGCCCCTTCATTCTATTTTTGAGCGTGGATGGGACTAAGTATTTTAAACCATTTCCCTGCTAATAGACATTGGATTGTTTTAAGTTCTTGTTTACAAACAATGTAAAGAAATCTTTATGTCTGTGAGATAGATTTCTAAGTGACTGATTGGCTTTCCTAGATACTGCAAAATTATCTCTAAGGAGTTTATACTCATCTGTATCCCTTCCCCCCAACAGTAAAAGTACTACTTCTTTCACAGCTTCATCAAAACTCTGTATTATCAACCTCTATTTTTAATCTACTGGTAAAATTTTTGATTATTTTAACATGCATTTCCATTATTACTAGTGAGGTTGAGCATTTGTACATGTTTACCCCCTTGTGTACGCACACACAGACACACACAGTCTCACATGGATTACAGTTGTAATCTTGAATCCCCCAAAAACGACTTATCCTGGTAGATTTTATTTTCTTTACTTTACCAAAGAAAAAAATGTTCAGAAGCATTAAGTGACTTGCCTAAGGCCATCGCACTAACAGGTGCCAGGGCTTGTATTCAAACCCCCTGCAAGCCACTGCACGGCTGGCTACCACCTCCACCCTCCCGGTCATGGTCATCACTGTCTGAGAGCTGAAACTAGCAGGCTGAGCATTGCCTTGTTCAGCCTCAGCTGGGAACATGCATATAGGGCAACTCAAATGTTTCACAGCTCTGTGCATGTCTGCAAATGACTGCAAAACCTCCTGAGTTTTGATTTTGAGGTTCCAAATAAATTTCAGGGAGTGGAAGAATTCTCAAATATGAAATTGTGAATAATGAGAATTGACTGTATACACACATACTCTCTGTATACAATGTACATACATACATCTATATTTGAATTGCTTTTAAAAACATTCTATGGAGTTATTTTCTTTTTCTTATTCTTTTGTGGAATATATTTCTAGATTATGTATATTAACCTTTGTTTATTAGATATTTTCCAAACATTTTCTCTCAGTTTGGACCTCCTGTTTTTAGTCTGTTAATAGTATCTTTAATCACAAAGGAGATTTCTATGTAGTCAAATATATCTATCTTTCCATGTCTTTTTTTTAGTCTTACCTAGAAAGGACTTCTTCATCACCTGAAAAACACATGAAACAACAACAACAAAAATAGTCCTCTTTTTTAAACTTTTAGCACTTTAATTCACCTTCAATTAATTTTTTGTATATGTAATGATGTTGGCTTTTTTAGTCATTTTTTTTCAAGAGGAAACTCATTTATCCTGAAGATATTGTTTAAATTATCATTTCCCCTCATTTCAAATCCTCCCTTTACCCCTACATATATAATCCTTTGTTTTTGGACTCTTTATTGTCTTCCATTGATCTGTGTCTCTTCCTAAATCAAGAAACATCCTGTTTTAATAGATGTCCTTTTACAATGTATGATAGAAACAAATCTCTCCTTACTGCCCTCCTTTGTTAGAATTGTCATAATAATTCTTTAACGTTTTCTACAGGTAATTTAATGTTAGCTTTTTAAATTCCATAAACAGTCTTGTTGTATTTGTATTGAAACCTAAATTAATTATCCACTGCTATGTAATTACTCCAAAATTTGGCAGCTGAAAACAGTACACTACTAACTTTATTAAATTAAAAAACATTATCTCAGAGTTTCTGTGGGTCAGGAGTCCTGGCATGGTTTTTCTGGATGCCTCTACCTAATTTCATTGTTTTACGTACGTACAGCTGTCCAGTTTTCCCAGCACCACTTATTGAAGAGAATGTCTTTTCTTCATTGTATATTCTTGCCTTCATTTTTTGTAGATTAATTGACCATAAGCATGTAGGTTTATTTCTGGGCTCTATATTCTGTTCCATTGATGCACATGTCTATTTTAATGCCAGTACCATACTGTTTTAATTACTGTGGCTTTGTCAGTTAGGCTGAAGTCAGGGAGGGTAATACCTTCAGCTTTGATCTTTTTTCTCAGGATTGCTTTAGCAATTTGGAATCTTTTGTAGTTCCGTGCAAATTTTAGAATTATTTGTTCTAGTTCTGTGAATACAAAAATACCACTGGTATTTTGATAGGGATTTCATTAAATCTGTAGATTGATTTTTAAAATATTTTAAAAATATTAATTCTTCCAATACAAGAGCTCAGGATATCTTTCCATTTCTTTGTATCATCTTCAATTTCCTCCATCAGAGTTTTGTAGTTTTCAGAGTATAGGTCTTTCACCTCCTTAAACTTATTTCTAGGTATTTTATTCCTTTTGATGTAATTTTGAACAGGATTTTTTTTTTTTACTTTCTCTTTCTCGTAGTTCATTATTAGTGTACAGAAGAGCAACAGATTTCTGTATATTAATCTTGTATCCTGCAACTTTACTGAATTCATTTATTCCAATAGTTTTTTGGGGTAGGCTTTAGGGTTTTCTAAATATAGTATCATGTCATCTGCAAATAATGATAGATTTACTATTTCCCTTCCAATCTGGATATCTTTTATTTCTGTATGACTGCTATGGCTAGGACTTTCAATTATGTTAAATACCACTTCCAATATATGTTAAATAGACTGTGGGTTTGTCATAAATGGCCTTTATTAGATGAGGTATGCTCCCTTTATATCAACTTTGATGAGAGTTTTTATGAATGGATATTGAATTTTGTCAAATGCTTTTGCTGTGTCTATTGATATGTTCATGTGTCTTTTATTCTTTCTTTTGTTAATGTGGTGTATCACATTGATTGATTGGCTGATATTAAACCATTCTTGCATCCCTGGGATAAATCCTACTTGATCATGGTGTGTGATCCTTTTTATATATTGTTGAATTTGACTTGCTAGTATTTTCTTGAGGATTTTTACACCTATATTCATCAGAGATATTGGTCTGTAATTTTCATTTTTTGTAGTTTCTTTGTCTGGTTTTGGTATCAGGGTAATGGTGGACTCATAGAATGAATCTGGGAGTGTTTTGTCCTCTTCAATTTTTTGGAATAGTTTGAGAAGGTTACGTATTAATTCTTCTTTTTTTTTTTTTTTTTTTAAACATCTTTATTGGGGTATAATTGCTTTACAATGGTGTGTTAGTTTCTGATTTACAACAAAGTGAATCAGCTATACATATACATATGTTCCCATATGTCTTCCCTCTTGCGTCTCCCTCCCTCCCACTCTCCCCATCCCACCCTTCCAGGCTGTCACAAAGCACCGAGCTAATATCCCTGTGCCTTGCGGCTGCTTCCCCCCAGCTATCTACCTTACTATGTTTGTTAGTGTGTATATGTCCATGACTCTCTCTCGCCCTGTCAAAACTCACCCTTCCCCCTCCCCATATCCTTAAGTCCGTTCTCCAGTAGGTCTGCGTCTTTATTCCTATCTTACCCCTAGGTTCTTCATGACATTTTTTTCCCTTAAATTCCATATATATGTGTTAGCATACGGTATTTGTCTTTTTCTTTCTGACTTACTTCACTCTGTATGACAGATTCTAGGTCTATCCATCTCATTACAAATAGCTCAATTTCATTTCTTTTTAAGGCTGAGTAATATTCCATTGTGTATATGTGCCACATCTTCTTTATCCATTCATCCGATGATGGGCGCTTAGGTTGTTTCCATGTCCTGGCTATTGTAAATAGAGCTGCAATGAACATTTTGGTACATGACTCTCTTTGAATTTTGGTTTTCTCAGGGTATATGCCAAGTAGTGGGATTGCTGGGTCATATGGTAATTCTATTTGTAGTTTTTTAAGGAACCTCCATACTGTTCTCCACAGTGGCTGAACCAATTCACATTCCCACCAGCAGTGCAAGAGTGTCCCCTTTTCTCCACACCCTCTCCAGCATTTATTGTTTCTTGATTTTTTGATGATGGCCATTCTGACTGGTGTGAGATGATATCTCATTGTAGTTTTGATTTGCATTTCTCTAATGATTAATGATGTTGAGCATTCTTTCATGTGTTTGTTGGCATTCTGTATATCTTCTTTGGAGAAATGTCTATTTAGGTCTTCTGCCCATTTTTGGATGGGGTTGTTTGTATTTTTGTTATTGAGCTGCATGAGCTGCTTGTAAATTTTGGAGATTAATCCTTTGTCAGTTGCTTCATTTGCAAATGTTTTCTCCCATTCTGAGGGTTGTCTTTTGGTCTTGGTTATGGTTTCCTTTGCTGTGCAAAAGCTTTGAAGTTTCATTAGGTCCCATTTGTTTATTTTTGTTTTTATTTCCATTACTCTAGGAGGTGGGTCAGAAAGGATCTTGCTGTGATTTATGTCATAGAGTGTTCTTCCTATGTTTTCTTCTAAGAGTTTGATAGTTTCTGGCCTTACATTTAGGTCTTTAATCCATTTTGAGCTTATTTTTGTGTATGGTGTTAGGGAGTGATCTAATCTCATACTTTTACATGTACCTGTCCAGTTTTCCCAACACCATTTATTGAAGAGGCTGTCCTTTCTCCACTGTACATTCCTGCCTCCTTTATCAAAGATAAGGTGTCCATATGTGCGTGGGTTTATCTCTGGGCTTTCTATCCTGTTCCACTGATCTATCTTTCTGTTTTTGTGCCAGTACCATACTGTCTTGATTACTGTAGCTTTGTAATATAGTCTGAAGTCAGGGAGCCTTATTCCTCCAGCTCCTTTTTTCGTTCTAAAGATTGCTTTGGCTATTCGGGGTCTTTTGTGTTTCCATACAAATTGCGAAATTTTTTGTTCTAGTTCTGTGAAAAATGCCAGTGGTAGTTTGATAGGGATTGCATTGAATCTGTAGATTGCTTTGGGTAGTAGAGTCATTTTCACAATGTTGATTCTTCCCATCCAAGAACATGGTATATCTCTCCATCTATTTGTATCATCTTTAATTTCTTTCATCAGTGTCTTATAATTTTCTGCATACAGGTCTTTCGTATCCTTAGGTAGGTTTATTCCTAGATATTTTATTCTTTTTGTTGCAATGGTAAATGGGAATGTTTTCTTGATTTCACTTTCAGATTTTTCATCATTAGTATATAGGAATGCCAGAGATTTCTGTGCATTAATTTTGTATCCTGCTACTTTACCAAATTCATTGATTAGCTCTAGTAGTTTTCTGGTAGCATCTTTAGGATTCTCTATGTATAGTATCATGTCATCTGCAAACAGTGACAGCTTTACTTCTTCTTTTCCGATTTGGATTCCTTTTATTTCCTTTTCTTCTCTGATTGCTGTGGCTAAAACTTCCAAAACTATGTTGAATAAGAGTGGTGAGAGTGGGCAACCTTGTCTTGTTCCTGATTTTAGTGGAAATGCTTTCAGTTTTTCACCATTGAGGATGATGTTTGCTGTGGGCTTGTCATATATGGCTTTTATTATGTTTAGGAAAGTTCCCTCTATGCCTACTTTCTGGAGGGTTTTTATCATAAATGGGTGTTGAATTTTGTCGAAAGCTTTCTCTGCATCTATTGAGATGATCATATGGTTTTTCTCCTTCAATTTGTTAATATAGTTTATCACATTGATAGATTTGCGTATATTGAAGAATCCTTGCATTCCTGGAATAAACCCCACTTGATCATGGTGTATGATCCTTTTAATGTGCTGTTGGATTCTGTTTGCTAGTATTTTGTTGAGGATTTTTGCATCTATGTTCATCAGTGATATTGGCCTGTAGTTTTCTTTCTTTGTGACATCCTTGTCTGGTTTTGGTATCAAGGTGATGGTGGCCTCGTAGAAGGAATTTGGGAGTGTTCCTCCCTCTGCTATATTTTGGAAGAGTTTGAGAAGGATAGGTGTTAGCTCTTCTCTAAACGTTTGATAGAATTCACCTGTGAAGCCATCTGGTCCTGGGCTTTTGTTTGTTGGAAGGTTTTTAATCACAGTTTCAATTTCAGTGCTTGTGATTGGTCTGTTCATATTTTCTATTTCTTCCTGATTCAGTCTTGGCAGGTTGTGCATTTCTAAGAATTTGTCCATTTCTTCCAGATTGTCCATTTTATTGGCATAGAGTTGCTTGTAGTAATCTCTCATGATTGTTTTTATTTCTGCAGTGTCAGTTGTTACTTCTCCTTTTTCATTTCTAATTCTATTGATTTGAGTCTTCTCCCTTTTTTTCTTGATGAGTCTGGCTAGTGGTTTATCTATTTTGTTTATCTTCTCAAAGAACCAGCTTTTAGTTTTATTGATCTTTGCTATTGTTTCCTTCATTTTTTTTTCATTTATTTCTGATCTGATTTTTATGATTTCTTTCCTTCTGCTAGCTTTGGGGTTTTTTTGTTCTTCTTTCTCTAATTGCTTGAGGTGCAAGGTTAGGTTGTTTATTCGAGATGTTTCCTGCTTCTTAAGGTGGGCTTGTATTACTATAAACTTCCCCCTTAGAACTGCTTTTGCTGCATCCCATAGGTTTTGGGTCGTTGTGTCTCCATTGTCATTTGTTTCTAGGTATTTTTTTATTTCCTCTTTGATTTCTTCAGTGATCACTTCATTATTAAGTAGTGTATTGTATAGCCTCCATGTGTTTGTATTTTTTAAAGATCTTTTCCTGTAATTGATATCTAGTCTCATGGCGTTGTGGTCGGAAAAGATACTTGATACAATTTCAGTTTTCTTAAATTTACCAAGGCTTGATTTGTGACCCAAGATATGATCTATCCTGGAGAATGTTCCATGAGCACTTGAGAAAAATGTGTATTCTGTTGTTTTTGGATGGAGTGTCCTATAAATATCAATTAAGTCCATCTTGTTTAATGTATCATTTAAAGCTTGTGTTTCCTTATTTATTTTCATTTTGGATGATCTGTCCATGGGTGAAAGTGGGGTGTTAAAGTCCCCTACTATGAATGTGTTACTGTCGATCTCCCCTTTTATGGTTGTTAGTATTTGCCTTATGTATTGGGGTGCTCCTATGTTGGGTGCATAAATATTTACAATTGTTATATCTTCTTCTTGGATCGATCCCTTGATCATTATGTAGTGTCCTTCTTTGTCCCTTTTAATAGTCCTTATTTTAAAGTCTATTTTGTCTGATATGAGAATTGCTACTCCAGCTTTCTTTTGGTTTCCATTTGCATGGAATATCTTTTTCCATCCCCTTACTTTCAGTCTGTATGTGTCTCTAGTTCTGAAGTGGGTCTCTTGTAGACAGCATATATAAGGGTCTTGTTTTTGTATCCATTCAGCCAATCTGTGTCTTTTGGTGGGAGCATTTATTCCATTTACATTTAAGGTAATTATTGATATGTATGTTCCTATTTCCATTTTATATATTGTTTTGGGTTCGCTACTATAGGTCCTTTCCTTCTCTTGTGTTTCGTGTCTAGAGAAGTTCCTTTAGCATTTGTTGTAAAGCTGGTTTGGTGGTGCTGAACTCTCTCAGCTTTTGCTTGTCTGTAAAGGTTTTAATTTCTCCATCAAATGTGAATGAGATCCTTGCTGGGTAGAGTAGTCTTGGTTTCAGGCTATTCTCCTTCATCACTTTCAGTATGTCCTGCCACTCCCCTCTGGCTTGTAGGGTTTCTGCTGAGAGATCCGCTGTTAACCTTATGGGGATTCCCTTGTGTGTTATTTGTTGTTTTTCCCTTGCTGCTTTTAATATGCTTTCTTTGTATTTAATTTTTGACAGTTTGATTAATATGTGTCTTGGCGTGTTTCTCCTTGTATTTATCCTGTATGGGACCCTCTGTGCTTCCTGGACTTGATTAACTATTTCCTTTCCCATATTAGGGAAGTTTTCAACTATAATCTCTTCAAATATTTTCTCAGTCCCTTTCTTTCTTTCTTCTTCTTCTGGAACCCCTATAATTCGAATGTTGGTGCGTTTCATGTTGTCCCAGAGGTCTCTGAGACTGTCCTCAGTTCTTTTCATTCTTTTTTCTTTATTCTGCTCTGCAGTAGTTATTTCCACTACTTTATCTTCCAGGTCACTTATCCGTTCTTCTGCCTCAGTTATTCTGCTATTGATCCTATCTAGAGTGATTTTAATTTCATTTAGTGCATTGTTCATCGTTGCTTGTTTCATCTTTAGTTCTTGTAGGTCCTTGTTAACTGTTTCTTGCATTTTGTCCATTCTACTTCCAAGATTTCGGATCATCCTTTCTATCATTATTCTGAATTCTTTTTCAGGTAGATTGCCTATTTCCTCTTCATTTGTTAGGTCTGGTGGGTTTTTATCTTGCTCCTTCATCTGCTGTGTGTTTTTCTGTCTTCTCATTTTGCTTATCTTACTGTGTTTGGGGTCTCCTTTTTGCAGGCTGCACTTTCGTAGTTCCCGTTGTTTTTGATGTCTGTCTCCAGTGGCTAAGGTTGTTTCAGTGGGTTGTGTAGGCTTCCTGGTGGAGGGGACTAGTGCCTGTGTTGTGCTGGATGAGGCTGGATCTTGTCTCTCTAGTGGGCAGGTTCACGTCTGGTGGTGTGTTTTGGGGTGTCTGTGGCCTTATTATGATTTTAGGCAGCCTCTCTGCTAATGGGTGGGGTTGTGTTCCTGTTTTGCTAGTTGTTTGGCATAGGTTGTCCAGCACTGTGGCTTGCTGGTCGTTGAGTGAAGCTGGGTGCTGGTGTTAAGATGGAGGTCTCTGGGAGATTTCCGTTGTTTAATATTATGTGGAGCTGGGAGGTCTCTTGTTGACCAGTGACCTGAAGTTGGCTCTCCTACCTCAGAGGCAGAGCCCTGACTCCTGGCTGGAGCACCAAGAGCCTTTCATCCACACGGCTCAGAATAAAAGGGAGAAAAAGTAGAGAGAATTAGTAGAAGTATGAGGAAAGAAAGAAGGAAAGGAGGAAAGGAAGGAAGGAAGAAAGAAGCAAAGAAGGAAAGAAAGGAGGGAGGGAGGGAGGGAGGGAGGAAGGAAGGAAGGAGGGAAAGAAGGAAAAAAAGACAGAAAGAAAGATGATAGAGTAAAAATAAAATAAAGTATAATATAGTTATTGAATTAAAAAATATTTAGAAAAAAAAAAAAAGGGACGGATAGAACCTTAGGACAAATGTTGGAAGCAAAGCTATACAGAGAAAATCTTACACAGAAGCATACACATACACCTTCACAAAAAGAGGTAAAGGGGGAAAAATCATAAATCCTGCTCCCTGAGACCACCTCCTCAATTTGGGGTGATTCGTTGTCTAAAGGAGGGAGGGAAGGAAGGAAAGAAAGAAAGAACGAAGGTAAAGTATAATAAAGTTATTACAATTAAACTTAATTATTAAGAAAAAGAATTTAAAAAAAAAAGTCATGGACGGATAGAGCCCTAGGACAAATGGTGGAAGCTAGAGTATACAGACTAGATGTCACACAGGAGCATACACGTACACCTTCACAAAAAGAGGAAAAGGGAAAAAAATCATAGATTTCGCTCCTAAATTCCACCTCTTCAATTTGGGATCATTCCTTGTCTATTCAGGTATTCCACAGATGCAGGCTATATCAAGTTGATTGTGGGGCTTTAATCCGCTGCTTCTGTGGCTGCTGGGAGAGATTTCCCTTTCTCTTCTTTGTTTTCACAGCTCACAGGAGCTCAGCTTTGGATTTGGCCCTGCCTCTGCGTGTAGGTCGCTGGAGGGCGTCTGTTTTTTCGCTCAGCCAGGACGGGGTTAAAGGAGCCGCTGATTCGGGGCCTCCGGCTCACTCAGGCCGGGGGTTGGGGGATGGGGGAAGGAGGGGCACTGCGTGCGGGGCCGGCCTGCGGCGGCAGAGGCAGCGTGACGTTGCGGCAGAGGCCGGCGTGACGTTGCACCAGCCTGAGGCCCGCCGTGCGCTGTCCCGGGGAAGTTGTCCCTGGATCCCGGGAACCTGGCAGTGGCGGGCTGCACAGGCTCCGCGGAAGAGGGGTGTGGAGAGTGACCTGTGCTCGCACACAGGCCCCTTGGTGGCGGCAGCAGCAGCCTTAGCGTCTCCCGCCCGTCTCTGGGGTCCGCGGTTTTAGCCGCGGCTCGCGCCCGTCTCTGGGGTTTGCGCTTTCAGCCGCGGCTCGCGCCCGTCTCGGGGGCTCGCGCCCTCAGCCGCGGCTCGCACCCGTCTCTGGGGTTCGCGCTTTTAGCCGCGGCTCGCGCCCGTCTCTGGAGTTCCTTTAAGCAGCGCTCTTAAACCCCTCTCCTCGCGCACCAGGAGACAAAGAGGGAAGAAAAAGTCTCTTGCCTCTTCGGCCGGTGCAGGCTTTTTCCCGAACTCCCTCCCGGCTAGTCGTGGTGCACTAACCCCTTCAGGCTATGTTCAAGCTGCCAACCCCAGTCCTCTCCCTGAGCTCCGTCCAAAACCAAAACCCGAGCCTCAGCTCGCAGCCCCGCCCGCCCCGGTGGGTGAGCAGCAAGCCTCTCGGGTTGGTGAGTGCTGGTCGGCACCGATCGTCTGTGCAGGAATCTCCCCGCTTTGCCCTCCGCACCCGTCGCTGTGCACTACTCCGCGGTCCCGAAACTCCCCCCTCTGCCTCCCGCAGTCTCCGCCTGCGGAGGGGCTCCTAGTGTGTGGAAACTTTTCCTCCTTCACAGCTCCCTCCCACTGGTGCAGGTGCCGTCCTTATTCTTTTGTCTCTGTTTTTTCTTTTGCCCTACCCAGTTACGTGGGGAGTTTCTTGCCTTTTGGGAGGTCTGAGGTCTTCTGCCAGCCTTCAGTAGGAGTTCTGTAGGAGTTGTTCCACGTGTGGATGTATTTCTGGTGTATCCGTGGGGAGGAAGGCGATCTCCGCGTCTTACTCTTCCGCCATCTTCAAGGTCCCCCCCTAATTCTTCTTTATATGTTTAGTAGAAATTCCCCTTTGAAGCCAGCCAGTCCTGGACATTGTTTTGCTGAGAGGTTTTTTTTTTTTTTAATTACAAATCAGCTTCACTACTAGTCATCTGTCTGTTCATATTGTTAAGTATTTCATCCTGATTCACTCTTGGAAAGCTGTATGTTTCTAGACATTTATCCATTTTTGGCTAAAGGTTTATCCATTTTGTTTCTCTTTTCAAAAAACAGCCTCTGGTTTTATTGATCTTTTCTATTGTGTTTTGACCTCTATTTTATTTATTTCTTCTCTGGTTGTTAATATTTCTTCTCTTCTGCTGACTTTGTGCTTTTTTCCCTTCTTTTTCTAATTCTTTTAGATGGTAGTTTAGGTTGTTTGAGATTTTTCTTGTTTTTTGAGAAAGGCCTGTATAACTACAGACTTCCTTCTTAGAATTACTTTTGCCTCATCACATAGATTTTAGAAACTTTTGTTTTTATTTTCATTTGTCTCAAGATATTTTCTAATTTCCTCTTTGATTTCTTCATTGACCCATTGTTTAGTAGCATGCTGTTTAGTTTCCATGTGTTTTTCCCATTTTTCTTCCTGTAAGTTAGTTCTGGTTTCATACTGTTTTGGTTGGAAAAAATGATTGATATCATTTCTATCCTCTTAAATTTGTTACAACTTGTTTTGTGGTCTAGCATGTGATCTATCCTAGTGAATGTTCTATGTGCACCTGAAAAGAATGTATATTCTGCTGTTATTGGATGGAATGTTCTGTAGATGTCTATTAAGTCTAACTGGTATAATGTGTCATTTAAGACCAATGTTGCTGTATTGATTTCCTGTCTGAATGATCTGTTCACTGATGTCAGTAGGGTGTTAAATTCCCCTACTATTATTGTATTATTGTCAGTTTCTCCCTTTATGTCTGTTAATATTTGCTTTATATTTAGGAGCTCCTATATTAGGTGCATATATGTTAATGAGTATAATATCCTTTTTATGTATTGATCCCTTTATCATTATGTAATGCCCTTCTTTGTCTTTTGTTATAGACTTTATTTTAAAGTCTATTTTGTCTGATATGAGTATAACAACCCCTGCCTTGATGTCATTTCCATTTGTATAAAATACATTTTCTCATCCCCTCACTTTCAGTCTGTGTGTGCCTTTAGCTCTGATGTGAGTCTCTTGTAAGCAGTATATAGATGGGTCTCTCTTTTTTTTTTAATGTCTAATCAGCCACCCTCTGTCTATTGATTGGTGCATTTAGTCCATTGACTATTAAACTGATTATTGAGAGATATGTTCTGATTGTCAGTTTTTACTTGTTTTCCAGTTGTTATTGTAGTTCTTCTCTGTTCATTTCTTCTTCTTTTTGCTTCTTCCATTGTAGTTTGATGATTTTCTTTAATAGTAAGCTTGTGTTCTTTTCGCTCTAGTTTTTGTGTATTAATTATAGGTTTTTGGTTTGTGGTTACCATGGGGTTCCTGTATGTTGACCTATAACTATGTCTGCTTGTTTTAGACTGGTAGTCATTTAAGTTCAAACAAATTCTAAAAGATATACATTTTTTAACTCCCCCTCACACTTTTTGTTTTTGATGTCATATTTTACATCTTTATGTTCATTGTAGTTCTACTTTTGTCTTTCAAACTTTGTACTAGCATATTTAAGTGCTTGATTCATAGCCTTTACTAGAGGGGTTTTTCCTTTCTTATAGATTCTTACTTCTTGTTGTAGCCTTCTCTTTTTCACTTAGAAAAATTCTTTTAACATTTCTTTTAGGGTAAGTTTAGTGTTTATGAACTCTTTTAGTTTTTGCTTGTCTGACAAGTTCTTTATACCTCCTTCAATTATAAATGATAATCTTGCTGAGTAGAGTATCCTAGGTTGTAAGTTTTTTTCCTTGCATCACCTTATAACCTGCAACTCCCTTCTGGCCTGCAAGTTTTTTCAGAAAAATCATCTGATAGCCTTCTGGGTGTTCCCTTGTAATATGAGTTTTTGTTTTTCTCTTGCTGCCTTTAGAATTCTGTCTTTACATTTAACTTGCCATTTTAATTATGGTATTTCTTGGTGTGGATCTGTTTGGGCCCATCTTGTTTGGGATCCTCTGTGCATCCTGTACCTGGATATCTGTTTCCTTTTTTCTCTTTGGGAAATTTTCAGCCATAATTTCATCAAATCCTTTTTTGACCCTTTTCTCTGTCTCTTCTTCTGGGACCCCAATAATGCTAATATTGGTATGCTTGATATTGTCTCAGAAGTCCCTTTAACTGTTATCATTTTAAAAAATTTGTTTTCATTTTTGCTGTTCTGATTGGGTGATTTCCATTATTCTATCTTCCAGATCACTTCTGCATTTTTTTTTGTATCACTTAGTCTTCTGTTAATTCCTTCTAGTGTGTTTTTCATTTCATTTATTGTAGTCTTCATTTCTGATTGAATCTTTTTTACATTTTCTAGTTCCTTTGTTAACAATTCTCACTGTATTCATCTATTCTGTTCCCTAATTCGGCTAGTGTTTTTATTACTAATGCTTTGAACACTTTATCTGGTAAATTATTTATTTCTGTTTCATTAGTTTTTTTTTTTTCCAGGGATTTTCTCTTGTTCTTCCACTTGAAATAAATACCTTTGTATTCTCATTTTGCTTAATTTTCTCTGTCTCTACAAAATAAGTGAGACAGTTACCTATCCCAGCCTTGAAGGGGTGTCCTTGTGTGGGAGCATCCCTATAGAGTCTGTGAGTGCCCAGTTACTTTGGTGGAAGAGTTGGATCTGATGTGATGAGTCACCTTTCCCCCAGGGTGTGCGGCATCTGTCACCATGGTAGGAGGTAGGGCTGGAGATGGAGAGACTAGAGCCAGAGCCAGGTGTGAGCTGGGGCTTTCCTACTGCTCAGTGGCCAACACCACTCTATTGGGTTTGGGGTCAGGTTCCTACGTACTGAAGGGGAAGTGCTGAGGGTTGGGTCTGAACTAACTCTGTTCCCTCTAATTGTGTGCTCTTCTTCATCCCAGCACCAGCACCCTTGCCCCAGAGGAGAATAGGGCGAGAGCACGAGGAGCTGGAATTGGCACTTTGTGTGGGTCAGGCTTGGGTGTGGTGATCCTAGCACCAGTCAGATTTCTGGAATGCTCCCAACCTGCTGCCTCTGTAATCACGAGCAATGGCCACCTCTTCCCATTCAGATGCCATGCCAGGTCCAAGCTGGCTCTGTCCCTCAGAACTGTGCACTTCCCTTAGACTTGGCTGCTCTTACCCTAATGTGGAGCTGTGTCTTGGAGCAAGCTGGGCTAGAGCAGTCACTCAGCTCAGGCTGGTGTGCTTGCTGGAGCAGTTGAGGGAAACTGGCCAGAGACCTGGGCAGTTTCAATCTGCTTCCTCCACTTTGTTTCAGGAGTAAGCAAATGTGTGGTGTGCTCTTCATGAGTGGAGTCTAGGTTTCTTACAGCCCTGCTGTCAGTCCCGTTGGTTTTCAAACCCATTGGTTTTCAGTGGACACATGTGATAAAGTATACAGAATTTGCAAAATTAGTCTAGGATAGTCACTAAACAAACAGCAACAACAACAAGCCCTGGGAGGTAGGGATCTAATATCCCAAGTATTTTATATATATAATTAAATATATATAGCATAATAATATAAATATATAATGAATATATAAATAATATACAATAAAATAATATAAATAATATAAACATTATATTATTTGAATGTCTAGTTTTCAACAAAAATTACAAGATGTGCAAAGAAACAGACAAGTATGGCCCATGCACAGGAAAAAAAATTAATCAATAGAAACCATTCTTGAGTAAGCCTAGATACTGGATTTTAGAAAGGTGTTAAATCACCTATTATAAGTATGTGAAAAGAACTAAAGGAAACAGTGTCTAAAAAGTTAAAAAAAGTATGAGAATTAAGTATCAACATATACACAATATCAATAAGGAGATAGAATTTATAAAAAAAAGGACCAAATAGTTATTCTGAAGCTGAAAATTATGATATTTAAAAGCAAAAATCCAAAGTAGAGACTCAAGAGTAGATTTGCATTGGCAGAAGAAAAAATATCAGTAAACTTGAAGACAGGTCAACTGAGATTATCCAGTCTGAAACAGGAAAAAAAAAAGAATGAAGGAAAATAACCAGAAAATTAGAGATATGTAGGACACCATCAATAATAAAAATATATATGTAATGGGAGTCCCAGAAGCAAAGGAGAGAGTGAAAGGATCAGAAAGAATATTTGAAGAGATAAGGGTCAATAGTTTCCCAAATTTGATGAAGAGCTTTAATCAATATATCCAAGAAGTTCAAAGAGGTCCATGTAGGGTAAACTTGGAGATTCACATATAAGCACATCATAATCAAACTGTTAAACTAAAGACAAGGAGAGGAGTCTTGAATGCAGGAAGAGAAAAATGATTCATCACTTGAAATTATCCTCAATAAGATTAACATTTGGTTTCTCATCAGAAAACACTGGTAACCAGAAGGCAGTGAAATGACCTATTTAAAGAATTCTATATCCAACAAAACAGTCTTTCAGAAATGAAGGAGAAATTAAACGTAAGAGGGAAGAGATATGGGAACATATGTATATGTATAACTGATTCACTTTGTTATAAAGCAGAAACTAACACACCATTGTAAAACAATTATACTCCAATAAAGATGTAAAAAAAAAAGATGCAGTTAACATAACAAACATGAATGACATCTTCAGTTGCAAATAAAACACAAAACCAGTGTACAAACTCAGGTTTAAATAAAAGAACTTTTCATAAATTAAAAAAAAACACCAACATTCCCAGATAAACAAAAACTAAAAATATTTATCATTAGCAGACCGGCTCTACAAGAAATACTAAGGGAGTTCTTTAAGCTGAAATGAAAAAAAAAAAAATTAGACACTTACTTCAATGCACATAAAAAAGTAAAGAGCACAAAGAGGAAATGCAGATAGCCAACAGGCATATGAAAAGATGTTCAACATCATTAATCATCAGGGAAATGCAAATCAAAACCACAATGATATATCACCTCACACCTGTCAGAATGGCAATCATCAAAAAGAACACAAATAACAAACATTGGTGAAGGTGTGGAGAAAAGGGCACCCTCCTACAATGTTGGTGGGAATGTAAATTGGCACAGCCACTGTGGAAAACAGTATGGAGATTTCTCAGAAAACTAAAAGTAGAATTACCATATGACCCAGCAATTCTACTCCAGGGTATATACTTGAAAAAAACAAGAACACCAATTCAGAAAGATACATGCACCCCAATGTTCATAGAAGTGTTATTTATAATTGCCAGCATATGGAAGCAACCTAAGTGTCCATCAACAGTTGAATGGATAAAGAAGATGTGGTTTGATATATATATCACATATATATGTGATGGAATACTACTCAGCTATGGAAAAGAATGAAATTTTGCCATTTGCAGCAACATGGATGGACTTGGAGGGCATTCTGCTAAGTGAAATAAGTCAGAAAAAGACAAATACCGTATGATATCACTTATATGTGGAATCTAAAAAATGCAACAACCTAGTGAGTAAAATGAAAAAAAAGCAGACTCATAGAGAACAAACTAGTGGTTACTAGTGGGGAGAGGGAAGGGAGGAGGGGCAATATAAGGGTAGTGCATTAAAAAAAAACATTATTATGGGACTATATGAAATCATGTATGTGAAACTTTTGAAAACTGTAAAGCACTATAGAATTTAAAGAATCTTCCCTTCAATAAAAAAAAAGCTACCAAAAAAAAAAAAAACCCACCAGTAAAGGTGACTAGATAGATAAATCCAAAAGTTTGCATAGATATACTTTGTTACCCTTTTCTTTTCCTAAATGACTTAAAAAAGAGCTTCACAAAGCATATTTAAAACTGTGTTGATTATTTTGGAGAGTCTGAGTCCCTGGCATTTCCATATGAATTTTTATATTAGTTTGTCAGTTCTGCAGAAAAGCTAACTGGAATTTTGATATGAATTACTTTAAATCTGTAGATCAATTTGGAAAGTATTCCCACTTTAACAATATTAAGTGTTAAATGTTCTTATGAAGGAGCATGAGATGTCTTTCCATTTATTTAGGTCTTCTTTAATTTCTGTCAACAATGTTTTGTAGTTTTCAGAGCACAAATTTTGTACCACTTTTGTTATATTTATTTCTAAGTATTTTATTATTTTTATGCTATTGTAAATGACTTGTGCTCTTAATTTTCTGATCTATTGCTCATTCTTGCAACTGATTCAAAATAGCTTTATAGTAATAAATTTATTCACTGCTTAGGTATCTTGGATACTAAATTTGACTTTATTAATGGAGAAAATAGGTTGACTCAAGTTCTTATTTTTACCTTGAATAGTGATCCTAAAATTCTTATTTCTACCTTGAGTAGTGATCTTAAAATTTGAAATATTTTGGCCATGCCACCGTTTTGGAAGAGAGGCTATGAGATAAATAACCATGCCAGTGTTTCAGTGCCGAAATACATTTTTATGAGGGTTGATACAGACTTTACCAGATGACCTTATGGGTTTGAGGACAAAGATATTAATAGAACTCAACTCACATTCTTATAAAATTCAGTTGCTCATTTATACCATTCTATAAGGATGTTGTAAAGTGAACCATGAGAACTCTGATATCATTTACTAAAGTATGTTTATTTGAATTTTGGTCTTAAAATCTTGCTACCACCAAAATACAAAATCTGAAATCATTTAATATCTAAATAAATTGAATGTACCACACATGTTTTTAGCTTCTCAAGCCAAACAATAGCAGCTGTCTGCTGAAATTAACTTTTATGCAGAAATAAAATTTATATTTGATTTTATTTGTGTAATTTGCTAAAATTATTTTTCAGGAAGTGCTATTTTGCATGAAAAATTAGAATGAGAAAGATCGTAATTTTGTCAACAGTGTCTTTATGGCTTATGTGGATAAAATCAAATTTCCAAGCATAAAAATTAAATGTATGCACATTCTGTGCGCATGTGTTCATATGTCTGTTATCAGGTTCTGGAAATATCCCAAATATCTAATAAGTTAGAAACAACTGATGTATACAATTGGTTCAATTAACTCAATATAGGCCCCATTGATTAACACTTTCATTTTGGAATTACTGATTTGTATTTTTTCTTCTCTAGTCTACATCCAGTTGCTTGCCTAAAATATACATTCAACTATTTAATAGAATTTCCAACTTAACATTTCCAATATTGAGCTCTTGAATTACTTCCCTAAAAGTGTTCTTCCTGGTTTTCCCATCTCAGTTTATAGCAACTCCTTTCTTCTAGTTGCTCAGGAAAAAAACCTTAGAGTCATCCTGGACTTCGCTTTCTCTCATATCTCACACCCAACTTACCAGAAAATTATTAGTTGCTTTACATTTATTGTCTTAGTTAGTGCTAATAAATCTATGAAGTAGGTATTATTATCCAATTTTCAGATAAATAGGAGATATTAATAATTATCATAGCAAACACATAGCACTTACTATACCAGGCACCCTTTAACCCTTTGAGCTATTTTACTTATTGTAACCCAAATAATACTCCTAATGAGCCTACGTGGTAGGTACAGTTACTATATGCATTTTACATGTGGGAAAATGAGGCATAAATTGTTAAGTATCTTGCCTAAATTCTCATAATTAATAAGTGTAGGAGCCAAGATGGAAACCCAAACGTGACACACAAACACAGTAAGCTCCTTCCAACTGGAAGGAGGAAGTTTTAGGAAAACTAAAGTGAAGTACTACATAAAGAATAGATTCTAAACTTATGAAATTTTGTTTTTTCTTCCTTACCAATATCCAACAGGCATTTACCTAGTACCCAATATGTGCCAGGCATTAATGCACAAAGACCTGTACAGTGTGCTTCTTGTGCATAGGAACATTACAATCATGTTGGAGAAGAGAGAATAACTGAAGGTAAATAACTGAGTATATTAGCATGATTAAATATATGAAAAATATGGAGGTGAGATAGAAAAAGAGAGAGGTTGCAGTAAACACTTGTGATACACAAATCATTGTTTGTAAAATAGTAGTCAAGGTACTTATATATTCGTGTAAGGAAGAATATATTCTATTCTTACCTTTCTGCTTACACTCCTCCCTGGGACCCTTCTAAATCTAAGCTGATGAAAGATAGAGACTCTTCATGGTGCCTTGGTTACTCAAAGTGCTCAGCCTTTAGAACCGTTCTATTCTCTTTTCCACTAAGAAATACAAAAATCACCTCTACATGGTATGATAGGAAATAAAATGAAAGGTCTCAAAGATGAATTTGGAACTGAGCGAAATATAACCTTAGATTTATTTATTTTTTTTAATATATGAGTACATTGCATTTTTCTTACAGAGCGTTTGTCAGTTAAAATCTAGATTTTAAATTGTATAATTGGGACAGTATTACATGAGATGTTAAATATATTAAATGCAGTAGAGTATTTAACCAGGGTCCTTCCTCTTATTTTACTTCAACAAATCATATGCAGAGAAAAGTTAATAATTGACAAAGATTTTGAAACATGGATCTTAAATATTTACAGACATTTAAAAAAGCAGTATCTTCAGTTTTCAACTACATCATGTTTGTGGCTTCTCAGGTTATTCAGGTTTTTGGTACCCACCTCTCTTTATTTCTCTAGCTATCAAACATACAGTAGAGAAAAAAGAGAAATTGTTCAAATTCTCTTGAAGCATGTTAATTTTAGCAGTAAGTAAATCTTGCTGCTTGAATACCTTCTTTTAAAAGGGCAAGTTTCTTGTAAAGATGTAAAACAACAGTCTAATAGAATAAAGTACATGTGCTTTCTATGTAAATTGCAAAGATGGAAAACATTTTACTTCATGGCATTAATGTCACAGGTCAAAGTCAAGAGTTTATTGCCAATTCAGAGGAAATTCTCTTTTCAATGACATATGGCATGACCTTCAACTTCTAGCAGTTGTAGAATGGTTAAGGTCAACTATTCTTACATTCAGAAAATCTAAATGATGTACATGACAAATGGTAGAGTAGATTGTAACTGATTTCAGGGGCAAACATAGTAAAATATTGCACTGTGGGATGAAAGTTTACTGACCCTGTGATATTATGCCTGACACTGATCATTATTTCCCAATTGAGTTATTTGAAAGGATAGTTAATATTCTGTTTGTTAGACTTCTCATTTTATTGTATATGAATTGGAAGGATGCTGCCCCCTCCCTGTATCTCACCAAATGGAATATACCTATTGGAATTTTATCAGCTAAAGACAAGTTGTAATGAAGAGCAGGATATTTTTCTTTCTGTACAATTTTTCTTCCTTTTTGCTCCTGTTTTAATCAGAATTTTTTTCACCTTACTCAATGGAAAAAAATTAGAAACTTTCATATAGAACTAAAATTTCAATGTTAATCGTTTACCATTTAGAAAGAAAAATAAATATTGAGCGTCCATCCTTTATATACTGTATACTGTACTGATTTTTTTTGTCTTCCATAAAAAACAGCCTCAACAGACACTGATTTAGAATTGCTTAATCTTCCTTATCTCTAAAATTTGCTGTTGCTGTGTTCTATAGCCCTGCAATGGCTTTTCTTTTTTTCTATTCTCCAAAGTTGACATGTTCTCACCTCTTGTCCCTTTCTACAGCTATCCTCCAGCAGTCCAGCTGCTAATTAATACTCCTGCCCAGATATTTTCTCATAACATACTGGATTAAGGTTGTTGTCCTGTTCCACTGTATGACCCATTCATTATAACACTTGTCCATTCTATGTTTTGAGAGATTAATGCATCTAAGTACCAGATATGCATTCATTTGCTTCTCTTTTTGTGTAAACCATGGTCTAATCTTATCTAATGTAGAAATGCATTAGAGATCACCATTTACTTTTATTTTAAGCAAAATCAGAGAGATGAAGAGAAAGAAGTACTACATAAGTTAACGTGTTTGATTTCTAAATCCTCTGATTGGTAGGGGTTGTGAAAGAGACCTTCCAGAATCTATAATACCATTGCTTTACTTAGCTTCTCATTTCACCCCATCCATGATTCTCATAGTTTATGGCACATGACCTACAGCAGTAAACTTGAACTACTTAGAGAACTCACTCTGGGCCTACTACACCTGGGGCCACACATAGAAACAATCCTAGGAGAAAAACAAAAACAAAAAAACAAAACCTGCTGTGTCTTCCACTATGCAGGGTTTGTCTTTAGACATTTCCACTGTTGTTATTCATTTTCTTTTTATTATGTCTTTTTCCATGTTTGTTGCTACTACTCTGCCTATTACTATCACTGTCTATTAATATGGTATTTCTACTACCCGGGAATTAACATTACTCTGCCCCTATCTTTGAAGCAACACAGGAAAGATTTTTCTCTTTAAAAACCAGTGCTGAGATGGCTCTAAAATAGACTGTAAAGAATTCACAATGTGGGAGCAAGCATCATAAGAAGCTTTCGAGCTAACTTTGCCCTGAGAGCTACAAGAAGTTGTATATCATCACTATGCAACTAGAGTGAAGTGAAGCATACTCATGAGATTATAATATAAGCCAAGCATCCTTTCTTAGGTAGGTGCACAAGAAAGGAACTCAAAATCCCTGGCTACTGTCTTAAGAAGAGTGATCCAAGAACAGAAATGTCACAGGTAAAAGGCAACAACCAATCCTCATTACTTTTAAAGATACATTCTAGTGCCTTCCCTCCATTAAAGCATCATTCACCCTTGTCAGATGGTTTGAGAAGTATCCCTCTCCCTCCAAAAAACCCTTTATTTTAATTGCTTAATTAATAGATTAGAATTGTTTTAAATGATAAACTAGGACATTGATGATACTTGAGGAAGTTGGTATATAGGCAGCTGTGATTGGGTTGTCATTGTTTGGGGCAAATAAGAGTGATGATCTTCTTGAGATGAGAGGATTTAATAAATAAAGAAGAATTAAAAAGTAAAGAGCATAAAAAAGGTATGTTCCTCAAAATTTGGCCTATGGCTAGCCTTGTCCATGCCTTCATCATTCAATCAAAGAAAAAAGATCTCCTCTCTTCCCATATATAAACATCAGTACATGAAGAGTGCAGTTTCGATTCTGCATATTTCTGCATCCATCTTATTACTTCTCAAAGTAGCTGAGTTTCAGTTGGGTGCCTTAACAGAAGGAAACCCTCAAATGCCCACATCTATGTGAAATCATCTGTACTTTGTGAATGCCATGCAAATAATAGTTTTCCTTTTCTTTTGGAACCAGGCATCAATGTGATAAATCAGTTGCTCTGGGTTCCACATGTTCTTGGCCAATTCTTGTGTGAAAGAGAGAGCCTGACTGGAGAGTCTACTAGTGATTACAGTACTTTTAAATCCAGCAGGCATTTCAAATTACAGATAAGAAAACAAGACCCAAAATCTTTAAGCTATTGCTCTCAGGTCATAAAGCAATCGTTAGATAAAGCTAGAAATGACACCTGAAATATTTGGTTCTTTGATTGGTACTTTAGCCTTCAGTATATTTCACTTCCTCTTCAACCTCAGTTGACCAAACATTCTCTTAGTTAATTAAGCTCTCACAAATACCTATTTTTTATATATTAAAATGAGGAAGTAATTCTTGAGATTTGTTTTTACATCTGTAAGGAATACTGTAATTATTTATCTGTACTTCAAGATAGATAATCTGAATCTTAAGGGAATTTTCCAGGCCACATCATGCATCAAACTCTAGCCTGTGAATTTCATAGGGAACTATAGATGTCTTAATTTCCATTATCATATTACAAGTGATGAAACTGGTCAGAGAGGGAAATAATCTATGCAAGCTAATAAGGGAAGGTAATATCAGGATCTGGGTGGATCCCATGTGTTCTGAGTGCCAGTTTCATGGGCTCTGTACTCATGGTTTGATCTAATCCTACAAGGAAAGTGTCATAGCCTTGGCCAAGTTCAATTCATTTGAGTTTCACCCACACAGCAGTTAGTCAGAAAGAAGTGGAATCCAAGGATGCTGTAATATAGTACCTTTCCACTCAAATTAATCATTTTCAGAAAATAAGACTAAAAGTACAGTTAAGAAGCAACAAGGGCAAAAGTGAGATTTACTGCTGATAGAAATGGACTAGTAATTCTTTGTTCATCCTCATAAAAATCAGGCAGTGCAACAGGAGGAAGAAATTAAAGGAGCATTTAGAAGGCCAGTGGCAATGGTATATCATTGTAAAAAAGAAAGAATGAGAGTGTATTAGGTGAACCATAGCACCAAGGAAAGAGAAGCAGGTGTCTGCTGTCCTCCTCTGATGTTGTATTATTCATCACAGGGAACTTGTCCACATAACATAGAAAGTTTCTCCTTGTAAGGAAAGAAAAATATTTTGAAAGAGACACATAAAATCTTTTTGTATGCAATTCTTTATGTAAAAATACATTACTGCTGCCAGAATCAGAAGGGGAACAATATTTGTGACATTTGCTAAAATGTTTCAATTTTTATTGACAGCAGAGTTGACACCAGATATACCTGATTTAGGTGAAAAAGACTACTTTTGTCATCACTTTTGAAAAGTAAATGTTTCTATAGATATTTTAATTTCTGTAGATATTTTAACTTTCCCAAGTGCTTTCACGTGTTTTATGTCCTTCATCTATTTGTTTACAGGTAGTTATTAAGTCTCTACTCTGTGCTAGGCTCTGTTCTAGATGCTGGTGATGCATTGGTTAGTAAAACAGACTTGGCAGTTGTCCTTAGAGACTCATATTCTCATGGTGGAAAGATAAACGATGAACAACTAAATGAACAAAATGTTTTCGGAGCGTGATAAAAGAGCTAAAATCAGATTGATAAGAGAGTGAGTTTCTAGCCGGGGCCATTTTAGTTGGAGTAATCCCGGAGGGCCACTGTGATGCGGGAGCTCTAGAGCGAGAAGAAGCCAGTCATGATAAGGTTATTATTAGTGTCTTTTAAGAACTCTGGGAGGTATTTTGATCCTGTGTTAATGTACTTATTTTATAAAATAGGAACGTGAGACACAGAGAAAATAAAAGACTACCCAAGGGAGCACAGTATATTAGTAGTATAGCCAAGTCTAAACCCAGGCCTCCTCATTTTCAGGCCAACACCATTTTTGTTATACAAGCAATAAAGGACAAATTAAGATTTATAGTATACGTGGTAAAACAAATGCAAAACAAAGATGGTCACTCTTCTGGAGTGATGTATGTTTTTCTCATTCATTATTATTGGATTTCTTTTCTCTTCTTTGTTTTAGTTAAGCTTATATCTACTTGTATATTAGGAACCAGTGCTTTAGAATATTCATTTCTAGATGAAAAAAAACACTAGTAAACTTAAAAATTATGTATATTTAAAATTCGCTATTTTACTAATAAAGAGAAGGATTTCCAAGTAGCTTTATATTAGTAGGGACTCAGAGTCAAATACGTATACTTATTTGTCCAAAGTCTGGGGTGTACCCATCATCTGAACTTCTTAATTTTGAGAACCCCCCACCAAAGATGAAACTGCCAGGTACTCAGTCTCCCAGCACCTCTTCTGGCTTGTCTGAGCCAATTAGATCCATCACCCAGCTTCTGAATTAGGAACTAGTAAACCAAAGAAGAAGGGTGAAGATCCGTTTTCATGGTAGGTGGCATAGGGCCAGCACCATTCATGTTCCAGGTGTAACAAAAGAAGCAGGGCTGTGCGCATGCCAAGTGCCCAGAGCCAGTTACAGTGGAGCCCGTGGGGCAGCGTCTGGTACTCAGTGACCAGCAGTGTGCTCTTGGGTTGGGATTTGGGGTGTGATTTTGATTACTGCCCTGGCTCTTGCCCAGTTTTTTTGGTTTGCCCAATTCTGAATCTGCTAATCAGACTGTTCAGCAATTCTTTGAGATTCAAAATGTACTATCAGTAAATGTCTTCTCTCGTTAAGTAGTTCAGAGGTGATCTCTACTGCTTGCAACATTGAAATCATTACAACTTTCTGAAGAAAAGTTATGTTTTTTTACAGATATCAGTTCTATTAGAAATTTCAGGTTTTGGGTAGGCAGAAGGAGACAGATATATGAATTAAAAAAATCTCCCCAGGTAATTTTAGCAAATTCTGCTTCTGTTGAGAACCTCTGGATTAAGACACCTTTCCATTGTTTTAAATGTCATAAAGTGATTATTAATTCATTGAGTTCTGAGGCAGAAACCTGGAGGGGGAAAAAAAATCAAGGGAACATTTGGCTGAATCTTGGCTTTTGTGTGTGCAGATCCTAGGCATTGTGAAAATGCATTTTGAAAACACAATTGAGGGAGCTGGAGACTCATGGGAGATTCCATCTGTGTAAACAAAACCAATCTCAGTTACAAGTTAATGTTAAATATATATAAAAATATAAGTATAAAATATTTTTTTAAAAGTTCAGAAACATGTTTATAGCATATGTTTTGTGAAAAATATATTGAATGTAATGAGAGATGATTTCTTTAACAATTTTCTCTAAATGAAAGAGTCATTTTTTCCTATTGGTTTTGATCTCTGTAATTAAGAGTCTCATGTTTGGGGGGAATGATAAAGCCTTTCAATAAACAAAAGTAACAGAAGCAGCAAAAAAGTAATGAAAGTAAACAAAAGAACAAATAACCACTGCTCCCCCCCAAAAAGGAAAAAAAAGAATCCATTTGTCATATTCTGAATGGCGAAAAGCCCCAACTTACAAACTTGTGAAATAATATGAATTTACTCTTATTAAGTTCCCAGATTTAATTGTTCCAGGCTCTGCAAGGAATCACATTCAGGGAAACAAAAGTACATGTAACCAGAAGTAATAAAAACCTTTAATTTAGGTCTTTAAAAAAACTTAAAATAGACCCAATTCAAAACACTGTATAATCATTCTTATATACTTCTTTTCTTCCCTTCCAAGATTCTCATACTTCTCACTGGCTCATTTTCTAAGTCTCATGCAAATCATCTCCAAACCCAGCCTTGGAAACCTCTTTTCTTTTCTCTCCTGTTCTCCTTCCTCTCTCCTGCTTTTGTTACATCATCTTTACCTGAGTATAGGCTTTATCTCCATTCTGCATGAAGCCTCTGTCTTTCATTCATTCTCTGCCAGTTCTTCATTTCCACCTTTTAAAACTTCAGGAACTCATTTGGCTGAGACGACCCCTCCTCAGAAGGTGAAGGAAGATGAGGGAAACTTGACTGAATAGACAAAGACTGGTATGGGATGGGGAAGAGGAGGTTGATGTAAGCTCTGGGTAAAAATAATAAGTTTTTACCCTGTTGTCCTCCAAGTGCGTGTAATGATGTTGTGCAGGGTAAAAATGTATTGATTTTCTTTGATTCTTTAAATATCTTTCACTTACCATTTTGTAGGCAATGTTGCTCTTCTGTTTTCTGTTTTTATAAATCCCAACTTTCATTTTATTTTCTATTTTGCAAGAAAGCAAACTCGGGGCTTCCCTGGTGGTGCAGTGGTTGGGAGTCCGCCTGCCGATGCAGGGGACACGGGTTCGTGCCCCGGTCCGGGAAGATCCCACATGCCGCGGAGTGGCTGGGCCCGTGGGCCATGGCCGCTGAGCCTGCGCCTGCGCGTCCGCAGCCTGTGCTCCGCAACGGGAGAGGCCTCAACCGTGAGAGGCCCGCGTACCGAAAAAATAAATAAATAAAAAATGAATGTTTAAAAAAAAAAAAAAAAAAAAAAAAATAAAGCAAACTCCCTGAAGTCTGAATAATGAAATGAAGATATGTGAAAACCAGATGTCTATTAGACTTGTATAATCCCAAATTATGTGTCATCTAAGAAATGGCATAATTTGTGCAACCTAGGTAACTGTACATTCCTGCCTTCACAGACCCAGACCTAGAGTGCTACTCTGTTTAAATGCCTAAGTTTTGTGTTACTAATTCTATGCAACGTTATAGAAGTATCTTGAGAAAAATGTAAGTAATGTCCACATCATTTAAATTCCCTTTTGGTGAACATCCTATGGACTTTTCTAAAATATCAGTATCTGTCTATCTATCTATCTAGATATCTGGATAGCAATATAAAATATCTATCTGCATCTATATCTATATACAAATTATAATTCTTTATGCACTCTGAGAGCCTCGGTTTTCAGAGTTTGAGACCTTTTACCTTAGGATCTATGTTTCAGGTTGAACTGGTGTTGGAGACAATATATAGTTAGTTGTGTTTCTCAGTTGGGAATATACTACTTGCCCCCTACACCTAGGGGACATTTGGCAATATTTGATTGTTACTATTAGATGAATACTATTGGCATCTAGTGGGCAAAGTCCAAGAATGCTACTAAATACCCTCCAGCGCACAGGACAGCCCCCACAGTAATCATCCCGTCCAAAAGGTTGATAGTGACGAGGTTGAGGAACCCTTGATTAAAGATCTGTGACGTGGTCTCACAAATTATGTTTTCTCTATGCCTTTGACAGCAGCCAATATGTGAGACTTCAAACTTGAGGTTTTACTGTTTCACATCCCCTGTGGAGCATTTTTGTCAAATATAATTTTTTAAAAATGTATCTTTTAGGCACAAACTCGTAATGTAATCTAAGAGAGGTTTAGTTAAGAATATTTTAATCAATTATTATGGTTAATGAATGACTGTAATACTTCAAAATTGATAAAAATATTTCTCATGTGTATATTATTTTGTATTTCTCCATTTTAAAAGATTACATATTCAAATATATCCTAGTGATGAGAAAAAAAGTGAGTTTCAGATGGTTTCTGAACATACATAGGTTGACAAAAGATTCTAAAATATTTCAACGAATTATTATCATATAGACTGGATTTTGACTTTTAACATTCATTTAAATAAAAGTGTAAGATGCCGGAAAGTTAACTTTGCATAATTTATTACGATTTTTAATTGCTTCCAAAAAAAGAGACTTTGAGCTTTTCAGTACTGTAATTGAATCAAGATACTGATAATGAATATATTACCTCCACAAAAGAGTTACTTAGATATTATGTCTTATATATATAGGTAATAAACAATTTTATTAAGTAAGTCTTCTATGGATGGTTTAATATAGTTTAGTTTATTGAATTATAAAATTATAGTGTTTAATTGAGATTACAGAAGTTTATCTTCTGAATTTAACCTCCTTCCACAAGTGAGTTAGATTTGAAATATTTACCAAGCACCTTGCATGTAAAAATTGTCATGTGAGGGCTTCCCTGGTGGCGCAGTGGTTGAGAGTCCGCCTGCCGATGCAGGGGACGCGGGTTCGTGCCCCGGTTTGGGAAGATCCCACGTGCCACGGAGCGGCTAGGCCCGTGAGCCATGGCCATTGAGCCTGCGCGTCCGGAGCCTGTGCTCCGCAACAGGAGAGGCCACAGCAGTGAGAGGCCTGCGTACCGCAAAAAAAACAAAAAACAAAAAAATGTGTCGTGTGACTTGTATCTTTACAAATAATTTACTTAGTCATTCCCATCAAAGGTCAGAAGTGACTTCCTAAAATGTTTCAATTTAGGTGTTTCTGTTAGGACATGGTAAGCCACAAGAGAATGTCACTCCCATTCTAAGAACAAAAACAAAAACAAAAAACCAGATAGTGTATAAAGTTATAACTTAGGGGGTGCATTAGTGAGCTGAAGCCGCAATGCAACCAAAAGAGCTGACTTTCAAAAGTGACAAGACTCTCCAATGAGAAGAAGCAAAAGCAGATGCTGAGAAAACTCCCAAGCACTAGCACTTCAAGCAACACATAAATTCAAGAAAATAGCAGCCCAGTGATGGAAGAATTTGAAGTTGCTGGAATACTGTACCCAGTAAGAAAGGAAACTGTACCAATAACAAATCCCAAGACCAACGCAACTACTGCTTAGATGGATTCAACCATTCATACAGGTGGCCTAACCAAAGACAAGGCAAACTCTTTTTTTCTGCCCATAAATTCTATTTACTTCAGTCTCTACTGCTCTTGTATACATAGTTTCTAACATTTAAACAAAATATAAGATATACCAAAAAATATGACCTATTGTTAGGAAATTGAGCAATCAACCAAACAAAATCAGAGATGCTATTTATTGAGCTTTCTTTGTCAAGCCCTGTGATACATACTTCATGGATATAATGCCAGTTAATTCCATTATTCCTGTATTATATCTGCATTATCTATACTATATCTGTTATACATATGAGAAAAATTGATGTAAAAATATAAATATTCCCAATTCACAGAACTAGTATATGTTGGAACCAGGATTTGGATACATGTCAGTCTAATTTCAGAGCCCAAATCATAGCCACTGTGCTATAGAGCCTTCTGGATATGACAATATAAGAAGTCATTGCGCACGAATTGGTCTAGTAATTTTTTCTCCATGTACTTTCAGAAAGAGATATAGAAGTGTGCTTTTTTCTAAAATAAAATTAGAAGAGGAAGAATGTTGAAGAACATCCCTCTATGTGCCATTTCATCTGTTTCTATATCAGAAAATAAAATATCTACTTAATGCTAGGAGATTATATTTACATGGGTTAACTTATTAAACAACATTGTTTTAATATTTTGATATTTTAATATAAAGGCTTAATGGTTCTGGCTGTAAAGGAAAATCTTTTATTGGAGAGTCTGCTAGATTACTGGGAACATTGCTTTTAATTGTCATTTCTTTTATTTCCAAGGATGCAGATTCCAGACTGGAAATACTGTTTCAGGTTAACAGGAGGTCTATCAGCCAGGCAGATCCTTCCTCTACAACCTACTATTGAGTTAATGTCATTCAGACGGGGTAACCAAAGGACTAGAAGAATTTGAGTATTTGTACTTAATTGCTTGGAAGACCTTGCAGAAAGTTTTTTTTTTTTTTTTTTAGAGAATTGGATCCCATCATGAACTAGGTCATGAGCAGAAGATCTGTGTTGAGTCATGCAGATTTAGTTTTTACATATTTGCTGAGAGGTCTGTGCTAGGTACTAGGTACAAGTGGTACGTGGATACTTTGTTCAGCTTTTTTTTTTTTTTTCTTTTTTTCTGTAATATAGAACCAAGGAAAGGTATAGCAAGTTGCTACTGCTTAAAGCATAGCCAGCTGGTTCCATAGCCCCTCATAGTCATAGTCCTAACTAACCAAAATCTTTGGTAACATAAATCCAAGATTATCATACATTCAAGAAAGTATAATTGTTCTGAGAATTGAGACATCATAGGAAGAGGACATACAGGGTTGGTGTAATTCACATTGTTAGTTGCCTACAAAATACCCATTGAATACTTTCTACCTTGCCTAGAGTTCCTATTACCAACCCGAGGAAAGTGACGTTGGTTATTTCAAGCCAGTCGTAATAGTTAGACCTGTGATATCCAAAACAATAGCTACTAGTCATATGTAACTTCTGAGAACTTGAAATGTGACTAGGCCAAATTAAGATACGCTATAATTGTAAAATTCACATCAGATATTGAAGATTTAGTATAAAATAATGTAAAATACTTTGTTACTTTTTTTTTTTTTTTTTTTTGTGGTACACGGACCTCCCACTGCTGTGGCCTCTCCCGTTGCGGAGCACAGGGTCCGGACGTGCAGACTCAGCAGCCGTGGCTCACGGGCCCAGCTGCTCTGTGGCATGTGGGATCTTCCCGGACCAGGGCACGAACCCGTGTCCCCTGCATTGGCAGGCGGACTCTCAACCACTGCACCACCAGGGAAGCCCTTGTTACTATTTTTAATGGTAATATATTGAAATTATATTTGGGTTATATTGGGTCAAATTATATTATTAAAATTAATGTTATCTGTTTCTTTTTACATTTTTAATGCAGGTACTAAAAAATTAAGGATTACCTATGTGCCTTGCATTATATTTTTATTGGCCAGCAGTATGCAGTGGTGAACTCTTTGAGTTTGCATTCACCTTAAATCTTATTTTGACTTCAGTTTTGAATGAAAAAAATGTTAAAAAAAAAAAGAGTCCTTCTGGAAGAAAGAAAATGATACCAAGTGGAACTATGAATCTACACAAAGATGAAGAGTTTTAGGAACGGTAACTGTATGGGTAAATATAAACTAATTGATTTCTTATTTTTTTCTTATTTAAATTGGGATATAGTTGCTTTACAATATTATGTTAGTTTCAGATATACGGCATGGTGATTCAGTATTTTTGCAGATTATATTCCATTATAGGTTTTTACAAGATAATGGGTATAGTTTCCTATGCTATATAGTAAAACCTTGTGGTTATCAATTTTATATGCAGTAGCTTGTATCTGTTAATCCTGTAGCAGTAATTTGTCCCTTCCCACTTCCCCCCACATCCCTGGCTCCTTTGGTAACCACAAGTTTGTTTTCTGTATTTGTGAGTCTGTTTCTGTTTTGTATATACATTCATTTGTATTATTTTCTAGATTCCACATATAAGTGATATCGTATATTATTTGTCTTTCTCTGACCTATTTCACTAAGTATAATATTCTCCAGGTCCATCCACATTGCTGCAAGTGGCAGAATTTCATTCTTTTTCATGGCTGGATACTATTCCATTGTATATATATACCACCTCTTTATCCAATCATCTGTTGGTAGGCATTTGGGTTGCTTCTATGTCTTGGCTATTGTAAATAGTGCTGCTATGAACATTGGGGTGCATATATCTTTTCAAATTAGTGTTTTTTTCCAGATAGGTACCCAGGAGTGAAATTACTGGATAATATTTATTATTATTACTTTTTTTTTTTTTGCGGTACGCGGGCCTCTCACTGTTGTAGCCTCTCCCGTTGCGGAGCACAGGCTCCAGACGCACAGGCTCAGCGGCCATGGCTCACGGGCCCAGCCGCTCCGCGGCATGTGGGATCCTCCCTGACCGGGGCACGAACCCGCGTCCCCTGCGTCGGCAGGCAGACTCCCAGCCACTGCGCCACCAGGGAAGCCCTATTTATTGTTTTTAAAGAAACTTCCATATTGTTTTCCATAGTGGCTGCACCAATTTACATTCCCACCAGCAGTGTACAAGAGTTTGCTTTTCTCCACATACTCTTCAACATTTGTTATTTGTAGACTTTTTAATGATGGCCATTCTGACTGGTGTGAAGTGGTACCTCACTGTAGTTTTGTTTTGCATTTCTCTAATAGAGATGTTGAAGATCCTTTCATGTGCCTATTGGCCATCTGTATTTCTGTGTTGGAAAAATGTCTATTCAAATCTTCTGCCCATCTTTTTGATTGGATTGTTTTTTTGTTTTTGAGTTGTATAAGCTGTTTATATATTTTGGATGTTAACCCCTTGTCGCTTGTATAATTTGCGAATATTTTCTTCCATTCAGTAGGTTGTCTTTTCATTTTGTTTATGATTTATTTTGTTGTACAAAAGCTTTTAAGTTTAATTAAGTCCCATTTGTTTATTTTTCCTTTTATTTCTTTTGCCTCAGGGGATTGAGCCAAGAACATAGATAAACAAACAAAATGATCCATCAAAAAAATTGCTAAGTTAAACTTCATCAAAATTAAATACATAAGTTCTTGAAAGACACCTGTTGAAAGAATGAAAAGATGAGCTGCAGACTATGTGAAAATATTTACAAATGTTTGCAAATATTTTTATCTGGCATAGGATTTGTATCCAGAATATATAAGGAATTCTCAAAACTCAATAAGAAACAATCATCTCAGTTAAAATATGTTCAAAGAATTTGAACAGACATATCACCAAAGAAAATAAACAGATGGAAAATAAGCGCATGAAAAATTCTCAACGTCATTAACCTGCAAAATGCAAATTAAAGTCATACCTGATAGAATGGAAAAATAAATAGAAAATAAAAACCAATGATACCAAGCATAGGATGTGGAGCAAATGGTAGTTGCATCCATTGGTGGTGAGAATGCAAATGGTACAACCACTTTACAAAAGTATACCATAGAAAGTTACCACACCCTTACCACAACCTACCAATCATGTGGTGAAAACTTATGTTCACACAAATATCTATATGTAAATCTTTATAAAATTATATTTCATATCCACATAATCATACACACACCAATCCAAGATTATTCTAAAGGGTTAGACATAAAAGAATGGACTTCTGCTTTCAACCATGATGGAGTAATAAGCGTTGGCTTTCACCTTTCACTGTAAACAGCTAGAAAACTGGAACAATATGTTAAGCAATTATTTTCAGACATTGGAAAATGATGGTAAAAGGCTGTTATCCCTGAGAAAAAGAAAACAAAGATGGTGAGCCCTAATACCATCCAGGATTTCTGCCTGGTGGCAGTTCTCAGACTGTGAGCATGGCCAGAAGATCCAAACAGTGTCTGGTAGCCTTGCTGAGTTAAGAAGCTAGAAATTGGAGTTCAGGGAAGCTGAGACAGCTAGAAATTTCATCAAATAGTTCTAAGATAGAGGGGGTTATACAGAAAAAGCTGCATCTGTGTCCTTTAGTATTTGATGGGAATCAGGATGCACATGAATAGAGCAAAAGTCCACAGGGCTACACAGAAAATGACTGGCGTTCATTTTTATGTGAGCAATATCAGTCTTTAGTATCTACCCACTTTTAGATGTACTCCTTGGCCCAGTCTTGGAGATTAGGACCACATGAACACTCCGTACATACTAAAAAGGATTGCCCTCTCTAGCTATTCCCTCATCCCAACCAAATCAAATTTTCTTTTCTCTAAGGGCTCTGATAACACCAGCTGCCCACAAAAAATGCTGCTAAACAAACTTATTTGAATAAAAAATAATTTCTCAGTAGGAATTATAGAGTTATGAAGACGGTGTAGTATTGGCAAAGAGACAGACATATGAATCAGTGGAACCACATATAGACCTACATGAATATGGCCATTTGATTATTTTTTTAAAGGGTGGTGTGTTCTTTTTTTTTTTTTTTTTTTGTATTTTTGTATTTATTTGGCTGCGTTGGGTCTTATTTGTGGCATGCAAACTCTTCGTCGCAGCTTGTGGGCTTCTCTCTAGTTGTGGTGCGCGGGCTTTAGAGGGCATGGGCTCAGAAGTTGCAGCACGTAGGCTTAGTTGGCATGTGGAATCTTAGTTCCCCAACCAGGGATTGAACCCATGTCCCCTGCATTGGAAGGCAGATTCTTAACCACTGGACCACCAGGGAAGTCCCTGGCCATTTGATTATTGTCAAAGGTGTAAAGAAATTAAACAAAGATTGGTCTTGTGAAGTACTTTTGGAACAATTGCTCATCCATTTGCAAACATGTTAACCTAGACCTAAACTTCATTCTTTACTCAAAAATTAATACAAAATAAATCATAGATCTAAGTGTAAGACATCTATAAGCTTTTAACAAAATCATAGAAGCAATTTTTTTGTTTGTTTTTTTGGGGTTTTTTTGCGGTACGCGGGCCTCTCACTGTTGTGGCCTCTCCTGTTGCGGAGCACAGGCTCTGGACACTCAGGCTCAGCGGTCATGGCTCACAGGCCCAGCCACTCCATGGCATGTGGGATCTTCCCAGACCAGGGCACGAACCCGTGTCCCCTGCATCGGCAGGCGGACTCTCAACCACTGCGCCACCAGGGAAGCCCCATAGAAGCAATTTTTATCACCTGGGGTTAGGCCGAGAGATTTTAGAAATGGCTCCAAAAGCATGATCCATAAAAGAAAAACAACTGAAAAATTGGACTTTATCTAAATTTAAAACTTTTCTTTGCCAAACTGTCAAGAGAATGAAAAGACAAGCTACAGACTGTGAGAAAATATTTGTAAGTCATATATCTGACAAACAGTTTATATCCAGAAAATATAAAGAATTCCTAGAACTCGATAATAAGAGCACAAACGACCCAATTAAAAATTAGGCAAAGACTTGAACAAACACTTCACCAAAGAGGATATAAATATGGAAAATAAGTGCATAAAATACCTTCATCTTTATTATCCAATAAGAAAATTCAAATTAAAACCACAATGGGATACCACTACACAACTATTGAAATGGCTAAAATTAAAAAATAAATAATGATAGTATAAAGTGTGGTGATGATGTAGAACAACTACAGTTCTCATATATTGCTGGTGAGAATGCAAAATGGTACAGCTGCTTGGAAAACAGATGGGCAGTGTCTAATGAAGTTAAACATATACCTACCATATGAGTTAGCAATACCACTTTTGGATATTTTCCATAGAGAAGGGAAAACTGACATTCACAAAAAAACCTGTATGCAAATATTGATAATAACTTTATCTGTGATAGTCAAACCCCTGCTGGGGGTCAGGGACAGCAGCACTGGGTGAGGCTGGGCAGAGAGTGGCCAAGACTTGTTTCAGAGAGGAGGAGACACCCCAGGGAGGTAGGATCAAGAGTGAGTCAAGGCTCCATGCCCCTAGTACAGGTTCCATTGTACCATTGAACTTCTCTTTCAAAATGCAAATTCAAAGATAAAATTATTAAGAATTTTAAAAACGAATTTAATATTGTGACTGCAGAGCCCCAAGCATGGGGCTACCTTCTGAGTGTGAGGCCTGTGTGTCTGTACCGGTCACACACCAATGAAGCCAGTCTTTATTCCAAGTTATACTCCTAAAGAGGAATATACATATGTCCCTCTATGTCCATTTGTCCTTTCCATTGGATAAGATATGAAGAAAGCTTGAGCAACCACCTTGACCCCAAAACAGGGACCCCCCCCCCGTTGAAGATGTAGAGCTCTCCTATTATTAGAAGATCTCTTGTCTGTGGATGTTATATGAAAGATAAATAAACTTCTGCATTGTTTCAGTCTCCATATTATTGAATATTTTGTGATAGCAGCTCAACTTGTTCTTAACTAACACATTTATTTTTCCTGGCTTATCTTGGTAAGACCCAGTCCCATTGAGAATATGCAAGGTGTCCTGGAAGGTATGATGGGAGAAAATGAGGGAGGTGTCTCTCATGTTGAAAATACAGAGACTTGGGGAGAGAAAAAATTGGTATATAAGCTATAAAATTAGCAAATTTTTGTTACAGCTCCCTGCTGACAGCACACTAGGTACTGAGAAAGGCACTGAAACAGCAGAAATGGCAAAACTGAAGGGACGAAAAGGACGATAGAATTAACAGAGCTGACTTTCCCACATTTCAGTGGGATGGGGGAATATAAGTTATTGACTGAAAGAAAATAATGAAAGTGACTTTTATTCGCACACCTGAACTTATGGCCTTTGGTTTATACCCACGACAGGTATGAAATCTTCCTTTTTTTTTTTTTTTTTTGCGGTACGCGAGCCTCTCACTGTTGTGACCTCTCCTGTTGCGGAGCACAGGCTCTGTACGCGCAGGCTCAGCGGCCATGGCTCTCGGGCCTAGCCGCTCCACGGCATGTGGGATTTTCCCAGACCGGGGCACGAACCCGTGTCCCCTGCATCGGCAGGCAGACTCTCAACCACTGTGCCACCAGGGAAGCCCCCATCTTCCTATTTTTTATTCTTAAAAATATGATTGAAAACAAGTCTTGGAGAAATACATAAGACATCTCTGCATATTTTGGGAAGTTTTGTTATATTTCGTTTTATTATCTTGCTTTTTATCTGTTTTATTTCAAGGGCTTACTTGGCTCTGCTTACACATATAATTGAGGAATTATATGCAGACTATACTTTTATTAGAAATGAGAATACTGTAACCTATTAGCATACTATTTTACATGCCTTTTGCTTCTCTAGTTCATTGTTGTATAAAATTGTATGCATATATTCATTCAACAAACATTTAAGGATTATCAACTATGTGCCTGCTAGACTCTGACACAGATTTTCTAGTTCTTGTCTCTTCTAGGAAATAAAAAAGAATGGAAACTTGTTTGATATTTTGCCTGAAGACACAATTATTTATGCTTAATATTTGATAAAATTCCAACCTGGATTTTGGGGTGTCCATTACGTTACCAGAGACTACCTGTTTATCTTCAGTGATATGTGAGAGTTTCTGGGCAAGAATGGATGCCTGCTCTCAAAGTTAGGTCTGTCACTCACCTTTGACACAGTAGACAGTGATATATTGTTGGATCTTCCAGAAACGTGAGTAGGAATTCTGAGACAGCATTAAATTGGTTTGAAATGTAATTATCTTTGTCAGCAGACACAGCATACTCTATTGGGTAGCAGCTCATCGGAAATAGTTATTGTAAAATGTGTGGTCCCTCAGGGTTCTGTTCTTGTCCTTTTATTTTTATATTTATATGCATGTCATGGCAGTGTCATTAATAGATCTGGATTCGATTATCATATCTATGCCAGTATTATTCAGATTTACTAACTGGTTCTTGTAGAATCAAGTCATATGATTTTCCAACTCACTTTCTGCTTTAGTAAGACATGGAATTGAATGATAAGGATAGTTCCTTCAAAAGAATGTTCATAAGGAAGCATTCATATTGACTTATCCAAGTTATTTTATAGATTTTTTTCCTACTTTGCACTTTTCTTCAGCTAGATTTCATGACTTCAATTGAAAAATTATTTTAGAGGATACTACGCTGCCCTTATTGGTAGTTTTCTTATTTTGATGTGGCATAGGAATTTCACAAAAGGATTTTTCATTGTATTATTAATGGAAGTTGTACATTATGACTCCTTTACTCTGAAATTCTATAATTTTTGAACCAAATGCAGGCTTACGTAAATCCAGTGGGACTATTCAATTCTATCACATTATAATAGAATCACTAATAGAAATGTCCCTATAGCAAATTTTATCATTCTCAAGGTTTGAAGTGATTACAAATGTGTGATTGGGAATATAATGTGTTTTTTAAAATAATCTCACAGTAGAATCCTATGGTGGTTCTATTTGGACTATAGGACCAAATTTCAACTCTTAAGAATAATCTTCAAGTCTCCAACCTCCCTTTTCAGCTTTCTCTCTCAATTTTTTGTTTGTTTGTATATGTATGTGAGACTTTTGCATCCATCAAGTGGTTATTAGGTTATCTCCAGTACAGGAGGACCAGAGGTTCCCTGATTCTGAATTATACACTAACCTTGCTTTTTTCCCCCTAAAATATGATGTTAAGTGAGTGCCTCTCTTTTAGTTTTATTTGAGGCCACAAAGGCTATACCTACAAGAGAGTCAGATATTCCTTCATCCTTAAGTGAGGTGTTTCCTTATCTCTGCAGCACATGCTAAGAGACAGTAACATCAGTTCTAGATAGTGTGATTCAGGCTAAAAAGAGAGATTGAGGAATTGAAAGAATTTTATTATTGCTAAAGAAGAGGAAGTAAAAACGAATGAAAATACTAGAGAGATAGGCATGGAGTTAATGGTAGAGAGCCCTGCAATCCTTGTATAATAAACTTGCATCTACTCATATCTCTTTTGGTAACAAAATAACCAATTTTTAGCTGGGTATACAAATACTTGAGATAAATATTATATTTTCGTCTCTTTGCTAGCTAGGCGTAACTTTTGATTAAGTTTAGGGCATCGTGGTGTGAGAAAATGAGATGTATTACTTATAGAATCTGTCCTTCAAGGCAGAGGCTGTTTTTCCATCTCTCTCTTTCTCTCCATTCTGCTCTTTGGAATGTGTTTGGGGTAGTGAACCATCTTGGATTATGGGAGCCAAGGGTATAACCTAACAAAGAGCAAAGCAGTAATGTAGAAACCTGGGTCCCTTGATGATGCTGGAAGTATGCTACCATTAAATCCTACACTGCCTTCCCCAGAGTTCTATGTTAGTAAGAACTTAGTTCCTAGTTTAAATCACTCTTTTGTTGGGTTTTGTTACTCAGAGTTTAGCCATATACTCGGTAAAGCAACATATTAAAGATTTTTCACTTTATCTTACGAGCAAGCGTTTAATTGTTCTATGCAGATGAAAGACAAGGACTAAAGACTGGAAAATGGATTGGGGAGGAGGCAGAAGAGGCCAAAGGCAAGGGATTTTCAGATGAATGAATGATTTATGGGGTACAATTTTACAAAAGTAGTAAGCAGTCTGGACTCAGCTGCAGAAAGTTTCAAGAAGTAGAGCTTGAACAGGTATATAGAAGAAAGGAAGACACTTTTAGAAAAAAGTATACTGTGTGGTAGAGAAGCAAGGCAAAGAAGCAGGGCTTCAGTGTTGAGAAGTAATGGGAACCGAGGGAGAAGGATAAAATGAGGGCAGATGATATTAAAACTCTGCATGTTAGAATGACATGGATTTGTACAGGAAATCCATGACTGATCATGATGTAAATGCTTGAGAGGACTGACGCATCTTTAGTAGTTTTATGAGTGTTGGTCTGATAGTATTATACAGTTATTGACTCCATCCCATGCGTGTGTGTGTGGTGGTGAGGCATGCATTGACCCCAGAGGAGTACCCAGTATACTATGTTAGAATGCTAGATGTAATCTGTATAAAAAAATCAAACTTGATTCCTATTTAACGTACAGATCAACACTGGCACCCACTTTTGGACAACATGTCAAAAGAGTCACAAATTACACATACTGTATGTGGTCTATACTTAGGGCAAGGAGGATGCTCCACATTATCTTATGGTACACACACAGTTGTTCGTTTGCTTTCTGTGTCTCGCTACATATTGCAGTTGATGAGTATTCAATTAAGGTGATTCATATATTTTCTGGTTTTATCTAATTTAAGTCTCCAACAATTACTAGTGAATTTAAAAAATCCTGTATAGAAAGTTCATATTTAACTAATAAGAACCTACTGTATAAAAAATAAATAAAATAAAATTCAAAGCAAAAAACAAACCAAACCCAAAACAATTAAGAAAATGGTAATAGGAACATACATATTGATAATCACCTTAAATGTGAATGGGTTAAATGCTCCAACCGAACGACACAGGCTCACTTAATGCATACAAAAACAAAACCCATTAAAAAAAAAAAAAGAAAGTTCATATTGAAGGCAATACTAATAGTACTAGCACAAGTAAACTATAAGAAAACTGCTGTGTTGGCAGTTCTTTTACACTTAGTTCAAGTTTCTGTCTGCTATATTATCAGGTGAAAACAATGATGGTCTTGGTATAATCAATATGAATCTATCAGTAAGTGTTAAATCAAGACATTAAAAATGAGCCTTTTTGATCATAAGTCTCACATATTCGTGGTCAATGATAAACAGAATATCTTTGTGGAAGGACAGATGCAAGAGGCCTGAGGACTAGTTGAGTGGCTATTTTTGTAGCTTCTAGTTTTTTTTTTTTTCCCCAAAATCAAGTGCATTTGTGTAGATGAGTGATGCAGTAACCCAGAATTAAACTGAAGAGAGCAAGGATTAGAATAGGCATGAAAAACTGGTAGATCTTAGATATATTTTGAGTTTCATTCCTTCGTGATTATCTTCAAAATGTTTCATCTATTATAACTAGCAGTTTCCTAGACTGTGAATATATTATTTTATACTTTTACCTTCCAGTTAGTCAATCTCTATTTGAAACTCTTCTGTGCTTTTAATCTTGAGCTCTGGACTTTCCCTAGGTTCTTCCTATGTCTTTTGGTTTAATACAGTATTTTGACAGGATCTTAAAAAAATACAGGAAGGTTTTAGTCCTTTCCGTACCTAGTAATACCTGCCCCCATTTTTGTGAGGTTTTATGATTTTCCAGTCTCACATCTCCTCTTTATATATTGATTTTTTTATAAGTATTTTTTCAGTTAGTCAGGATATAGTAAGAATTATGTAATATTATTCAAATACCCTAGTCAAAAGAGGCAGATATGTAGGATGGGGTTTTCTTTACAAAGGCAAGTGTTTTTCAAAAATGTACATGATTTAAGTTATTGCTACTGTCTTAGTCTGTTTGAGCTGCTATAACAACATACCCTAGACCAAGTGGCTTATAAACAACAGTAGTGTATTTCTCACAATTCTGGAGGATGGGAAACCCAAGATCAAGGCATTGGCAAATTTGGTGTCTGATGATAGCTGCTTTCTGGTTCATAGATGGCTATCTTGTTGCAGAATGGGCGAGAGAGCTCTCTGTGGGCTTTTTTATCAGGACACTAATCCCATTCAAGAAGGCTCCACCCTCACAACCTAACTATCTCCCAAAGGCCCACCTCCCAATACTATCACATTGGGTGTTAGGATTTCAACATATAAACCTGGGGGCGGGGTACACAGATATTTAGTTTATAACAACTACACTTAGTTTGCTCAACACATTTTGGTATGCAAGGAATTAAACTACATTTTATAGCCTTTTATGGTCTATTATGGTCGTGATATCTTCAATTTAGCTACCCTTTCCTGCTCTTTAGATGCTAGAATTATAAGCAGAAGAAATGGTTAAATTAGGACTATTTCAATGTGTTTATGTTTTGTTGATAATTCTTTGTGAAATCTATTACACAATAACTTAGAGGAATGTGCAATACCAACCTATATGTGAGTAGTCAAAATCAGATGAAAAAATCAGATTCTATGTTTATTTTAAATTAAGTAAAATGTCTAATGGCTTTTACTTTATAATGTGCAGAAGGCAATCTGGTCATTTTTTTGGAGTGTTTGAACTCTTCTAGGACAGGGGGCTGGGAGTTCCATTCCAATGTGAAAGTCTATGTTCACCTTCAAATTTGGAAAATTCATTTCCTTTTTATAAACTAGTTTATATGCAACTAAAAAATTACATCACAGGGAAGCAAAAGTAGACTGCATTTGATTTTTAGTATATTAAAAAAATTTGCAACATCAAATTAAAGCAAATTAAGCTCACCTAGAATCTTCAGAGACCACTGGAGAGGCGAATAGCATCTGACCTGTGTGATTTAGAAAAGTAGTCACAAAACAAAACAAAAAAAAAGAAAGAAAAATAGTTATCATGCTTTTTTTCTCAATCTTGGTCTCTGACTTAAATGTTTACTTGTAAGTCATTATTTTGATTATTTTTATGACTGTATTATAAAGGCCTTTCCTAAAAAGAACATATACACACAATTGTGTGTCTGCGTGTGTGTGACCAAAGTAAGCATTTTCCTTCCCGCTGCCTGGGAAGATCATACTCAGTCATTAGTATTTACATAGTGCTTGCTTCCATCGAATTCTAAGAGCAGAGGGATTCTGTTTTAAAGTCATTGGTAAGACAGTTTGTTTTTCCATGAACATACTGCAATTATGCACTGGGCAAATTAGTGAATTTTACCAAATATGTCTCAAGGATAAATATAGCGATTTTCACAGTGAATGTTTTCCATCTCTCAGGAAATCTATGTTTGTCATGAAATGAAGATTTTTTTTGGAGAGTTGGGGGAGTGGGGCGATTGCCTTTGCAAACTGATTTTGAATTTCATTAAATAACAAGGCAAACCTGAAAAATATTTTATATTTAATGGAAGTACTTAAGCATGGTCTTTTGGTGGAAAGCAAATGGAAAGAATTTTTAACACATCCACTAAAGAAACAGATTTTCCTTTACTGCTCCAGGGTGATCATTGTAAACCGTAACTTTAAAATTTTAAATGATGAAAAATATCTCATCTTGGGAAGTTCATGTGAATTTATACCAGTAAACTAGTCTTGTAATGTTGTAAGTGAGAATTAGTGTGCTTTTTTTGTTTTGTTTTGTATATACTGCAGTTTTATTTCAATCACACAAATGAAGTTAGCGTGTAGAGTGTGCTTTTATAAGATGACAATTTTACTATTTTTCTGTGCAGTTATGCCAAAAAATAATCAGGTTTAAGAGATGACGACTTATAGTGTAAATTGGCATAAAATATTTCATATTCGTATCTCTACTGCCATATTTTTTGTAAGAATGAAATACTAAATGGAGAAGTACCTAAGATTTTATGCCCTCTAAAGCATCTAAATGATAAAAAATCCAAAGTGTAGAGATGACCTAAATTCTACGTTTCACCAGTTAGCTCTCTGAAAGACCCAGATCTTCAATCCAGTTATTAAAGCCGTAGTGAAAGTTAACTTTGAGAAAGTTAATATGCTAATTATATGATAATACTACAGGGATGTGAGTGGAGAAATACTTGAAAACAGTAGCTGTTACAGAGTTCTCACAGTTATTTCACTAAGAAGTGTTCTTTCTGGTGGCAATTTAAAAAAAAGGCAACAAAACAATGTTGAAGTGTTTTATAAATTGCACCCCAAATCAAACTGAAGTGACAAAGCTTTCATTTTCTTTCCATCTCTCTGACCCCTATGAATTTCTTCTATTCTGTTTGAGTGATCTTTACAAGGAGGCTTAAACAACTAAATGCTGTCGAAGCAACCTGTTAGCTTTTCTTTTTGCCCATTTCTCCTATTTATGTGACACCTGACTTAGTGGCACCTTCCATTGTTGCTCTGTGTTTCTTCATGCCAAAGTTATGCGGATTTTAATGTTGCTAGTTGTTTAAATTTTGACATCATGGTATAGTCAATTCATGTTTTAAGCCAATTTCTGACTAGAGCGTCTAATTAAGACACAATTCTTAATGTAGAAAGGAAGGAGCACATAAAGACCAGCATTTTTTTTTCTCATAAAATTGCAGTGCTGTCAATCAGAAATTGTGTTTTACGTGGCTCTCCTGTCATAACCATAACAGAGGTTTGATTGACCAGAAAGTTTTTATAAATTGATATGATTTGTCATTAGTTTTTCACAAGGGTTCTGGCTGACAGCTTAACAAAAGGAATATAACACCACCTAAAGTAAAGAGTAGTCGTAACAATAATCATTTGTATACAAGGCAATAGTAGGACAACTGACCAAAAATACATTAAATTACATATTTTCTCTCACCAATCTACAGCCAATGTTTATCTCCTATAAAACTGATGCCACCCATATAAACGTAATTGATAATGATCAACAAAATTCCATGATAGTTTTAATAATTTATATGCTAATTCCTTATAAGTTTCCTAGCGATTGGCAGAATTCTGCATTTGCACCTGGAGGGTGTTTGAGATTCTGCATAACCCAGGTTTATTTTCTGTGTATTGCAAAACACAGGATGTTCCCTTTAATAACTGAAATTTTAATAAGGGCCTAAGAAATAGTTGAAAAAATGAGTGAACTTGTATTTAAATTAGGTCTTTGAGAGCTCGGAGATTCTAACTTGGTGAACTCTAATTAAATCCCTTAAGGCCACTGGGTCTGCCTCCCTAGTTCTTGATGGTAAAAGTAAGGTCTTCAAAAAGAGTCCCTTGGCAGTATAGAAGTAGAGGGGAAAAAATCCTGCAACCCTTCACTACAGCGTTTTATAAAGCTAGAATTCCAGAAGGAGTAGCAGACAAGGGGAACAACACAGACTGAAACCTGAGAACTAGTAAAACAAGGAAAGCAGAGGAAAAAGAATTTGGAAAGAGAAATAATTCAAGAACATCACTCACTGAGACTGCAGTATGGCTGTAAAGCAAGACAAAGGAGCAAATGAGATACACATGTGCTGGTAACAATGGAGCAAATCTTAGCTGGCGCGTTTTGCAATTAACATTTCCAGCAAGAAATGCTCAAATACAAAATTGTCATTTTTTAGTTATGACATTAGAATGGTTTTTTCCTCAGGGTATATTTTCCATGTAAATATCTAAGCTTTTTTTTTTTTTTTTTTTTGCCAATTAGATTTTAGTTGTGTGGGTGAGTTTAACTGTGATTGTGGGAGCAAAATAGGCATTGAATGTTCTTAGGGCCAAGAGGAAATAAATAACAGGTGATCAAAGTGTGGAACTTAAACTTGACTGTATTCTCAGTAGCTTTGCCTACTCAATAATACAGAAGATATGAACCAAACAAACCATCGAGTGAATGCTTATTTTGTCAATGTGCTAGAGGATGGAGATGCGGACAGATTTTTGTACTTTCTCCTCACATTTAAGATACATTTGAAAGTAATATTTATTAATATTATTCACAGTTTAATCTCCTTATCCCATTATGCACTAAATGACCCATATCACCTCTTAAAAAAATAGAAATGTCAGCCTTACAGAGAGCTCTCCCCCCACCAATCATTCATTTTCTACCAAAATATCCATTTTGATTGCCAAAGCGTGCGTCAGTCCTTGCCATGGATACCTGTCTTGTGTTTCTTTTTACTTTTTTGGCATTTAAACTCCCTTTTACTAGTTTGTATTTCAATAGATTAAGACAAGAAAAGGATCTGTTGGTGGTGGCAAATACCCACAAAGTTTCCTGCCCCAGTGTATTTCTGTGAAAATGGACAGAAAGCTAATTGAAAAGGAGAGGCATGCTGCTGGGTTCTCATTAGTCTATTCCTGTGCCATGGTCACGTGGATCAGTGTGTTCTTTCATATGTGATTGATATGTGATGTCCTGGCAGCCCCCATCCTGACCAGATGCTCTACAAAGTAGGAATAATGTAGGAAAATTTAGAATTTATACTTTTGTAGTTTGCTCTGCTTTTTATTTCAAAAAGGCTTTCAAAGTCCTATGAATGCTATTTAGATCACTTGTATGTCTAAATGGAAATACTGATTCTTGATGCTCTGAATAAACCCCTAATCCCAAAGGCATATTGAGCTACTGGGTGCTAGCTTTGTTCTTGAATATAAGTTCCACAAAGTTTTATTTACTTTTTGAACTCTTTACTACGATGAAAGTGCCATAGTGCTTTTGTGGTCTGCTACTTAAGTGGCTTCATCTTTTCTTGAGGGAAAAATGAAAGTAGCAAGCAAAATACGGAGGAGGTTTTAGTTCTCTGATCAAAAGGGTCATTTATTGATCTGGTGCTTAAAAGGAAAAGATCTGTTTGGGGGAAAGTCATTGTACTATCTAGAATTTGAACTCTTATTATCTATTAGAGCATGCATGATAAGTCTACATTTTTCTTTCTGCAGAAGCAAAACTCATAATTAAAATAAGAGCTCCATCACCATTATGACCATATGACTGTTGTCAGTAAACTTGCAAAACTGAAAATAAACAACATCCATGCTAATCGAAATGCTGATAATTTTCAATTAGTCTTAAATGTAGATGATTTCTTCCAAGTGATAGTTTCACACTACAACATTTTTGTTGTTTCCTCTCTTACCCAAAAGAGAAAATTAGAAAGAATTGTCCTTTGAAATTAAATATTATCTACTTTCTTTTCTCCTTCCTCACTTTCCAGAACTCAAAAGTTAGCTTGAATAGACTACTGAAGGACTGCCCAGTGACTGGAAGAACAAACTGAAAGCAGAAACTTCAGTCTCATTACAACTATAGACCCACTATGTCAACTTGAACAAGTTAATAAATCCTTCCTACATTTGTTTTTGTCTTGGAAACTGCTTATAAGGACAATAAGGAACTAGAGTTTAATGTGTATTGAGAAATTGAGGTATATAGGGCATTATACAAAAAAGACATTTGACCCCTTAGAATCAAGCCTAAAGATTTTTGGATGTCTCTAATATATATCTAGATAGATAGATACATGGACGGATGGATAGATGGATGGCTGGGTAGATAGAGGTATTTATGTGTGTGTAGTATATATAAATCATTGTAGTAAGTGATGAACTATAGTATGTCACATAAATATTGAATAAATACATGCAATTGTGCTGATACAGCTTTCCCAAACTTTGTTCTTTGGAATACTAGTGTTTCATAAGACATTGATAGGTATTCTTTGGGAAAAAAAGGGGGTCCTTGTTGAAATAAATGTAAATTTATTTTTTATTTTGGGAGATTTATAACATTAATTGGAAAATTAAAGACTCTGGGAAAGAATGCAGAACTAGGGCTAATGTTTCCAAAACCTATTTGGTCTCATTATAAGGATTAATGTAAAACCTTTATTAAAAATTTCATCACTGTTCCAAATATACATTTGGGAAAGAAAGCTTTATACTGGCAAAAATATACATGTTAAAACCTCGTAACGATTGTGTTTAAATACTGGCTCAACCATTTAACTATAACACTAAAGAAGAAAATATTTAGTTCTTTCTTAGGTGTCAATTCTTATTTGCAAAGTAGGGGAAATACTAATATTTATCCTACTTGTATCTATAATATATGGCTTATGTGATGTATCAATTTACTGCACATTCCACGTCTGCTCTGCTATTTTAGTTGGTTTTTTAAAAAATTTTCCTATTTTTATGAGATTGAAGTCAATGTCATTGTTAGATAAGTTCCACATGTGAAATCATGGATTTCAAGAAGTTGTCACTCAATACACAAGATGCAGTTAATGATGCATTTGGCTATAAGTCTCAGGAAACCTAAGTACAGTAGTTTAAACAGAGTTTTTGATTGTTTTTTCACATTGCAGGAAGTGCAGGCCAACAGTTTTATCTTTCTATTCCATCATCCTTGGCATGTTTACTCTTCCTCTTCTTGCCGTTTATGATGGGTAGGTGGCTGTTGAAGCTGGTGGATAAATGGTATTGTATCTCTAGGCATCATGTCTACGTTCAAGAAAGAATAGCTAGGGAAGTGTCAGACTCTAAGCCAGCCCCATCTGTACTTCTTTATTATTAGAACAAAGCTTTTCCAGCACCATCCCATCCAGAGCTGGGACAGGCAGCACCCCTCTTCAAGGGAGGCTTGGAAATTTGGGAGTAGTGTTGTCATTGCTGAGTTAGACCAATCATGTTTCATTGCCTGTTTCTAAACATATCTCTGATTCTAACACAATTGGTAGTTTTCTTAGCATGGAGGAGGAAAGCAAAACTTACTACTTGGGAAAATTGAGTTATTCCACGGAATCTCTTTTAAATGCATGGATTAATGTGAAACAAAGATAGCATCTATAATTAAATAATGACCCAGAAAAGTTTCCATGTTTAAGGTAGAGAAAGTCAACATTTGGGAATTTTCATTTTAACAATCCCATGTAGTAATTCTTAAATACACTAAATGACTTTGTTTGCCAGTTTCCCTAGAATATGGAGCCTGAGGTAAGGATTAAGTGCCAGTGTTTTATTTTGTATATGCAAACCTAAGAGAAGGAGAGTGAAGAATAAGGGCAATGAGACAAGAAAAGATGTGGAAGAAAAATGATATGTTGTGTTTAGATGTCTCACTACTGCTTCACCTTGAGCCATGGTGTTGCCAGGCAGGTGTATCTACTCGGCACACAGTATATTCCTGGGCATGTTGCATGAAATAATCCACAGTAGGTGATGCGGGAAAGAAGAAATTTGTCTGCTTGGCTCCTTCCTGTCTTCTCTTTTCCATTGGTGAATGTTTTCATGTTAGTGAGTTAACGCTCCATCATTTGCACATTGTATCATCCAGTTTCTTTGCATGCCAACTACTTCTGGTGCAAACCAAGGTGTGCCAGATCCCATGTCCTGAGATAAGGGATTTTATTCACATCTAAAAGTAGAGGGAAAGGCTAAAAACTCCAGGCACTTTTGATCTGCCTGCCAAGTGTGTGATGGCTGCCAAGAGAGGACATCTTGACATCCACAGAAGATGATTGGTTGGGCTCAGTGGCAGTAGTGTGATCCAGGATATGGGAAGACCATGGGAATTTGAAAAAGATAACCTTTTTTGTCTGATTCTTTTGTGCTGTACCCACGAAATTACAATTTGGTGTTGGTGGTCAGGGGATGGGGCAAGAGTGGAGACGATGTTTCCCTCACACATCCAACAAGCAACTTTCTGGACACCAACTGGGTGTCCTACAAGTCAAATCAATTTTGACACTGTCTACCTGGAGAAGAGTGTCAGATTCCACAGGTTAAGGGCTCAGGCCTAGGAGACCGTCTCCCTCCCCCACATCCCCCCCCCCCCGCCCCACAACATAGGTTGTTACCTGTGCTTTTGACTGTTTACAAATTGGAAGTTCCAGTAACGCCCTCCAACTCAGGATGCTGACTGAGAGTCCAGGTTGTTACCTGTACTTCTGACCAACCAGCTATAAATGAGAGGTTCCCATGAAGGATTTGACTACTTTGCTTGAGAGGCTCACAGAACTCAGAGAAACATTTCCCTGATTAGATCACTAGTTTATTGTAAAAGGACATAACCCAGATGGAAGAGATGTATAGGGCAAGGCATGGGAAAGGGCGAGGAGCTTCCATGCCGTCTCCAGGAGCGCCACTGTCCCAGAACCTTCAAATGTTCTCCAACCTGTCCTTTGGGTTTTTATGGAGGCTTCATTACACAGGCACAGTTAATTAAATTATTAACTCCATCTGCAGCTCCCTTTCCCTTCCCCAGAGGTGGGCGTGGGACCCAAAGTTCCAACCCTCTAATCACTGGATTAGCTCCACTGGCAACCAGCCCTCATCTTTCAGTGGTTTCCAAAAGTCATTTTTTAACATAACAGAAGACACCTTCCTTGCTCTTTGCGCTTAGGCAAATTCAAGGATTTGGGGAGTGTGATCCAGGAACCAAGGGTAAGACCAAATACATATTTCTTATTATAAATCGCAGTATCACACTGATACACGAAATTTGAGAATTGGTGACTTTAGAAGTAAATTTATCCCTGGAGCCTAGGCTAACTCCAGGTCCAAAAGAGGCTCATTTTGGGTAGCCCTGCAACTTCTACAGAAGTTTTCATGCATCTTCATTATAAGCTATATAACTGGTAGACTGTGTACCACACTGGTTAAGAATAGAACTTTGGTTTCGTCCACAATTGGGACTTGAATCGGACCAGTGCTGTGGTTTATGTTTGTCACCTTGGGAAAGTCATTTTGCCACTCAGCCTCAATTATTTTTTTTATCTGAAAAAGTGAAAATAGGGCTTCCCTGGTGGCGCAGTGGTTGGGAGTCTGTCTGCCGATGCAGGGGACGCGGGTTTGTGCCCTGGTCTGGGAGGGTCCCACATGCCGCAGAGCGGCTGGGACCGTGAGCCGTGGCCGCTGGGCCTGCGTGTCCAGAGCCTGTGCTCCGCAACGGGAGAGGCCACAACAGTGAGAGGCCCGCGTACTGCAAACAAACAAACAAAAAAAAGTGAAAATAGGGCTTCCCTGGTGGCGCAGTGGTTGAGAGTACGCCTGCCGATGCAGGGCACACAGGTTCATGCCCCAGTCTGGGAAGATCCCACATGCAGTGGAGCGGCTGGGCCCGTGAGCCATGGCCGCTGAGCCTGCACGTCCGGAACCTGTGCTGCGCAACGGGAGAGGCCACAACAGTGAAAGGCCCTCGTACCGCAAAAAAAAAAGGTGAAAATATTAATACTGCTTTGCCTTTAGGATTTTTATGGAAGATGATATCTAAAAATCTATTAAATGGACTTGGTACAAAATAGCTCCTCATGCATAAATTTCCATTCACTTCCTTCTCCCTTGAACATTACTAAAATTTCAGGAAACTTTACTTCTCAGATGGATTCATGTTTGAGAAGTCCTAGTGGCCAAAATGGGATGGGAATTTCTGTTTCATCCCATCTGCTAGTCCAGACAGGCCAGAACAGGCTACAGAACTCCCTAACCAATTCTACTTTCAGAAGTGCACACTACTGAGCACATTTTGCTTTCCTTGGGGAAAAGCCTCAGGTAACAGATGAGGATGTTGAAATAACACTGCACCCACCACTTTCCAGAGCAGCTAATTTAAAATCACTTGCAATGTGGGAGAATCTGTCTCCATATCTTCTTGTAAGAACCTACAGCTAACTGTTTACTGAAAGGTTTCCTGAGAATAGGATTTTATCCAGGACTTGTGACAGTGGTAACTTAGAATGAGGCTACAGAGATCTAATTAAAAAGATGATTTCCTAACATATGGAGCTCCTATGTGAAATCCAGAGGATGTGCTGTGCTGGGGGAGATGCTGACCCTGTAAATTCTTATGACATTAGGCTTAAATCTTAACTGCTAAACACCTTTCAAATACTTAACTCTCCCCAAGTAAATACGCTCCCTGCAAAGCTCTATTTGTTGACTTTTATCCCAGTTGCATTGACTTTGGGGACTGTCTCACTGAGACCTGTGCATTAAGTGGTACATATGTTGAATAAACAGCCAGACAGCTACCAACTGTCAAGTTGCTTTACCAGAGTATAAAAAAACAGCACATATGCCATGTTGAAAGCAAAGGAAAAACAAAGGTTTATAATAGAACTAGTAAATGGTTCAGGTAAAATTCAACCACATGCTATGTGCGTGATTATTTTTGTAAATAGCATTAGAATAATTTTGGAGAAGAAATCATAATCTTGAAGTGATCTCAGATATGGCATTAGATATGATACTTCCTCTGGCGGCTCATAATTCATTCCTGTGTTAATAAAATGAAAGGGTGACAGGCCGTATGAATGTAAGCAAAGGCTGGGAATATGCTCAGTGAGGAAGTACAGGTTTGATTTTCTCACAGCAGCAGATGGAAATAAAGGCACAGGTTGTTCTTTGCAGGTATGGATGAAACCACAGAACACACCAGCTTTTCTGGCAAGGAGATTGGAAGTATTTATAGATAATTTTCACTCTTGTTGCCACCCGCCTGCCTCTCCTGTGATGCTCTGGTGGAACAACATTGACTATGCATCCAGGTGGCCACCTGCTGAGCAGAAATTCCTGGTTACCAGCAATTGATTCGCATAGGAGGAAAAGTAGCCTTGTTATTTTAAAGCGTGTCTTAGTTTATTTTGGTGGGGAAGTGGACTCCTGAACTTCTTGTAATCATTGGAGCTTGGAGTGTCAGTTCAGGGGCAGTGGAAGCTGGGGCTAAGACTGAGTTACAAGTGCAGAAGATATACTGGAGGTAGGATGCATTGAAGGTACAAGGAGAGGGAGGAAGAGAAGGGAAAAACTTCAGACTATGATGCAGGTCTGACACCTGTGAAATGAGGGAGGCAGGATGGAGAATTGGATGGAAAGAGTCTCAGAAAACACTGCTTCCCACTGTTCACAATAGCCAAGACATGGAGATAGCCTAAATGTCCATTGACAGGTGAATGGATAAAGAAGATATGGTTCATATATACACCATGGAATATTACTCAGCTATAAGAAAGTGAAATAATGCCATTTGCAGCAACATGGATGGACCTAGAGATTATCATACTAAGTGAAGTGAGTCGGACAGAGAAAGAGAAATACCATATGCTATCACTCATAAGTGCAATCCAAACTACGACACAAATTAACTTATCTATGAAAGAGAAACAGACTCATAGACATAGAGAACAAGCTTGTGGGCTGCCAAGGGGTGGGGTGTGGGGGAGGGATGGATGGGGAGTTTGGGATTAGCAGATGAAAACTATTATATATAGAATGGATAAACAACAAGGTCCTACTGTATGACACAGGAACTATATTCAATATCCTGTGAGAAACCATAATGGAAAAGAATTTTAAAAAGAATGTATGTATATGTATAACTGAATCACTTTGCTGTACAGCAGAAATGAACACAACATTGTAAATCAACTATACTTCAATAACATAAATTGAAAGAAAACAGGGATGCCCAGACAAAGTGGCAGCCAGCCCAGTGAGTAACTCCACAGGGGAGGGTGCCTATAAGAAGGGCCTGTGGTGGGCAAAAATGGCCAGGTCCTAGAACTTGTTACCTCTGCTGTCACTGGCCAGAGCTGCCCATGGAGAGTGTGTTCTCACAGCAAACACCTGGGTGGAATCCAGAGCTGCTGCAACTAGAGGCTGTTGGTTGACAGCACTTCTATGGCAAGTCCTCCTTGAAAGGAGATCTGAGGGCAGCTCTGTGACTGGTGCAGCAGGCTTTCTAAAGAGAGCACGGAAGTAGAGTTCTAAGAAGGAATGACCTTTATACATTCATTTGTAACAAAGGGCAAAGATGACTTAGCCTATGTGGCTTCTCTTATGAGTTTACATCCATACAAATCCTCCAGACTTGCAAAACACTTCTGTATTGGATCATCTTCACTTTCTTATTCTTTCTTTTCTGCATGACTTGGAAGTAAAATGTAATAGACTGTCAGGGGACGATTTTCCTAGGGTGGAAGTGCTAGCCTTCTTAGAACGCTATCAAATTCTAAGAAAACAAATGCAGTAATGAAGAGCCATAGGAACCTAAGTTCAGATCCTGGTTTTGCCACTCACCAACTTTAAGATTTTAAGTAACTTAATTTCTTTGTGTCTCATTTTCCTTATAGTGAAAAAAGCAACTTAGTATCAAATATGGTTTATTTGAAGAATGATTTGTTGAAAGATTTTCTTGTTCTAGAAATTTTTTTACAAGGTTGGTTGTTCTATTTTTTATGATAGTGTTATGTACTACCTTTATGACATCTTCACTACAAATATATGAAAGACTTTAGAAAAATCATAGTTCAGAATCAATGAAAATAAATATACAATTATTTACTGGACTCTTACTTAGCTCCTAACACTGGGGGTGGCAAATGTTGTTTAACAGGAGAAGAGGAATCTGAATAGAGTATGATGCTTTTTATTTGTAGATAATATACACTTATTTAAGCACTTAGGTACGCTTATCCTTTTTTTGAAACTTTTTTTAACATCTTTATTGGAGTATAATTGCTTTACAATGGTGTGTTAGTTTCAAGTGAATCAGCTATACATATACATATATCCCCATATCTCTTCCCTCTTGCGTCTCCCTCCCCCCACCCTCCCTATCCCACCTCTCTAGGTGGTCACAAAGCACCGAGGTGATCTCCCTGTGCTACGTGGCTGCTTCCCACTAGCTATCGATTTTACATTTGGTAGTGTATATATGTCCATGCCACTCTCTCACTTTGTCCAGGCTTACCCTTCACCCTCCCCATGTCCTCAAGTCCATTCTGTAGTAAGTCTGCATATTTATTCCAATCTTGCCCCTAGGTTCTTCATGACCACTTTTTTTTTTTTTTTTTTAGATTCCATATATATGTGTTAGCATACAGTATTTGTTTTTCTCTTTCTGACTTACTTCACTCTGTATGACAGACTCTAGGTCTATCCACCTCACTACAAACAACTCATTTTTGTTTCTATTTATGGCTGAGCAATATTCCATCATATGTATGTGCCACATCTTCTTTATCCATTCATCTGTTGATGGACACTTAGGTTGCCTCAAGGTATATGCCCAGTAGTGGGATTGCTGGGTCGTATGGTAGGTTGTATTTTTAGTTTTTTAAAAAACCTCCATACTGTTCTCCATAGTGGCTGTATCAATTTTCATTCCCACCAACAGTGCAAGAGGGTTCCCTTTTCTCCACACCCTCTCCAGCATTTATTGTTTCTAGATTTTTTGATGATGGCCATTCTGACTGGTGTGAGATGATATCTCGTTGTAGTTTTGATTTGCATTTCTCTAATGATTAATTATGTTGAGCATTCTTTCATATGTTTGTTGACAATCTGTATATCTTCTTTGGAGAAATGTGTATTTAGGTCTTCTGCCCATTTTTGGATTGGGTTCTTTGTTTTTTTGATATTGAGCTGCCTGAGCTGCTTGCTTCATTAGCAAATATTTTCTCCCATTCTGAGGGTTGTGTTTTCGTCTTGTTTATGGTTTCCTTTGCTGTGCAAAAGCTTTGAAGTTTCATTAGGTCCCATTTGTTTATTTTTGTTTTTATTTCCATTTCTCTAGGAGGTGGGTCAAAAAGGATCTTGCTGTGATTTATGTCATAGAGTGTTCTGCCTATGTTTTCCTCTAAGAGTTCGATAGTGTCTGGCCTTACATTTAGGTCTTTAATCCATTTTGAGTTTGTTTTTGTGTATGGTGTTAGGGAGTGTTCCAATTTCATTCTTTTACATGTAGCTGTCCAGTTTTCCCAGCACCACTTATTGAAGGGGCTGTCTTTTCTCCATTGTATGTTCTTGCCTCCTTTAGCAAAGATAAGGTGACCATATGTGCATGGGTTTATCTCTGGGCTTTCTATCCTGTTCCATTAATCTATATTTCTGTTTTTGTGCCAGTACCATACTGTCTTGATTACTGTAGCTTTGTAATATAGTCTGAAGTCAGGGAGTCTGATGCCTCCAGCTCCATTTTTTTTTCTCAAGATTACTTTGGCTATTCGAGGTCTTTTGTGTTTCCATACAAATTGTGAAATTTTTTGTTCTAGTTCTGTGGAAAATGCCAGTTGTAGTTTGATAGAGATTGCATTGAATCTGTAGATTGCTTTGGATAGTATAGTCATTTTCACAATGTTGATTCTTCCAATCCAAGAACATGGAATATCTCTCCATCTATTTGTATCATCTTTAATTTCTTTCATCAGTGTCTTATAATTTTCTGCATACAGGTTTTTTTCCTCATTAGGTAGGTTTATTCCTAGGTATTTTATTCTTTTTGTTGGAATGGTAAATGGGAGTGTTTTCTTAATTTCACTTACAGATTTTTCATCATTAGTGTATAGGAATGCAAGAGATTTCTGTGCATTAATTTTGTGTCCTGCTACATTACCAAATTCATTGATTAGCTCTAGTAGTTTCCACTAAGATCAGGAACAAGACAAGGCTGCCCACTCTCACCAATATTATTCAACATAGTTTTGGAAGGTTTAACCACAGCAATCAGAGAAGAAAAAGAAATGAAAGGAATCCAAATTGGAAAAGAAGAAGTAAAGCTGTCACTGTTTGCAGATGACATGATACTATACATAGAGAATCCTAAAGATGCTACCAGAAAACTACTAGATCTAATCAATGAATTTGGTAAAGTAGCAGGATACAAAATTAATGCACAGAAATCTGTCCCTTTCTTTATTCTCTTTCCAGCTTCAAAAATAACCTCAATCATTGCCTCTACTTTTTCAAATCCGAGGTGCTTCTCAAGGTTCTGTTAATGACTGAAATCCTTCCTGAAGATTTTTCTACCTACTCCATCCCACCTTGAATGCTTCCAACTGAAAAGTCCACTTGTATTGGAATCGAAGATTGACAGATTAGCTCAAAGTTTTCATATTAGCAATGTCTCCACCAACCCAAACAGTGTTCAACCCCTTAAGAACAGGGACAATCTGTTCTATATCTTTTGTGTATCACTCAGCCAATGCTTCATAGCCAGTGCCAAGGCAGTGCTAAATTAATACTTTGTTTATTGAATAATAGTCAACCTTTAAAATATAAATATCTCTAGGAGCTGATTACATCCTTGCAGTTATTAACATTTCACTGTAGTTTATGTAATGAATTAAATTACATTCTAAATTGAGATCTGATTAGTGGGTTCAATGAGAAGACTATGTAGAGAGAGAAATAACTACTAGCAGAACTAGGGGTCATTAGCCTAGAAGGGGAACACATGGGCTTTTCTGAATTCATCGGTAGTCAGGGGACAAGGTGGAAATGACAGTCAGGCATACAAAATAAGGAGGGAGAAAGAGAAGAGCCTGTTCTACCCATTCCATTATTTTGGCTTGACCGGACACATGTTTAACAAATCCCTGCATTAAAGGAGACTGTGATGTAGGAACTGAGGTGGTTGATATGTTTGAAAGTAGGATAAAATGTATATTTCATCATGGAACAGATGGATTTTAGAAATTTTGTAAAGAAAAAGTGGTAGAATTTGGCAGTTTGAATGTTTGAATGTAGAAAGGGAATATATTGCATTGTGGAATTTCCCATTTCTTTTTCCATTTGAAATTACAGTGAATTTATAGTCATAACTCTTTGTCCCTTTAAATACACATGTACATATATATCTATATATATAAACACATTATCTGATATTATCTATATATCTCATTACTTTTTGTCAATTGCATTGCTAAAAAGTGTTATGGACAGTTTAATTTTTTAACTTTGATACTTATAAAATGGATAACTGCATAAAAATGAAATTAAATATATAGTCATAGACTTATGTTTGTATTTTGAAAGAATGTATATGCTCAACATTTATTCAATCACAAAAAATTCTTCTGACTCTAAATCACTAATATTATGTGTACAAGATTGAGTTCCAGGATGGTTTCTTAGTAAAATAAAATTTACATTTCATTGTCCCTTCAATAGTTCTCTGAACAAAATTACATTAACATGACTTCCAATGGATAATTAGAGAATAGTATTTCCTTTTTTTTCCTACAAAATTTCCTGAACAAATTAGGGTGTGACTTATACCTTACATTTTCTATGTTGTTGAACAAGATTTGTTTTAGTTAACTCTCATATTCCTCTAGAACCATATAACTCAAAAACTTATATTACTCAGCATTACCAGAAAAGCTTCTATGTTCTGTGTGTTCTTAAATCAAGTACTTTTTTAAAAAAAGCATTTATTTTCTCGTGCTTTGTGATTCAATATATCATGCTACATTCTGATTATACAGAGATGCATCAGTAGCACTTACCTTAATGAACCAACCACAATTTCTGGCTTTTAACATGTCAGCCAGGTGTTATGAGTTTGATATAAAAATGAGTAGGGGGCTTCCCTGGTGGCGCAGTGGTTGAGAGTCCGCCTGCCGATGCAGGGGACACGGGTTCGTGCCCCGGTCTGGGAGGATCCCACATGCCGCGGAGCGGCTGGGCCCGTGAGCCATGGCCGCTGAGCCTGCGCGTCCGGAGCCTGTCCTCCGCAACGGGAGAGGCCACAACAGTGAGAGGCCCGCGTAACGCATAAAAAAAAAAAAAAAAAAAAAAAATGAGTAGGTGTTCATGTAGACTGTAACAGAGAGTTTCATAGATCAGGAAATAGAATGTATGCTCCACCCAGAATTAGTTTTTATTACCTACACTCTCTGGATATTTGTCAGTTAACAAGTCAAGAACTTATATGATTTTTAGTTAACTATGTGTGTACTTCTCTGCTTGTGATCTATATTTTAAACTGGGAGTGAGTTTCATGTCTCTTTGTGCCCCAATCACAAAGTACTTTGGCCTGTGATTCTCAGTAAACAATTGATTGACTGTAGCAGGTATGAGTCCACTGTGAGACCAGGCTCTGATAGCCTATCTGGACATCCTTATTTAACCAAAGCATTTGGAAAAACCAAATCCTTCTATGTTTCTTGGATATCTCAGGAAAAGGAGTCATATACCTATGATTGAATATTTAATTTCATTTTTATGCAGGTATCCTTTTCATAAGTATCAAAGTGTCCATCATATTTTAGCAATGACACAAAGGAGAAGGATGTTGAGCTGGTTATGTGGAGTTAACTAAGAGGTCCATGATTTTCAGAAATAATCCAATGTAATATGAGTTCGTTACATCAGAATTAACCAAGATTTGAAATGAATTCTTATTTCTACAATTCCACTTGATTTATTTATTTTATTTTTTTTCCCTACAGATCCACTTTAATCTGCACTTTACTGTTCCTCTCCTCTGGGTGAGTACTGTGTTATCCCTGGCATCTAGTACAATGACAACTGCATACTGGGGGCCTCAATAAATATTAATTGAAGTAAGAAATAAATAATGTATTGATGTCAATGACTGATTGATCCAAAGTTATACCTATCCCAAAGATTAACTGGCATTTGCCAGGGCAGTCTTTGAGGATGACCTCTAGTTACTTCAGGGAAGAGAAAAATGCCCCAAATATCTGTTACCTTAGAAGTTGCCTACCACAGGGAGCCACTTATTGGAACTGATTCCAGGCAATGTATTCAAGATGTTTGTGTTCGTCATGCCACAACCTACCTCTCAACCACACAGTTTTGACCCCCCCTTCTATCATTCTAGAAGTGCGTTGACTCTCTAAAGTGTATGGACTTAAAAAGATAGACTTCCTAGAAGTCTTTGTACTGTAAAAGAGAACCTCCAGGAGACTCTGATGTGTTTCTAATAATGAAATTTCAATATAAATAAGGGACACTTGAGGCTCTGGACTTCATGGAAGTACTATGCTTCTTTGTCTACAAGGGCAAGCAGTTGTAGCACAAAAACATGTAAATGAGTTAGTTCCAGTGTTCTTACTGTGAGAGGGCTTCTGCAGCAGTAAAAAGTTTTAGAGGCAATAGTGGGTGACTGGAATCAAGTTACAGCTGGGATTGGGGTGTGCATTTTGATTTGAAGTAGACGTGTATGGTTTACTTAATGTGTGGTGGTGTTACATGGATTTGTCAATTTAGAGTAAAATTCATAATGATGAGACTGTCTGGGCCCTTTCCAGTGACTTCTTTGATCCACAGGGATTTCTCAGGTTTACGTATGGACGTGTGGAGAGTGAGGGGAGTGACATGTTGCAATGAATAACGTGTCCTCAAGCTGCGGTATTCTTTCCCTAGGCTAGGGGCTTGATTCTAATATTTTTTAATTCTCCAATTTTATTTGTAAATGAAAATCTTTGAATTTCAATAATCTTTATCTACAAAAATGAGATTTAGGACAAAGAAAAGATAGCTATAGGAATGATCTCAGGCATTTTTATTCCTATCATTTACATTTGAAATTAAACAAGTATATCAAAATAACAAGTATGCACCAGGGAATGAAGACAGCACGCTGTTTCTCAGGCCACCCTAATACTCCTTCAGCTCCTTGAAATACCCTTCCAGTATATATAATTAAGAGGGTGGCCTTATAAAATTCTCTAAAATCGTGGTTTGGGGCTGTGGCTCTTTTGCCTTTGTTGTGGTTTTCTACCTAACAGTGGGTTTTGCACATTCTGAATCTGTGTCTAGTTATGCAGTGGAGCTCACTGCCCACATTTCCAGGCTCATTCTGGTGGGCTTTGGCAGTTTGAGAACACTCACTGCTGCAACAGAACATTTCTGAGCACACAGAAACCTTTTTCCAGCTAGTAAGATTCTTTGAAAATCTTTGGGGACATTTCCATTGCTATATTGATACATCTTCTGTGTTTTGCCAAAACCAGGCTGGGATATTTCCATTTCTGTTCCCTCTCTTTCAGCTATCCCCTGGGCTCCCTTTGCTCCTCAAACTATATCAACACTGAACATGATGTCTCAGTATAAGACAGGAATGGGCTATCCATCTGGGAGTCTAATCTTCCTCCATTCATTTTCAAATGAGTAGTTTCAGAAACTGCTATTTCTGCTTGTTCCACACAAGGACTGGGTTTCCTAGTTCTTAGATAGTTTTACAGACCATTTCCCTACATATTCAGCTGTCAGCTATTGTTACTTTTTACAATCCGGAAGAATATGCTAATTGTACTGACACATAATGCAATGTGCTTAAGAACATGCCACTCAAAAGTGTAGCTCTCAGGAGACTTTTACCTGCAAGAAACCTCATCTATAAGGAAATATCCCCTTTAAGATAAAGGCAATTCTTTTGTAATAACATTGGGGAAGGCTAAAATGTGATTTACAGCACACCACAACACACTATAGTGTGATTTGACTGTTGTATAAAAACATATAGATTTAGGTTGAATTTAAATAGATGGCTAAGAGGGAGGGAGAGAGAGAAAAAGAGAGAGAGGGAGAGATGAAAATACCAGATGACTTCCAACTATAAAAAGTTCTCTTAGAAATGACAGAATAGTTAATGCATAGATTTCAAAGAAAATTACTGTTTCATAGTGTTGGTTATTAAACCTCTAATTTCTATAGAAATCTCTAATTTTTCCACATATTAAGTAAAGGAACTAAAAATGTCTTCTGTGGATATTTTTATAATAATATTTTATGTTATAAAAAAGGCACTGCCAGACACTACCATCTGCCGTATAGACTGACAGTGTACAAATCTGATGCCTTTCTGTGACTTCCTATCTTATATAATTGGAGGTTTCAGCCCAGAATGATGCTTCATTTCCACCTAAGGACAACGAAGTTTAAGTTTGCCTGGAACATTTTAATCATTTCCCTGCTATGCACTGATAACACCAGTGCTCTGTATAGTTAAAAGCTATAAATGTGTCTACTGAGAGGGTGTTAAAAATTCTCCTCGGAGCTTCTGGCCCTCATCCAGGATTCCGTAATACCTTCTGAAACGAGACAGAAAACATAATTCATTACAACTGATAAAAGTTTCATTTGTACTTTATTTTGGAAATTTTAAGCACTCAGAATATCTTGGCTACAGCAACATGGGGAAGTGCTTTTTAGCTTTTGTTTGTTTTTTGATTTTTTTTGAGATGAGAAAGATGTTTTTGTGAACTGTTTATATAAAAATTAGAATATTTAGAATATTTGTCTACCATGCTTTGAAAAGGTTCAAGGACACCTACAAGTACTCTGCTGACTCAGATGTGTGTGTGTATGTGTGTGTTTATAGGAGGAAATGTAATCATCCCGCTCAGTGAGACAAGATTACTGAAAAACTTATATAGTTACTTATTTAAAAAATAACACCATTTTCAATAAAAGAGAAATCCTTGTATTTAAAACATGTTAATTGGAGGTAATGTCTGAGTAACTGAACATTGTCAAAGGGTAATGACCTCCTGCTGCTAAGCCCTGGAAATGTTGACTGGAAGCCAGTACATTTGTTTTCAAAACAGGAGACATGGGTCCTTTGACATGATTCCATTAAAATGGCTTTATTTTTGTTACACACCATAATAAAAATTTTATCATTCTAGGCCAATTAGAATGTGCATCCATTTTCTGCCTTCAAATATCTTTGCAGGTTTTGTGTTCACTGCTCTTAAATCTACCAATTAGCACCTTTGCTGCTGCTGAGTGGCTGTTCTCAGAACGATACAGTTAGTTCAGTTCCTCCTGAGGTTTGCCAAAAATGTTTGAAATGAGTTAGTATTCATTAAGGTATGCCACTCAATATAATAAATAATCAGTGCTCTATAATTCATTGTAGCTGAGAAAACAGGCTGGGTAATTAAAAGGAAACAGTGGAAAGCATCCCCCTTTCCCTGTCCCCTTATACACTCCATTTAGCCAGTGGCTGAAATTTCATTTGGCTGATGTATAAACTTTCACTTAAAATGTTCTTCTGGGTTGACTGAGATTTTCTATCAGTAGGAATGAAAGATCTAAGAACTGGTTTCCTTATGGAATCAGATGCATGTGAGGAGTGTGCCCTGAGATGAGGAAAGGGGAGGCCTTAGAGTACTAAAGTATCTATAATGTGAGGATTAGAGATGCTTAAAAACAACTCCACCTCCATTTTCATGCTTTTCAGAGGCATCCTTGGTGATGGCTTCAGAGCCACTTGCATCATGATTGTGTGGAGTAGATTAATTGCAGTGATTCTCTTTTTGGCTACAGTAGGGGGAGGTTTTTGTTACCTTTTAAAAATATCTGTATTGTTGTCCCGGCCCCATCCTCAGTGATTTGATCCAACTGTTTCAGGATAGGGCACTGGCATCTATACAGATCTGTATTTAATTTCCACAGGTAATTCTAATCTGCAGCCAGAGTCCTCCTACTTGAGCTTGCCTCCGGGTCATGTGGAGGGTTGTTGAAACACAGCATGCTGCCCCTGCCTCACACCCCTGTACACACCAAAGAGCTTCTGATCCAGTCAGTCTGCCAGGTGCCTGAGCATGTACACTTCCAACAGGTTCCTGGGTGATGCTGATGCTGCACTAGAATGTATGGTAAGTCGGTTAAATGATGTCAGTTTAGTCATTTCTTTATTCCTGATGACTTGGAAAAGAAGAAAAGGGAAAGTGAAATACAAGAAGGACAGACTAGGGGCGAAGTTAAGTTGTATTTTCCCATTAAATGCCACTTTGTTGTAGCTGTCACACTGGTTTCTGATTTCTTTCAGAAATCCCTTTAGTTTACCTAGATTTTTTATGCCTAAACACATAAAAATTAAAAAAAAATAATTTTGTAACTAATACTTACTGAACATTTAGTAACCACCAGGACTCAGTTTAAATGTTTTATACATATTAGCTCATTTAATCTTCACCATTAAACAAATGGTTTCTTATCATAATCTACAATTATGTTCTTAAAGTCACACAGCTAATAGGTGGTAGGGTTGGAATTGGAAGTCAAGCAAACTGACTCCAGAGACTGAACTCTTAGTAATTTCTCTACACTACTTCTGCAAACCTAATGGTTTATGAAATATTCTCACAACCCCTTGGAGGAAATATGTCACTGATTATTATTGAATTATTCCCGATGATAAAATCATGAGAAAATAGCTTCCATTTATTGAATGCCTATATTGGGCCATATACTATATTAAGCACTATTAGCAAATCAGTTTAAGTGGCAAAATTAGGGTTCAAATTTAGGCCTGCTGGTTGGTTTTGGAGTGTCTGCCTCCAAAAGGAGTTATTCAGGTTCCTAGAAACATTGTAGTTTCTGGTCCAAAATTCTGAGGAAATTTAGCTACATTTCCAGCAACATCTCTGTATAACTCTGATAATCTTACCTTTTGCCTAAGCATGTCTGATACAATTAAAAAACTCTTGACTAAAATGGTGGTCATTCTGATATGAATATGAGGTCCCCAGGCTTGGGGAGTTGGAGAGTTGCAATGACTTAACTAAGATCACCAAACTTATGAACAGCAGAGCCAGGAACCAAGAATAGAACCAAATGTACTCATGACATTTCAGCTTGTTTTCTCTCTGCTACAACAATCTACTCCTCATATCTGGTTTTGCATTTTTCTTAGATCACCTGCTGGAGGATGTGTGAGATCACCATGCAGATCATAAATCCTGAAAATTTGTTTCCATACAGTATTTTTGAGAGCTGGCCCAATTAGTCTTATGAGCAGAAAGAGGGAAGGGTTGCTGATAGTGGGTTTCAGGAGCTATGGATAGCCCTCCAAGAGCCATTATCCAGAACTCACAAGGCTGTGGTTGGAAATAAACAAGATAACAGATGCAAAGTGCCTGGTGCCTGGGAGGCACATGGCTCAACAAATGGTAGAGGTGGGGCTATATACAAAATGCTTAGACACAGAAGAGATATTTATTTTTCTATCAGTCTGCCTATCTGTATATATCCTCTCCTCACTCCCCCAGCTCAATTGACTTTCCAATTTCTTTATTGAAAAGCACCCATTTTGCAAAGTTAGGATAAAGTTAATACAAATCACTTACAAGGTTACTCAGTTTTTACTGCTTTCATCACAGTGCTCTGTTTAGTGTCACTTGCCCTGATAGTGATGTTTTCTACGTTTTAAAGGTTTGACCTAATTATGTTCTCTTAGATAATTTCTTCACTCATCAGATACAAATGTTCTACTGGAGTCAACAAGTGTATGTGAATCCCGCTGGTAAGAGGCAATACTTAACAAAACATTTGTTATTGACTTTTATTGTCTGTCCCTGTTTATATTGATTATGCTATTCCTTATCCCAGTGTTTAGGAATGCCTTTTCCTAACAGTTTTTTCTTTTTTTTTTTTTTTTTTTGCGGTATGTGAGCCTCTCACTGTTGTGGCCTCTCCCGTTACAGAGCACAGGCTCCGGATGCGCAGGCCCAGCGGCCATGGCTCACAGGTCCAGCCACACCGTGGCATGTGAAATGTTCCCAGACCGGGGCACGAACCCGTGTCCCTGCATTGGCAGATGGACTCTCAACCACTGCGCCACCAGGGAAGCCCTTCTAACAGTTTTGATATATAACTTCTTTTTTTTTTTTTTTTACATCTTTATTGGAGTGTAATTGCTTTACAATGGTGTGTTAGTTTCTGCTTTATAACAAAGTGAATCAGCTATACATATACATATATCCCCATATCTCTTCCCTCTTGCATCTCCCTCCCTCCCACCCTCCCTATCCCACACTTCTAGGTGGTCACAACGCACCGAGCTGATCTCCCTGTGCTATGTGGCTGCTTCCCACTAGCTATCGGTTTTACATTTGGTAGGGTATATATGTCCATGCCACTCTCTCACTTTGTCCAGGCTTACCCTTGCCCCTCCCCATGTCCTCAAGTCCATTCTGTAGTAAGTATGCATATTTATTCCCATCATGTGCCTAGGTTCTTCATGACCATTTTTTTTAGATTCCTTATATATGTGTTAGCATACGGTATTTGTTTTTCTCTTTCTGACTTACTTCACACTGTATGACACACTCTAGGTACATCCACCTCACTACAAATCACTCAATTTTGTTTCTTTTTATGGCTGAGTAATATTCCATTGTATATATATGCCACATCTTCTTTATCCATTCATCTGTCAACGGATATTTAGGTTGCGTCTATGTCCTGGCTATTGTAAATAGAGCTGCAATGAACATTGTGGTACATGATTCTATTTGAATTATGGTTTTCTCAGGATATATGCCTAGTAGTGGGATTGCTGGGTCGTATGGCCATGCTATTTTTAGTTTTTTGAGGAAGCTCCGTACCGTTCTCCATAGTGGCTGTATCAATTTACATTTGCACCAACAGTGCAAGAGGGTTCCCTTTTCTCCACACCCTCTCCAGCATTTATTGTTTCTAGATTTTTTGATAATGGTCATTCTGACTGGTGTGAGATGATATCTCATTGTGGATTTGATTTGCATTTCTCTAATGATTAATGATGTTGAGCATTCTTTCATGTGTTTGTTGGCAATCTGTATATCTTCTTTGGAGAAATGTCTATTTAGGTCTTCTGCCCATTTTTGGATTGGGTTCTTTTTTTTCCTGATACTGACCTGCATGAGCTGCTTGTAAATTTTGGAGATTAATTCTTTGTCAGTTGCTTCATTTGCAAATATTTTCTCCCACTCTAAGGGTTGTTGTTTTGTCTTGTTTATGGTTTCCTTTGCTGTGCAAAAGCTTTTAAATTTTATAAGGTCCCATTTGTTTATTTCTGTTTTTATTACCATTTCTCTAGGAGGTGGTTCAAAAAGGATCTTGCTGTGATTTATGTCATAGAGTGTTCTGCCTGTATTTTCCTCTAAGAGTTTGATAGTTTCTGGCCTTACATTCAGGTCTTTAATCCATTTGGAGTTTAATTTTGTGTATGGTGTTAGGGAGTGTTCCAATTTCATTCCTTTACATGTAGCTGTCCAGTTTTCCCAGCACCACTTATTGAAGGGGCTGTCTTTTCTCCATTGTATATTCTTGCCTCCTTTATCAAAGATAAGGTGACCATATGTTTGTGGGTTTATCTCTGGGCTTTCTATCCTGTTCCATTGATCTATATTTCTGTTTTTGTGCCAGTACCATACTGTCTTGATTACTGTAGCTTTGTACTATAGTCTGAAGTCAGGGAGCTTGATTCATCCAGCTCCATTTTTCTTTCTCAAGATTGCTTTGGCTATTCGGGGTCTTTTGTGTTTCCATACAAATTGTGAAATTTTTTGTTCTAGTTCTGTGAAAAATGCCCATGGTAGTTTGATAGGAATTGCATTGAATCTGTAGATTGCTTTGGGTAGTAGAGTCATTTTCACAATGTTGATTCTTCCAATCCAAGAACATGGAATATCTCTCCATATCATCTTTAATTTCTTTCATCAGTGTCTTATAGTTTTCTGCATACAGGTCTTTTTTCTCCTTAGGTAGGTTTATTCTGAGGTATTTTATTCTTTTTGTTGCAATGGTAAATGGGAGTGTTTCCTTGATTTCACTTACAGATTTTTCATCATTAGTGTATAGGAATGCCAGAGATTTCTGTGCATTAATTTTGTATCCTGCTACTTTACCAAATTCATTGATTAGCTCTAGTAGTTTTCTGGTAGCATCTTTAGGATTCTCTATGTATAGTATCATATCATCTGCAAACAGTGACAGCTTTACTTCTTCTTTTCCAATTTGGATTCCTTTTATTTCTTTTTCTTCTCTGATTTCTGTGGCTAAAACTTCCAAAACAATGTTGAATAATATTGGTGAGAGTGGGCAGCCTTGTCTTGTTCCTGATCTTAGTGGAAATGGTTTCACTTTTTCACCATTGAGTACGATGTTGGCTGTGGGTTTGTCATATATGGCCTTTATTATGTTGAGGTAAGTTCCCTCTATGCCTTCTTTCTGGAGGGTTTTTATCCTAAATGGGTGCTGAATTTTGTCAGAAGCTTCTTCTGCATCTATTGAGAAGATCATATGGGTTTTATTCTTCAATTTGTTAATATGGTCTATCACATTGATTGATTTACGTATATTGAAGAATCCTTGCATACCTGGGATAA